>NC_060120.1:1007656939-1007996939 GCF_021461395.2 Schistocerca americana
CATAGAAGTTCTACAATACATATGGCTGTTGGTAAATTATTGCATCAAGAAGTACATGCCAGCTGTTGTCCCACAGTCCATAATGGATCAACAAAGACGAAAGAAACGAACCCGTGTGGCCCTCACATGTATCCGCCACTGGGGAGAGTTCTAGCAAGCTGATTTCATCAATGAGTCATGGACTTTCTCCACCTGTATCTGACAAAGACTAATTGTCTTATGTATAAATTGACTGGAAATTAAAAATGGTGTATTGTCGTGCAGGTTGATTTGAGATACTGGGACATAGAATCTGAGACTTGAAATACTGGTGCAGTCTTCGTACGACATCAGAATACAAAATGGCGATGCAAGATGGCCGACCTAAATAAAATATGGTCGACCTGGAATTATGGTGCAGTCTTAATATGACATCACAACCCAAGACTTGAAATACTGGTGCAGCCTTGCTATGATGTCCGAAAACAAGATGGCGATGGAAGATGGCACACCTGGATAAAATACAGCGAACGCAAGATGGTCAAACTGGATAAAACATTAGTGACCTGGAATTCTACTGCAGTCTTAGTATGACATCACAATCCAAGCTTGGAATGTTGGTGCAGTCCTGCTGGGATGTCAGAATCCAAGATGGCTAACCTGGAGTACAGGCTCAGAGCTGGAATCCTGGCCCTGCATCTATGCTGTCACAATCCTGTTCAGATCTATTGCGCTGTTTATAAGTGTGGAATTCTGACATACTGGTCCAAACTTGAGATACTAGGAATGTCCTATGACATCAGAATCCTTGTTCTGGAATACTGACACTATGGTGCCTAGATGGTGTCTAGGAGAGAGGATTTTGTGGAGATCCAGCCCTGTCTGTGTTGTTGTTTTTTTTTTATAAACTACCTGTCATGTTTCCTCGGCTACTACTCACTCAGAGGTGTGCTGTCACTGCTCCTGCTAACTCTATGTTTGGTTATTTCAATTTTGTCTCTTTAACACCACTCTGGGAACAAAATGCTCTAACTCAGAGGTGTATGGTTATTTATACAATTCCTACCTACTGCATCTGCTAACTCCACTTGCTCTCACTCACCCTGGAGTCAAAGTTCTGTGCTCAGAGACATCACGTGCATACTGTTGATTCAACCACCTCACGCAAAGTGGAGGATATTGCTGCAGCCTCACACCTTATCCTAACTTTAACTCTGCATGTGGTACATTTAAAACAGCTGTAGTGAGTAGGACAGTAAAAATTCATATTTGTGTAAACAATAATACCAAGCTGGGGAGAAGTCCTGTTTCTGTGATCACAAAGTCTGTGATCGAGAAATTCACCTATGGTCATTTCACTGTACACCACTGCTGACAATGGAAGACAGGGCCTCAGGGTTCACTATACCATGCAAGCCATGAGGTACATGAGTTTAAATGATGGGAAACATGAAAGCACTTGTAGTTTAACCCAAGTGACAGGTACAGGGAAAAAGCAGTGGGAATGAGTGAGGAACACTTGGATTGAGAAATACCAGACAGTTGCTGTAGCCATGTCCACTCAGAAGGGAATGAGAGAGGAAATCTGGGACAGCTAATGAGATGCACCAATAATCTATAACCCATACGTACATTCTAAATGGAAACTGAAAATGATCCTGGTGGCAGACACTGGTGTGCAGGCTCTAAACCTAAAGCCTTTTTTTTTCTCCACCCAGTAGAAAGAAGTTCCATCATTGATGACCATCGACACTTCTTGGTGTCAAGTAGGGATTTGTGTTCACTTTATTTATTTGTTTAACTTTTGAGGTTAACTTATAATGTCCTTTGTGTTGGTACATAAGATACCTCCAGCTAATGTAGTAGTTCATATTTTCATTGTAATAATGATCGTGGTACATTATAACAGTGCAATGGGAGTGGCATTGTCCGACTAATGCTTGTATATTATATACTGAGCTCTGAAGTTGTGTACTTTATTATGCAATTTTGTGAGCCTATTCCTGATCACTACATTTATTGTGTCCATATGGAGTTTGTTTTGTAGATCAACTATTCTGGTGTAATGGATCGCACCAAGTATCCATCGAAGCATCATATTTTGTACTACTGTGGGGTGATTTATTGGTGTTTGGTTAGCTATACCCCAAACAGAACTGCCTTACAGCATTTTTTAAAGGACTGTGGCTTTATACAGTCATAATTTGGCTGTGGTGCTTAGGTCCAAGCCTTTAAAAAAGGGGAAAAGTTTCTTAGCCATTTCAATGATTTTGTTTCTAAGATGTTCTATATGTTCTATATGTTGATGGAGGAAGAATTGTTTGTCGAGGGTAACCCCTAAGTATGTCACCTTAGTACTCCATGTCTTTTCTATTCAGACTCATTGTAACAGGCATCTGCAGGAATTTTTTTACTGAAGTAAATGGCAATCACTCTAGCCGGGTTTAACAATACTTTGTTAATCTTGCACTATGTCATTGTAGTGTTGCGTTGTTCTTGCAGTTGTCTGATATTGGCCTAGATGTGTCATCCATTGGTAAAGTAGGCCACATCATCAGCAAACTACTGTTTGCACTCCCAACAACTTTTGGCATATCATTGACGTAAATATTGAATATTAGGGGCGAGAGAACCGATCCTTGGGGCAGCCATGTTTTTGCCAGACAGGCGTTGGATGATTGGCCTTGGACTGTTAAGATCATTTTTTTATCTGTCAGGTAATTAGCAATGCATCTGGTGTAACATGTTGATACTGGCATTTGTTGTTCCAGTTTCTGGATTAGATGTTCTCTCCAAACCTTGTTGTATGCTTTTTCTCTGTCTAGAAAAACTGCAGCGGTGGCACTGGTTATGTTAAGATTCTTTGTATCATGTTCTGCTAGTCATAATAATGCAGCTCTGCTGGCCTTTTCCATTGGAAACTGTACTGTTCTGCCCGAATTGTACTATCAGCCACTAGAGGTTCAAGGATACAGACACAGATAACCCTTTCAAAGGTTTTACTAATTCGGCCGAGGAGGTTAATATATCTATAATTTGTAGCTATTGTTACATCCTTCTGTGGCTTTGGGATAGGAAATATTTTTGTGCTTTTCCAGGATGAAGGAAAATATTTGTTCAAGAGGCAACCTTTATAAATTCTGCATGAACAGTTTTCTTGGCAAGCTCTTCAAGTGGCGGTTGCTTATTTTGTCAATGACTGGTGCCTCACTGCCTGTAGTTTCTTGATTACCTTTCTTACCTCACTTTGTGTAGTGTGCCTTAGTTACAATCTGTCTTCTGTTGTCATAATCTGGTCCACAAGTTGGTTGGTGGTATATTCGTACTCTCTCTGGGCTACATTTAATGGTTCTTTCAGTAATGTTGTCTGCTGTTCGAAAACTGTTACAAATTGTAAAATTTTTTTGTTTATTTATAGATGCAATCACATTCTTATGACACAGTCATAACCGGTTTCGGCCATACAATGACCGTCTTCAGATTCTAAAGGCGGCATACACTGAACACAGTTCATGCGTTGTCAATGCATAAACCTGTGTTCAGCATATGCCGCCTTTAGAATCTGAAGATGGTCATTGTATGGCCAAAATGAGTTATGACTGTGTCATAAAAATGTGATTGCATCTATAAATAAACAAAAAATTTTTACAAAATAATCAGTCACTCCATGGACAAAATGCTATTGTTGCTAATGTTTCTGCTTTGGTCAGTGGGTCTGCATTTAGCCCCTGTGGAGTTTGTATTGGATTATAGTTGGTCTATAGTTGTAGTTTTCACTAGTTTCCATTCATCTTTCATCTGGAGTAGGAGGCTGGATATCTCGTCTTCCCACCATTCCACATGTCATTCCAATACTCATTGCCTAAGTTGCTGTTCGAGCCTGTGCATCTATTGACAATAAGCTGGGTCTCTGGTTCATTGCCACGGCTTCTGGTAGTGGTTCTTATGGGTTCGCAGTTCTTCTGTGAGTGGTGGAAATGGTTTGTTAGTTGGATGTTCCCCAACATATGTCATAGAGGAAAATTTATGTGCTTTCCATATTTTTCGTATTATATTGTCCACTGCTTACTCGATCTGAGCTGGTGCCTGGACATCCTGTGTGGGGTTGATGATGTTGTTGAGGTATCCTTTAAACTGTGCTCAGTTTATGGTTTTTTTTAAGAAAAAAAAGGGGGGACTGCAGATGTTTTGTCCTCAGAAGTGTTGCCAGATCAAGGTCAGGGTTTGATGATAAATAATTTATAGTGACCAGTTGAGGGTCCATTCTGAGTTCTTTGGTGATAACGGTGTCTAATACATATGGGTGTTGGTGGGTAGGAGATTGAGTACGAGTTGGTCCAAGCAGGCCCCAGATCATCAAGTCTGATTCCTGTTCTGGGTGATGAAGTTCCAGACCTCTCAGTTTGGTGATCCTTGTGTGCCAGGTGGGGTGCTTGGCCTTCCAGTCATCTCCAGTGAAGGTCATTCCATGTGGCGCCAAGACATTTCTTAAGTCCTGTTCGATTAGTTGGGCTGCTGGCTCGAGATATGTCTCAACCAGAGTGATTTCTCCTAGGTCAGTCCAAATGGTAACTGCTATCACCTCTTATCTGCAGTTGTGGCAGGTCTATTTCTCAACGGATTATGGTGCAGTGAAGGTAGATAGCTGTGCCACCAAATCGTTGTTGTGTGTCTCTATGATAACTCACCATATTTCAAAGTGTGAAGCTTCCAGTCAGTCAGAGGTGGTTCTCGGACAGAAAGACAATGCCAATTTTATATTGTGCAATGAAGTCCTGTAATTCATTCTCGTTGTGGCAAACAACTGTAGTGTTCCTTCTCGGACAGAAGGACAATGCCAATTTTATATTGTGCAATGAAGTCATGTAATTCATTTTCTTTGTGGCAAACACCTGTAGCATTCCATATACAAATTTGTGTGTCCATGATGTTGGTCTGACCCGTCGAGTTGCACTAGGGTTTTTACTAAGATTACTATTTTCGACAGCTTGTCTTTTGCTGGCAGCATTCGTTTCCCAGCAAGGATCAGTTTGTGTCGGAAGTTTTGACTGGTTAGAAATTTTAAGACCACTTGTTAATACTGCATTTGAGTCTTTGTCTTGAAGCATCCTTGTTGGTCTGTCATTGCCTCGTTCTCCTTGAAGTACTGAAACAAACATAGATTCCTCTTTCGTTTTTCTCATAGTTGGTATCATGTTTTGCAGGGCTGATTGAGGGGGTAGTTGAGCTCTGGACCTTGTCTTGTCGGTTATCACCAGTTCGACATTGGTAGCTGTGGGATGAAATTTACTGCATGGTTTTGTGGTATTAGATGCAGGTGTTTGGAACTTTTTCAGAGCTTTTTGGAACTTGCTACATCCTTTCCAATATGCTCTTGCAGCCAGCACATTTAGGGGATGTGTCTGGTGGTTGGTTGCATTCAGTGCTTTCATGCATGTCTCCATATTTAACACATCTTACATGTAACCAACAGTAGTTGGTGGTATGGGTCCAGTGTTGGCAGCGTTTACACTGTGAAGGCTCATTTCATGATCGATAGTCTTCCACTTGCATTTTTTCCCCTTGCATTTTTTCCACTTGCATTTTTGTTGAAAGTACTTAGTGTACTCAATAAATGGTATTAGACTTTTCTCCTTGCTGTAGCATCATTGCAAATACTGGTAGTGGGTGGAATTTACCCAGTTTATTGTGTTTGAACTGGTGCACGTCATTCATAGTGCAACCCTGTTCTTGCAAGTCTTGTTTAACTTCTTTTTCTTTGAATGATGGTGGTAGATCCCTAACTACCACCTTTAGGTTCCTGTTGTTGATATATTGAATTATAATTTTTGTTTCCAGCAGATAGAAAATGTCTTCTGATAGTCCTCAAATGCATCGACATAAAATTTTACTCCTTCTCCTGTACAAGTGATTAGTGCCTTTAGTCCTCTCCATAGTTTTACATGTGTTGAGCAATTGTAAATTACAATTGGTGAAACCTTTGGCATTTTTGGAGCCATTGGCAGGAATAGTGGTTCGGCAGTTGCAGACTTCTGGAGTGGGTCTTCTTTCAGAGTTATCATATCTATTGGTAATTCCCATTGTTGCAACGTTTATGCTGTCTTCTGCCAGATGGTCTTCTTCTTTTGTACAGGCTGGAAACCCCCATCATCTTGGAATTCCAGGTGAGCTGCTGTGTTCTTGGTGCAGTGGCAACTTGTGACTACAGTGACAGCAGAGGTATCAAATAAGGTTGAAACTGCGTCAGTGTCTTCAAGCATTTGTCATTGAATACTCCATATTGCCTCCATAACTTGCTGCCACTGAAATCTCTGTCTGCTTCTTTCTCCTCCTGGTATTTCACCTTGGTGTTTGGTGTGGTCATCGGCTTTAGGCTTTGTTTGTTATTGTCATTCAGTAACTGTTTTGTATTGTCAGCAAGTGTGGTGCCCATTTGTGGATCCCAGGTTCGGACCATGTCTTCATCAGATCCGGAACCTATAAATGTACGATAACCCTCACACATCTGTGAAAAACATGACAGTTCTTAAGTACTTCCACCAACACACCTGCGAGCACATAAAGAAAGGTTAACTGACTTACACAGTATGCTTCAGTAAGAATACTTTGATAAACAATCAAAAACTGCCATAGCCTTCAAACATGTGAACTTGTATGTGGAAGCCATGTAGCATTGACATTTGAGAATATACTTATTGACAAGTTGAATCATACCCATCAAAAACGTGTTCTATATAGATGATGAAAAATAATCACATCTTATGAGAATAATGGTCTGCACACTTCTTGTACATCACATTTCAAGGTGAAAAATTGAACTACCATCACCAACAGAATACAGCGCCAACTGGTAGTAGGTGGCTGTAGCTCCACCCACTGACACAGCACAGTTTGCTAGCTCCATCTGAAGGAGGGAATATGAACACAATAACTCAAGAGTGCTGTCAGCGGGGAAAGCAGTAGCACTCTGTAAATATATTATGAATCCTACACTTCAACATGCAGGTAACAGAGCCGGCAAACAGTAGCGCTGACAATCAGTGACCTACAGGCCAGCACATGCGGCCTGGTCGACCACTCATATCTTGATGCCACAGCCACACGAATTTGCTGTCATGTCACAGAACTTTCATAGTGCTTATTTAACATGAGTTACCTCTATAGGATTTCTAAATGGTGAAATAGCACGTTCATACATGTAGCACGTTCATACATGTAGCACGTTCATTGAATTTTTACATCAGTTTTATGGTGTAATCAATTAATAATGTATTGAAAGTTATGCTATCCAGGGTCCTGAATGAACAGAACCCCCCACCTTTAAGAACAACATGCTGTTTGCTAGGAAGTCATCAATTCATTCATAATTCACGCACAAGCATTCTATATTCTACTCATTTTGTGACATCTTGGAACTTAACACTAAATTTTGCTGTGTTTGGTCATCTCTTTTCAGTGCAACGATAGCCGGCCGTGGTGGCCGTGCGGTTCTAGGCGCTGCAGTCCGGAACCACGGGACTGCTATGGTCGCAGGTTCGAATCCTGCCTCTGGCATGGATGTGTGTGATGTCCTTAGGTTAGTTAGGTTTAAGTAGTCTGTAGTAGAAGGGGATGGCTTACATTTCTGTACACACACAGGCTGTACATATCCCCATTTCCCACAAAAAAAAAAGCAAGTCGCTTCACAGGAGGGGCAAGATTGGTGATCCTGTGCCTTATGAGGGCACCATTGCACACCTTGTACTGGATGCAACATGTGCCATAGCCAAGAAATAAGGACACTTGTCAGTACCTCATGTGCGATGCATATTGTACTGTGTGAGATACTCAGTCCACTCTTCCTCACACAGGAAGTGGCAGCACATGCGCAGGTGGTGATGGCAGTGGTGCTGCCGTTGAGTCCGGTGTTGTGCATGGAATCACCTGTGCCATCATGAACAAATTATCATTCAAGCAGTTGCGGGTTATATTAACAGCAGGCAGTGCAGCATGTGATTGCGGCATTGTAGACATAGTCAGTGAAGCACTGCACAAATAAAAATAGCAGAAAAAGATGACAGAACAAGTAAAAGTAAACTTGAAGACTCAAATATGGCCACACGTAGGTACTAGTACTCACTGCCAGGTTTTATAAAATAAATAAAAAAAATGTTATTTTGAATATGTTAATTATTCTATCTGTATGATGGTGATTGTGATTGCAATTGTATTTGCTTATCTGGTACGTGGATGTTTAATTATTCGGTATCAGACGCTTGACAATGGCTTTTTCGTAAAGGCAATGTTACTCGTAGTTGACCGTGAAATAAAACTGAATAATCGGACTTCGTAATTAAATCGTTTCCAAAGACTGCTGCGGTAGGTGCGGACTCATAATCTAAATCTCAATATTACAATAATTTGCCAGCCATGCCAATACGTCGTACAGAGGTGATTGTCTACTAAACATAAAAAAGTTACACAGTTAGTTAAATCAGATATATTCAATGAATAAGCCTACAGTTCATAATCCTACTTACTTTTATAAATATAATTCTTTACAGAATCGAGTGCCTAGTGTGGTTGCAACTCGCAGTATTCTTCTATAACATGAAATATGGCGGTGTGCCAGACAATAAAAAAAATACGTGCTTCTCGCACCACTTCTACCAGAGCTCTCCCTTTTTTAATCAAACATAAGAGTAACGTAATTGTGCTTTTGTTTTATCAGCGACACAGCGCTGCAGTTGTGTGCCATAGGCTTTATTTATTTGTCACTGATTATTTATTTAATTAATATTTCGCGTTTCCGCGGAAACTCACGCTCGGCATGCAAATGTGCCTTTATATTGCCCCCTGAATTGCGAGGCGAAAGGACACACCTGCAGGCGAGCAATTCACCTAAAGGCACAAGAAAATCTAAGTTATCTACAACTATTTACATGACTTACATTACACATTATACACATTATATACAAAATTTGAATGACGCGGGTGCGCCGTAAAAGTTCTTATGTTGGCAGATAGAGTGCGCGCATGCGCAGAAGCGTCTGTGTAAACGGCACTGCCGTTATATCGTACAGTTAGATCACGCGGCACAGTATTGCAGATCATATTGTTGGTGTGCGCGCGTTTTTCAGTCGTTGCACAAAGAAAATATTCAACCAAGATTACATATGAAGACTACATTCTATGACAGGTAACTTAGTTTTAAATTTACAATATTTGTTATAACACAATACAACTTAGATTGTTGAATGTTCTTAGTTACATAGTATTGTTTTGAAATACTTCAAAAAAATGTCCGTATTTTTCAGGTGCGTTGACCTATACACATCGTGTCGTTATTACAGTTCATATTCATCCGCTGCACAATAATTTTTTACAGGTTAGTATCGTTGTGGTAAAGTTTTTTGATCACAGTAACATCGTTGTATAACAACGTGATTAATACATAAGCGTGTCCATTTCTCATTTCCATTATAGTCGTAGTGATGCAGTTCGTTGTGACTAAAAGCATTGCTTATTACAGATCAGACGTGACCCGTCGAGTAATTGGTCCACGTGCAGTTCGTTTTTTACATTCCGTGGAAGCTTGGTTGCAGAACCTCGGACGGCACATAGCTGGCGTCGATCCTTGGACAGTCCAGGTAAGAGTGTCCGTCACATTTCGAGAACATTTCATTCCCTGAAGTTCCAACCAAAATTCTTCCACCCGTCGTGTTGTTTTCTAGACAGGCACTTTGTGTCCATTAATCCAGTTAACATCTTGAAGTTGGGTACTGTAGTAATATCACTAGACGATGCACGAATTATGCACTTCACATTTTCAGTTTTTTGCTGAATATAGCTCACCTAAATGTTCGTAGTTATTAATCAAGGAAATCGTTCATCGCGTTCACATAGATACGCTGCATAATGAATGGCATTAACAGTTTCTTTCACATAGGTTTCCGCGTAGTTGCAGAGTTAGTAATGTTCGTTAATGTCCGTGAACAGTGGTTCACTATGCAATGTCTTTTTGGCACTCGTTTTGTTCAAATTTTTACATAGTAACAGTTACATGATACATCAGTTAAAAAAATAAGTAATTATACATACACACGTCACATATTTTCTTAGCATAAACATAATACAGTTGCACATAAACATGTTTACATCATCATTACATAGCTATAGGTTATTACATTGTGTCACATTTGATTTCATGAATTGCAGATATTTACATCCTCTTTAGCGGTTTTGCTGGGATATTATCAATGTTTTTTGTGATGTCATCTGAAATTAAGATAGGTTAGACACAACATTCATTACATCAGTAGGCAAGACCAGGCGTTTTCACTACTCAATAAATATTCAAAATAGTAAGAGAGAGAAAATGTTCGATTCCTCGCGTTTTGTGCGTGTGTGTAGAGTGTCTGTGTGGCCTTGACTACTGATAGATGCTTTTCGTGTTGAGAGATGTGCGTCTAATCTATTTCTCAAAGTAAAAGATCGCTTCACAGATGACGTCTGTCAGTTCGTCAGGTGTCACACCAAGTCAGTGGTACCTTCAGTAACAAATGTTCCGTGAAAAATTAATATGTCATCCACTGCTACGTAATCATAAATTTTACTTTAATATTCCATCTTTCAGGTGGAGGCGCGCGCTGAAAGAAGAGTTCTTCTGTCTTCAACTGCGTCACTGGAACCGCTGAAATGAAAACTTCTATACTACTTATTATCTGTGTTGTAACAACAGAGTTTTTCGAGTTGCTTAGCAATATTTTGATGGGTATGACTTTGACATTATTCAGCATGAAATGCTCTAAGATCTCGGTGTGCGTATAGCCCAATAATTTTGTTAGTTCTAGGATGTTGTAACAGATACGCACCAGGATGCGGTATGTTAACAATTATATAAGGTCCTTCATATAGCAGACGCCACTTAGCGTTGCGTCGTTTGAGTGCTACAGATTTATGATGAGTACGAAGTAGTACAAGCATTCCTACCTCGAATTTTTGTTTTCTTTTTATTATGTTTCTGTGATGTTTGTTTCGTATTTGTGCGTGATGTGTCAATGTAGTCAATACTTCTTTTATTTTCTGTTCAGGTGTGATTTCCTTGTCTGACAACTTAGGTAATGGTTCTATCCACTGATCGTTCTGTTTGCAATTGAACATGATCTCGTTAGGTGTGTAATTCGTATCGTAAATATTTAAGTTATTGTGTACGTCTTCGAAAAGACTTAGGTAGGACACCCAATTAGTATGTTTTGATGAAATATAGGTCCTCATGAATCGATTTAATTCTCGGAAAAGTCTCTCAGTCGCGTTACATTGTGGACTAAACCTCGAAATAAATATACTTTTGATGTTATTGTCCTTCAAGAAATTTCTCCATTTGTACCCAGAGTAGTATGCTGCATTATCTGATAGAATTGCTTTAGGTTTTCCCACGTGCGTCAGGTAATCACTTGAGAATCTTCGTATTATAGCATTTGCAGTGGCGGATTTTAAAGCATAAAGTTTTACATGTTTAGAAAATATATCGTAAAAAGCTAAGATATATTTGACGCCTCCAGAGCTTGCTGGGTGCGGTCCACTGATGTCAGTACACAGAATTTCCAGGGGTTTACTAGGTAAAATAGAATGTAAATCTGTTTTTGTGGATAAATTCTGAGGTTTTGATTTTCGACATATGACACATGTTTTTAGTTCCCTGTAAATTTTTCTTCTCATATTGCTAAAATAACAGTATGTACTGAGCTTTGCCAAACACTTTTTCGTCCCATAATGACCCCAAACTAAGTGTGTGTGCCAAATTAGATTACGTTCAGACTCTTTGGGAATGCATACACACCAGTTAGTATCATTTGGATGTCGGCGGTAAAATAACACATCATTGTGTAACTTGTAATACTTAGTCAAAGGATGATTGTGTTTTTCTACCAGTAATGTTATTATCTTATACCAGTGAGGATCAGATTTTTGTAATTCAGCCATGTTTCTGCACATATCAATATAATATTGGTGATACTGCTTGTCTTGCATTAAGAGAATCCTGTAGTCATTTATATTTTCTAAGTCACTGTTGGTATCATTCATACCTTGTGGAAGTCTAGACAAAGTGTCTGCAATGGTGTTGTCCTTACCTCTTATGTACTTAATTTCAAAAGAGTAGTTCTGAAGTGTAACTGCCCATTGTGATAGTCTAGGATGTACAAGTTTACAAGTTAACAAAAATGTCAGGGCCTGGTGATCGGTGTAAATTACTGTATGTTTTCCAAATAAATAATAATTGAATTTCTTGAATGCCCATACTATGGAAAGTGTTTCTAACTCAGTAGTGGAGTATGTACGCTCACATTCAGTTAGAGTGCGACTCGCAAACCCAATAATTCTTATCTGTTCCTCCTCTTTATTCTTTACAACTTGAAATAAGCAACAGCCCAAGCCAGTACGTGAAACTTCACAAGTCATACAAAAATCTAAATTGAAATCTGGATGGCTCAATATGTTAGCATTCACTAAAGCATGTTTAATTGTATTAAAGTCATTCTGGCACTGTTCCGACCAGATCCAAACTTGATTCTTTCTGAGTAGATCTAGCAGATGTTTACTGTTCAAAAGTGGTTGTGGCAAAAAACGTCTGAAAAATGAACATAGCCCAAGGAACCGTGATAGCGTTACGGAGATGTTTAATAAACTCAAGTGGCAGACTCTGCAAGAGAGGCGCTCTGCATCGCGGTGTAGCTTGCTCGCCAGGTTTCGAGAGGGTGCGTTTCTGGATGAGGTATCGAATATATTGCTTCCCCCTACTTATACTTCCCGAGGAGATCACGAATGTAAAATTAGAGAGATTAGAGCTCGCACGGAGGCTTTCAGACAGTCGTTCTTCCCGCGAACCATACGCGACTGGAACAGGAAAGGGAGGTAATGACAGTGGCACGTAAAGTGCCCTCCGCCACACACCGTTGGGTGGCTTGCGGAGTATCAATGTAGATGTAGATGTAGAATGATTTTAACTGCTTTTTAGTTCGAGGGCTAGGAAAGTTTCTGATAGCATCTAATTTACTGGGATCCGGACGTATGCCCTGTGAATTAATGATATGTCCTAAATACTTTATCTCACTGCAACCAAATTTTGATTTTCTTAGGTTGGCTGTGACTCCAGCTTGTGCAAATTTTTCTAAAATTCTTTGAAGAGTGTCAACGTGTTCATTCCAAGATTGTGTAGCTATCAGTATATCATCTACATAGTGTGTGACTGTCTCAACTAAATCGTCGCCAAGCACGGTATCCAGGGCTGTAATGAATACCCCAGAGCTGACATTCAGTCCGAAGGGTAGAACACAAAACTGATAGGTTCGCCCCCCGAACATAAATGCAGTATATTTCCGAGAATCAGGAGTGATACCCACCTGCCAAAACGAATTAGCGAGATCTATTGTGGAAAAATATTTTGCATCTAGAAATTTCTGTAGTTGCTCTTCTAAATTTTCAGGTTTTGTGTGAACCGGTAAAATTATTTCATTAGTAGCTCGTGCGTCTAACACTAACCTAATGCTTCCATTTGATTTTTTGACAACAAGTAGAGGACTACAATAAGGTGAGGTGGATGGTTCAATGACCTTCCAGTCTAACATTTGTTTTAATTCTTGCCACACAGCAGGTCGTTGAGATAACGGTACATTATATGTCTTATGGTAGAAGATCTTGTGAGGCTTAACTTCAATCTTGTACACATACGTGTTGATAACACCTAATCGTTTGGTAAAAACTTGTAAATATTTGGACAACACTTCCTGTAGTTTTATACGTTCATGTACACTGAGAGCTGTAGCTTCACTTATCTTATGATCAAGCAATGTTTTCAAGTCCATTATCTCTGTGTCAGATGAGTGTGTTTGCATGTCTTGAATGTCATTGTCAAGCACTAACTGAACCTTGTACCCTGTACAGTGTTTGTCATGCTTTAGAGTTCTCCTGTCCAAATCAATAATAATTACACTGCCTTTATCATTTAAAATACATTTACCTTTGGAGAAGTCTATAATGCAGTCCTTCTCGCTCATAATATCTATTCCTAATATGCAATTTGTCACAAGGTTTTGTACAACCAGGAATGGCCATTGTACGGTTCCATTACCTATTTTAACGTTTACAAAAACTTGCTTCGTAACCCTACATGACTTATTACCTAGTGCAGTAGTTATTTTACAGTTTTGGGCAGGAAACTCAGGCACAGGTTCCAATTCACACATCTTTTTATAGAAATTAAAAGACAAAACGCTCACAGCTGCACCTGTATCTAGGATAATAGTAGTTGGAATCCCACCTACTACACCAGTAGTAGATGCTAAAACAATTTCATTTGTGTTTAAACGACATTGTGTACTGTCTTGTAAAAGTTCATCTGATATATTGTTATTGTGGTTGTATCTTATAAATAAAACAGGTAGTTTTTGTTTAGAATTACTCGGCATATCATTATTCTGTTGTTCAAGTGTGGTGTCAAATAACTGATTAACATTGAAGTCGCCCCCCAAGAATTCTTCAGCCACGACCTGGGGCAAAGTAGTGACTGTTTCTAGTTTGTTGGGTTAGCATTTGTACTAGGTACTGACACAGATTGAGGTTGTGCATCAGGTGTCATTTCTATTATATTCACATTCGGATATTGCCTATTATGATCTCCAAACTTTTGCGGTTGTTGTTGCTGTTGCGCATTATAACTTACCTGTCGGTCGTAAGGTATGCTCCAATTTTGACCTGGTGGCTGCTGTGGTAAAGCAGAGTTTGAATGAAAGTACTGATCGTTACGAGTCCAACCTTGATGCTGTCTTGGCTCGTAGTTATTATTATTTCTATTTCTGTTTGTGTTTTTGTTATTACCTTTGTATCCGTTGTTACCGTTGTAGTTATTACCGCGGTGCCTTTTGTATGGATTGCCGCATGAAATGTTATTACTGTTGTAACTATTGTTTGTATTGGACTACGCGTGTTGATTTTGATTTCCGTACTGAGACGGCATGTGAGTTTGCTGTTTTTGTTGTATCGCGTATCCAACTGTGGGCGCGCCAGAATTGTGTTGGCAAGCCTGCATGTTTTGCATACCACTAGTGTAAACATTGTGGCTGCTGTTTTGCCGCGCGAAGCGCTGATCTTCAAGTAACATGTCAACCGAATCTAAAGCTGTTAAAAAATAATCTGAATCGTCATCCGGGATATGTAGAAGTTTTTCCTTAATGTTGAAAGGCAATTTGGCCTTCAACGCTCGGAGTATATCACGCGTTGCGACTGGTTCGTCTAAAAAGTGTCCCATGTTCAAGTATTTTTCAAAATATCTGCGTAAGTTACCATTTTTACTGTTAAAAGTTTCAGGTTCTAAAATTTGTCTTCTGAGTCGCTCCTGGACGGATTGCGACCAGAATTTGTTCAGAAAAGCACGCTCAAACTCACTGTACGTGGTACATACGTCAGCTTGACTGTATGCCCAGACAGCTGCATCGCCTTGGATGTAACCGACAATATATGAAATCTTTTTCCGGTCACTCCAAGTGCGCGGAAATGCGTTACTAAAAGATTTAAGAAAAATCACCGGATGAATGGTTCGTTTTTCTGGGATAAAAATCTGAAATTGCCTGTGTTTCATTAAGCTTTCATCTTCCTTCGCATTGTGATATGGATTTATTCCACTGTAATTACTGGTATGTTCAGCTGGCGAGTAATTACGATAATGTTGCTGTGGTTTACCATGTTAATAGCTTGTGTTTGTGTTTCCACATCGTGGTATGTGTTGTAGTCGTGGTGTGTTTTGTTCTTGTGTATTTGTCGTGTGCGGAATGTGTGTATCATACTCGAATGTATATTGGTTTCTGAACTGTACATTTTGACTGATATTTTTGTTACATTCAGACTGTAGTTGATCGGTGAATTGTCTCATGGGTGCAGTGACGGATTGTACTGCGTCACTGATCAGCTGTTTGTTATTAGTAATGTATTGCGCTACGGAGTCATGCACAATTGTTGGTAAATTTTCACGTAAGCATCTATCAAAATGTTTGTCTTTGTTCTCAACCCAATCATGAAATTCTTTATTAATATTTTGAAAATGAGCTGTGGCATCTGATTGTAAGATGTCAGTCAGGTGTTGTTCAACATTGTCAAATTTATTCTGTACGTCAGTAATTCGTTTTTCAAGGTTGTCATGTACTGAAGGATATGTTTGAATTTGTTCAGTAAGAACTTCACACGTGACATTAAGGTTTTTTACTTGTGTCTGTAAAAGTGCTACGTCAGTTGTAGTCTTTTCTTGTCTCGTATTAAGCTGGGAAAATTTAGTACTGAGTTCAGTCATCTGTTTGGTCAGTGTGGCGTCTATAAGTTCCACACGTTTACACAAAGTGTCATTACCTATCTTGATTGCTATGAGATCAGATTTGATTTCGTCATTTTGTGTTTTTAACTGTTCATTTTGTGTCTCTAATTGTGCCTTTAAGGTTGCCATGTTTTCGGCGTTCTGTTTCCTTATGGTTGCCATATTTTCTGCGTTTTGTTTCATTAGCATTTGTAACATGTCGGCAATGTTTACCGTTTGCAAGGTCTCTGCCCCCGCCGCGTCATTAGACGTGACGTCATGCATTAACATGGGCTCTGATTGAGATTTTGAAATTTTTGTAGTGGACGGCCTATCGTCAAAATTTTCGTCAACACTTGCGTCAATGTTTGATGAATCGTCACTACCGGTTGCTGTCGTAAAGTCATTTTCTAACACTTGTCTCACGTCCGAGTCGGATTGCGACTGAATAGTACGTCCTTGCTGTTCCATTTTTGCGTATTGTTTTCTAGTTATTACCATGCCACACGTGATATATGTTTCAAGAAAATTTTTGACACTGATTTTAAAATAAAATGTAGTTGAGCATGAATCGCTCGTAGCAACAATGGCTGTCTGTTAATTTAAAAATATAAACTGAATTTGAGATTATTGGTAATGGCTGCTAGCCATGTTACATGATGTCGTACAGAAGTCGGCCATATTGTACACTCGTGTATTGGTATTGTTGCATACGTTATTGTTTAGGGAAAAGTACTGAGAATGAAATTTATCACTGAAACTGTTATGCAGAAAAGAAACACTACAGAATTTACTGAAAAGCTAATACACTGAATTATACGTCTGGTCAAGCCTGCTAATGCAAAGATGCTGCGTCTTACCTTATTTTGCTGGAAGTTTCATTGCGTCTTCCCGCAAAATTTCAGAATTGGAAAATATCTTCAGATTTTGTTATCTCTCATACATTGACGTCCAGGTCCAGAAAGTTGATTTTTTTACATGAAACAAAGAGAACAATGTAACAAATGACAAAATAACAAGTCCGACACGCAGTCGCCAATATAAAATAAATAAAATAAATAAAAAAATGTTATTTTGAATATGTTAATTATTCTATCTGTATGATGGTGATTGTGATTGCAATTGTATTTGCTTATCTGGTACGTGGATGTTTAATTATTCGGTATCAGACGCTTGACAATGGCTTTTTCGTAAAGGCAATGTTACTCGTAGTTGACCGTGAAATAAAACTGAATAATCAGACTTCGTAATTAAATCGTTTCCAAAGACTGCTGCGGTAGGTGCGGACTCATAATCTAAATCTCAATATTACAATAATTTGCCAGCCATGCCAATAAGTCGTACAGAGGTGATTGTCTACTAAACATAAAGAAGTTACACAGTTAGTTAAATCAGATATATTCAATGAATAAGCCTACAGTTCATAATCCTACTTACTTTTATAAATATAATTCTTTACAGAATCGAGTGCCTAGTGTGGTTGCAACTCGCAGTATTCTTCTATAACATGAAATATGGCGGTGTGCCAGACAATAAAAAAAATACGTGCTTCTCGCACCACTTCTACCAGAGCTCTCCCTTTTTTAATCAAACATAAGAGTAACGTAATTGTGCTTTTGTTTTATCAGCGACACAGCGCTGCAGTTGTGTGCCATAGGCTTTATTTATTTGTCACTGATTACTTATTTAATTAATATTTCGCGTTTCCGCGGAAACTCACGCTCGGCATGCAAATGTGCCTTTATAGTTTGTTGTGTACTACTCTGTACCCAATGGTGAGAAGTTGTAGGAAAAACTTGACAAGAGCAGAAATAATTAGTGAACAAGTTAACACAGCAAACAGAAGATTTATTTAACTTGGGTTTTCCATAAAAATGAAGACTCATTACAAATAATGCAGCTATCACAATGGCAACAAGGATAGCACAAACGATGGTATCAGAGTTGTGACTAGGTAGCGTCTGTGTCACATCGTGTAGTGAAGATCCTCCAAGTGCTAGTGGGCCACCTGGCTCCCACTGGCCATCCTATATTGTGGCATCAGAGGGCGCTCATAGTCCAGAGCTGCTGGAGTTGTGACTCAGCAGGCAAACACCATTGGATCCACCAAATCCCATACGACTATTATCGGCATCTGATGGAAATTGCAATTCCGTTGCCAACTTTAAGATGTCACTGCCATGATATCGATATGTGATCCACATATAGATCATTTGAGAGATTCTCTTATCAAAATGATGTGGAATGAGTCCATTTACTGTATATGTATACATAATTAATGTTAACATTAATGAACGCATTATCTTAGTCTTACTCATGTAACTACACTTAAAAACAATTTTTTTCCTAGCTATCGGTTTTTGAGTAGAAATGTATCAGTGAAATAGGAGGAGTTGCCCAGGAGAAATGATTATAAGTGAAGTGTAAAACTTGCTTTGCTGCCTCTCATACAATTTTATGTTATTGGGCAAATGATCGGAGATTTTTGTAGCTGCATATTGGACTCGTTTCTGAGCCACTGACAAAAAATAATGGACAGTATTGTAAGTATGGACATCACCTCTTCTCAAATTATGGTGGATTATTTATGATAAATTTCATTAGTAAATATGTATATTGTGATGACACAGTTAAAATGCGTAGCTCCTTGAAGGGGCACCTACATGATGTCAATGAGTGAACCTCATGTATTATTCTTACTGCTCACTTATGTGCCATAATTACTTTCTAAGTCATGAGATACCGCTGAAAGTTATTCTATTATTGTTTGGAAATTTAAAAATATGTCTGGAGGTTGATTGGTTCTCCCCCTCCCCCCCACCCCAAGATCCAAGATTAGTAATCACACAAAGAGCAAAAGTAACTGAACTTAATTGTTTGAGAAGCTCATTAATAAGCTTCTTCTAGTTCACTTTCATCAATATTTGCACCAAAAATTTTGGAGCATTCTACTCTACTTACTGACTCTTTCTCATGAGTTACATCAGTTGTTCATATGGCTCTGTTGGTTGAACAGAATTGAATATGGTATTTTTCCAGTATTTAGGGAGAGTCCATTTCCTAAGAGCGACTTTATAATTTTTTGGAAAACATCATTCACCATCTCTTCTATTGCTTTCTCCAATGGGAGTATCACCTGCAAAAAGTACCAATTTTGCTTGTTTACTGTTAAGTGGTTATCCCCCAGTCACATTTTTTGAAAAATTCAGCAAAACCTTTTTCATTTTTTTGTTAAGTATGATTCAAACCAGTTGTGGTAAAACCATCAGTTCCATAAGACTTGAGTTTTTCTAGGAGAGTAATATGTTATACACAATCAAGTGCCTTGGAAAGATCACAAAAATACCAGCTGACAATATTTTATTATATAGGGCTTGTACTATTTGATGAGTTAATGTACAAGTAGCATTCTGAGTCGAGCAACCCTTCTGGTACCCAAACTGTGATACACTAAATAAATTGTTTCCATTTAAGTGTGACTACTCTTGAGTCCATTACTTTTTTGAATACTTTGGAAAGTGATGTTTGTAACAAAATTTGATGATAATTGTTTTAGTCTGCCTTGTCACCTTTCTTATGAAGAGGTTTAGCAAGTGCATGTTTTTACATATCTGGAAAAATTCCCTGTGCAAGTGATGCATTGCATTTGTCACTAAGGACATTACTGATTAAGGTGTTAACAAGTGGTTGTTCCTATCATTCACTTAAGCATTCAGTGACCACCTTCAAGCCTGGAAAGGTTCTAGAGGCAACTAACTTCCTCATTCTTTACGATTCTTTACAAGGTTTTGTTTACAGGATTTTTTATTGTTTCAGGCTCATGTCAGAACATACTTTCCCTGGATTGCACCTGGACAATTCTTAGCAATGTGGAAACAATTGATTTTGCCTAACTGAAATGGTGTATTATTTGTGGCGGTAACACACTACAAACAATTATTGCAGTCACAATTCTCATGCCAAGCTTTACTTGCTTATAATCATTAACTGATGAGTTTACATAAACTTATAAAAATGTTTCATGGAGGTGAAAGACATCAGTAAATTCAAATATGCCTTAAGCTGCTGCTTTTAACACAAAACAGCATTTCTGTGTTTTCCTGTTGAATACTTTTTATGTCTGAAAATAAAAAATAATGTCAAGCCTTTGAGAGTGGAAATTTCATTTCTCACTTACCAAAGCTATAGTAAAAAATGGTTTCCAATGTGTTATGTGTGATTAAAAGTTGTATAATTTTTATATATGTCGATAACATTTTGCATTTGTCATCTTAATATAACTTCGGTAGAATGAAGGCAGTAAGTTATTCTTTGATTACCTTTTAGTCCATTTCTTAGGTTATGTAAAGCAATTGTAAAACTTGCAGAAAAAGTATTTTCATTGTTATTCATGGATGACACTGGCAATGCTGTCGCAAGTATCCGTAGTCTCTCAGCGGATGTTAAAGTTGAGCACAGGTAGTGTAGGCAGGGGTATTTTTGTAGACTGTGTAGCCAATAAATGAACATATAGCTGTATCTTTGCCAAAGCCTTGAAGCTTTTTATTTGGAATTAGGCGCTCCTAACAAACATTTGTAATGGACCTGTGAGGAAGAACCATTTTTGAACAATTTGCGTACTTATTTAGGCACTGGACTCACAGTTCCTTACCCACCATTTTCTGAATCTGAGCTAGTTATCTCACCTGTATGGCCTGTCGGTTAACAGCATGTTAGACACTAATCACCTTTCTATCCATTTTATTTTTCAATGCAGTTTAAGTAAGTTTTACATTGTACAGTATTTAATATTTTAATTGTGCTAGAATAATGACAGTTTTTCTCATAGATGTCTCTTCAATTTAGCAGCAGTAGTCCACAAAACATGGATATGAGTGGTGACTACAATCCTACTAATAGTACTTTTGCAGATCAAGCAAACCATTTCAGCAGCAGTAGCAGCAGAAAGAGCAAACAAGATTCTGTCTGGAAGGTATCACATGTAGAAGAAACCAGAAATCCTGTGGGTAGTGTATTTGAAGAGAATGATAGTATCTTCAGCTATAGTGTGTCTCAAAAGATGTTAAAGAATGAGAGTGGTCTGAAGGCACACTCATTTTTGCACAGTAGTGATCACCACTGCAGCTCTATCTTCTGTAGCAAGACTTTCACCAAGAGTAATAACTTAAAGACACATTTTCATGTGCACAAAGGTGAATGCCTGTACAGCTGCACTGAGTGTAGCAAAACATTAAAAAAATGGTCATCTGAAAGTGCACATGAGGATACACACTGGTTACTGTTCATTCGAGTGCATAATGTGCAGCAAGACATTTACACACAGTACTTCTCTGACAACACATTTACATATCCACACAGGTCAATGCACATACTGCTGCACTGTATGTAGCAAGACATTTACATAGCGTAGTAGTCTGAAGCAGCATTTGTGTGTTCACTGTGTGAATGCCCCTTCAGTTGCAAGATATTTACAATGAAATAGTTGACTGGCATTATTGTCCAGGAGGCAGCATCTAGGGTTGTTTGGCTGCCTGGTGCAAGTCTTTTTATTTGATGTGACTTCATCAACTTGTGTGTCAATGATGAGGGCAACACAGTGCCCAGTAGCTGAGCAGATAAAACTTGCAACCAGCTGGGAATCAAACCTGACCACCCGCATATCAGTCAGCGACACTGACTACTCAGCTACAGAGACAGACTGCATATTTACAATGAGTAGTAAGGAATACATATGAGTGCCTGTAGTTAGAAATTCTTCCGCCTTTAGGGGCAATTTCCCACCCCTAGGACGAGAGAGTGCCCTGAACCTCTATCCGCTCCTCCGCCCTCTTTGACAAGGCCGTTGGCAGAATGAGGCTGACTTCTTATGCCGGAAGTCTTTGGCCGCCAATGCTGATTATTTATCAAAATTTAGGCAGTGACGGGGATCGAACCCGGGACCGAAGACGTTTCAATTATGAATTAAAGACGCTACCCCTAGACCACGGGTGCAATGACATGAGGATGCAGAAGGCAATGGAAACCACTGCATTAAAGACACATAACGTGTATCCACAGGACATGTGGCCTGTAATTAAAGAAGTGTCATGATGATCTCTCCATTGGCAAAAGATTCCGGAATAGTTCCCCATTCAGATCTCCGGGAGGGGACTGCCAAGGGGGAGGTTACCATGAGAAAAAGATTGAATAATCCACGAAAGGATTACATTCTGCGAGTCGGGGCGTGGAATGTCAGAAGCTTGAACATGGTATGGAAACTAGAAAATCTGAAAAGGGAAATGCAAAGGCTCAATCTAGATATAGTAGGGGTCAGTGAAGTGAAGTGGAAGGAAGACAAGGATTTCTGGTCAGATGAGTATCAGTTAATATCAACAGCAGCAGAAAATGGTATAACAGGTGTAGGATTCGTTATGAATAGGAAGGTAGGGCAGAGGGTGTGTTACTGTGAACAGGTCAGTGACCGGGTTGTTCTAATCAGAATCGACAGCAGACCAACACCGACAATGATAGTTCAGGTATACATGCCATCGTCGCAAGCTGAAGATGAACAGATAGAGAAAGTGTAAGAGGATATTGAAAGGGTAATGCAGTATGTAAAGGGGGACGAAAATCTAATAGTCATGGGCGACTGGAATGCAGTTGTAGGGGAAGGAGTAGAAGAAAAGGTTACAGGAGAATATGGGCTTGGGACGAGGAATGAAAGAGGAGAAAGACTAATTGAGTTCTGTAACAAGTTTCAGCTAGTAATAGCGAATACCCTGTTCAAGAATCACAAGAGGAGGAGGTATACTTGGTAAAGGGCGGGAGATACAGGAAGATTTCAGTTAGATTACATCATGGTCAGACAGAGATTCTGAAATCAGATACTGGATTGTAAGGCGTACCCAGGAGCAGATATAGACTCAGATCACAATATAGTAGTGATGAAGAGTAGGCTGAAGTTCAAGACATTAGTCGGGAAGAATCAATACGCAAAGAAGTGGGATATGGAAGTACTAAGGAATGACGAGATATGTTTGAAGTTCTCTAACGCTATAGATACAGCAATAAGGAATAGTGCAGTAGGCAGTACAGTTGAAGAGGAATGGACATCTCTAAAAAGGGCTATCACAGAAGTTGGGAAGGAAAACATAGGTACAAAGAAGGTAGCTGCGAAGAAACCATGGGTAACAGAAGAAATACTTCAGTTGATTGATGAAAGGAGGAAGTACAAACATGTTCCGTGAAAATAAGGAATACAGAAATACAAGTCTCTGAGGAATGAAATAAATAGGAAGTGCAGGGAAGCTAAGACGAAATGGCTGCAGGAAAAATGTGAAGACATCGAAAAAGATATGATTGTCGGAAGGACAGACTCAGCATACAGGAAAATCAAAACAACCTTTGGTGACATTAAAAGCAACGGTGGTATCATTAAGAGTGCAATGGGAATTTCACTGTTAAATGCAGAGGAGAGAGCAGATAGGTGGAAAGAATACATTGAAAGCCTCTATGAGAGTGAAGATTTGTCGGATGTGATAGAAGAAGAAACAGAAGTCGATTTAGAAGAGATAGGGGATCCAGTATTAGAATCGGAATTTAAAAGAGCTTTGGAGGACTTATGGTCAAATAAGCCAGAAGGGATAGATAACATTCCATCAGAATTTCTAAAATCATTGGGGGAAGTGGCAACAAAATGACTATTCACGTTGGTGTGTAGAATATATGAGTCTGGCGACATACCATCTGACTTTCGGAAAAGCATCATCCACACAATTCTGAAGACGGCAAGAGCTGACAAGTGCGAGAATTATCGCACAATCAGTTTAACAGCTCATGCATCGAAGCTGCTTACAAGAATAATATACAGAAGAATGGAAAAGAAAACTGAGAATGCACTAGGTGACGATCAGTTTGGCTTTAGGAAAAGTAAAGGGACGAGAGAGGCAATTCTGTCGTTACGGCTAATAATGAAAGCAAGGCTAAAGAAAAATCAAGACACTTTCATAGGATTTGTCGACCTGGAAAAAGCGTTCGACAATATAAAATGGTGCAAGCTGTTCGAGATTCTGGAAAAAGTAGGGGTAAGCTATAGGGAGAGACGGGTCATATGCAATATGTACAACAACCAAGAGGGAATAATAAGAGTGGACGATCAAGAACGAAGTGCTCGTATTAAGAAGGGTGTAAGACAAGGTTGTAGCCTTTCGCCCCTACTCTTCAATCTGTACATCGAGGAAGCAGTGATGGAAATAAAAGAAAGGTTCAGGAGTGGAATTAAAATACAAGGTGAAAGGATATCAATGATATGATTCGCTGATGACATTGCTATCCTGAGTGAAAGTGAAGAGGAATTAAATGATCTGCTGGACGGAATGAACAGTCTAATGAGTACACAGTATGGTTTGAGAGTAAATCGGAGAAAGACGAAGGTAATGAGAAGTAGTAGAAATGAGAACAGCGAGAAACTTAACATCAGAATTGATGGTCACGAAGTCAATGAAGTTAAGGAATTCTGCTACCTAGGCAGTAAAATAACCAATGACGGATGGAGCAAGGAGGACATCAAAAGCAGACTCGCTATGGCAAAAAAGGCCTTTCTGGCCAAGAGAAGTCTACTAATATCAAATACCGGCCTTAATTTGAGGAAGAAATTTCTGAGGATGTACGTCTGGAGTACAGCATTGTATGGTAGTGAAACATGGACTGTGGGAAAACCGGAACAGAAGAGAATTGAAGCACTTGAGATGTGGTGCTATAGACGAATGTTGAAAATTAGGTGGACTGATAAGGTAAGGAATAAGGAGGTTCTACGCAGAATCGGAGAGGAAAGGAATATGTGGAAAGCACTGATAAGGAGAAGGGACAGGATGATAGGACATCTGCTAAGACATGAGGGAATGACTTCCATGGTACTAGAGGGAGCTGTAGAGGGCAAAAACTGTAGAGGAAGACAGAGATTGGAATATGTCAAGCAAATAATTGAGGACGTAGGTTGCAAGTGCTAGTCTGAGATGAAGAGGTTAGCACAGGAAAGGAATTCATGGCGGGCCGCATCAAACCAGTCGGTAGACTGATGACCAAAAAAAAGTTTGAAATTTCACTTGCTACTGCGTATTTTGAAAGGCCATTGACTATGTATTTATATACAGCATCTATGTGGTGGGAACTCTGTTATTGGCTCAATTCTGAATGTGTTACCGACACTGAAAGATATTCATACTCAATATGAAGAACCATGTCTCTGCATCATTGCTTTTGTGTTGCAGTCAAATAAAAGTACATAGCTAGAAAACTGCAAGCTTGTGTTCTGTCATTTGTTGCATCATTTTTGGAAAATTAAGTAGCTAAGTGTGTTCTAATTGTGTCAAAATAACTGACTGTTTGGCAGCTGGAATGAGTTGTACTTCAGAACAAAAATACCTTAAAATGTAAATATGTAACAGGTAAAATGAATTTGTATGCGATAACTTATGTGATCTGTTAAAACAAAATACGGTAATGTGAAAGTTGAAATAGTTCTAATTATGCCCAAATGACCTACTACACAAAGATTTGACAGTATTGGGGACAGGGCTCAAATGGAAGACAAATAAAGGTAACACCACTACATGGGATGTACCTTTTCAATTACTACTGGTACTTGCAGCCATCTGAATTTGGAATGGTAAAAGCTGAAATAATTAATTATAGTACACCATAAGCCATTTATGTGTGTCTATGTATTGGATGAACCATGGTATTCCAAGGAAAGCTACATAGTAATATTAGCAGCCATAGTAGAAATGAAAATGGTCTTCTTGGTTTGGCAGATATCTTGAAGAAGTCCTTTGGAAGGTTAGTTGACAGCACAGTTAACTCCAAATATGATCAGAACTATTTCTTCAACTTTTGTATCAAGCATTGCAAATAATTTTGTTAAATTACTTGTTTTCTTGTTGTCTAGTATGCTGATAAAATTTCTGAGAAAGAGAGAGGACGTGATGCACTCCCCTATTTGACTGTTACTGTGTGTGGGACATATGGAAGGTGTTTATTGACTTTACTTGCAAATGTTATATGAACATGAGAGAGTGTGTGCAGTTTAGAATTTAAACAACTGTTGCTGAAGTGCCAGTCCTACTCAGCAGACAGGCCACAAATAATTGCACTTGAACATGGCAGGAGAATATTAAAGCGAATAAATTAAAAATAAAATAAAATTTGTAATAGCTATTGGACTGGCTGTGTGACTTGCACAACTCCTCTTCCCTCTGTAAGGCCCTTGTGTAGTGTATGGAGTAACCTGTTGGGGCATTATAGGTAGGTGTAACAAAATAAAAGTTGCCAGATGGCTTACAGACATTTTTTCCTTCTGGATGATGCTGTGGTTGTAGCCGAATGTGAAATGTGTTGATACTGGCGATCATCATCAACAGCAGATGAGGAACATGAGCAACAGATACAATTGTTTGTCTGTAACATTTTGTGCAATTAGGTTACAAATTAATATGACCTTTAGGCAATATTTTGTTTTAATTTTGTCAGTCAATCAAAATTCTAAATGTTAAAAGCCTCACAAAACTGAATCAAAATGTGTCAATGTATTTACCATGAACACAGCGAAAAATTATAATGTTGTTAGAAATCAGATAAATTTTAGATGTTAGTTACCCACTGTGAAACATACACCATTTTAGCATTAAAAACTAGAATTCTCAGTAAAACTGCACCAACATTGCTAAACATCTCTCTACATTATTAAAATCCTTGAGCATTAATAGCTCTCATATCATAAACATTACATGAACAAACTGCATGAGAAATAATCTGTTTGCTCATAGCATTAACAGAAAATAGAAATCTAAGCCCTACTGTGGTCGATTCTGAACAGCCATTATAATAGAACCCAATACTCAAAATGGTTTTGCTTTGTTGTTGTTGTTGTTTTTTTGTTTTGTTTTTTTTTTTGTGTGTGTGTGTGTGTGTGTGTGTGTGTGTGTGTGTGTGTGTGTGTGTGTGTTAACAATGCTCCAGAAAATGGAACACTACTGAGATATAGGCCTGTTTATGTTTACTATTTGTAACATTTTCCATTGCTGAATGGCAAAAGGTGTGTTGTGGTGGTGGAGGCTGGAATGCATGGTCAAACATGTGCCAACCATGACTCTCTTAAGACAGCCAAATAGTGATGTATTGGTTGGGAGCGCACTTTGCTTCTCACAAAGTACAGACTTCTAGCGACCTAGCCACTGTTATGAGACTCCTTTTTGGGTTGTAGCTACTGGGTGAATGATGTGCAATACATGGGCCTAGCTCTCTTAGCCTTTCCTCAGCTGTGGTCTTCCCCGTCTACCTGTGGGACCCCTGATTTCTCCGAGTGAAAGATCGCACTGGAGGCTCGGGGGAGTTCGTGGCTCTCCATTGCATTATACCCATTGTAGTTGGGTGCAGCAGTATAGAAAACAGGGTCATTGGCCCTCTCACTGGAGGTGCCAACACAACTGTTCCAACACCTGCCCGGCCAACTGGCCCAGCTGAGATTCTTATAGGAGTCATAACACACACCTGCCTGGAGTGCAACCACACTTTCACTATGTAGTTCAGATTGGGTGTCCACCACATCTGACAACACCAGATGGCCGCCAATGCAGAGATCAATATGGACCACAAACTCATGAGTTGGACTGAGCAGGAGGCCCTCTAACTCGCCCAGGCAGAGGCTGGACTGTTCCAGGGGAGAGATGTCAAGTCCTTCATCAATAAGGAGCTTAGTGGCGGTATGTACCGTCTATGCAACTAAATGATGGCAGTATGTTTAATGCCATACACGTTTCACTTCTTTCATTTATGAAGTGAAATCCATATGGCAAAAACATACTGCCTTCATTCAGTTGCATAGATGGTACATACCTCCATGAGTTTACAGCAACAAAGAGAAAGACGGAAAACAGATAAAAATGACGAAACCAGGAGCTTTTTATGTCTTTCCTGACAGGACAGTCAATGTCATCAAGGGCCAGAGACATAGGTGTGTGCACAGATAGCATGTGCAGGAGTTGCTCGCTGTCCTGTGGGAGAGGGATGAGGAGGCACTGGAGTCCAGCCTGAGGCCACCACCGGACAGGTAACAGGAAAGCATTAGGCTGTTGGGGACGCTGCCACCATATGCCACTGTCAATGCATCCATCTGGGAGCATCTCGCAGGGCTTCCTGTGTCCGCACAGCTTTTCTTGGTCCTGGGCCAAATCATTGGCTTGAGGCAAGGGACACAGCCTGCTACTATCTCGGGCATGCTCCCAGATGCCCTCTCTGCTGTTGGTTAAGATAGCTACTCAAACTGGTGGCACTAATGTGCATTTCATGCAGCTGATTCAGCGTCATGATCGGTCTGACCTTAATGCGGCATTTAGGCTCGTTAATGTGGGGCTTGGGAGGGCACTGATGGTGGATGGCATGGATGACATCTCAGTGGTGCCAGTTGGGTCTATCAGTAGATGGGGTTTCACTAGGCATGGCCTGCACCTCAATAGGTATGGGAAGGGGAGGCTGGCTAAGCTTATAGGTGACAGTGTAGTGGGTGGTGGTGGAGGTAGTGGTATCACTCATGGAAAAATTCCTGTAGTAGTTGGTGTTAGAGCTGCACCTTTTTTTAGACTGAAGTCAGCTGATAGGTATACCTGCTTAAAGGAAGTGCCTCTAACTAAGGGCTCACCTCCAGAGAATGTAATGTTTCCAAGTAGAGAAGTAATTAGCATATTTCATCAAAATGTAAGAGGTATTAGAGATAAAGTTAGTGAACTGCTAATAGATGTTAACTCTGAAATTATTGGTATATCAGAGCACCACTTAAATAATTTGATAATTCAGAGGTTTCCTTTACCAGGCTACAGATTAGCTGGCTGTTTCTCAAGGAGTTCCTTGTGGGGTGGGGGAGTGGCTCTGTGCGTAAAAAACAGTATTTCATTCGAGTCCATAGATGTATCACGACACTGCACTGAACAGATATTTGAAAGTTGTGCAGCATTAGTTGAATTTAGTGAAACTAAACTTCTAATTGCTGTTGTTTATAGGTCCCCTAACTCCGACTTCAGAGCATTTTTGCTTAAGCTAGAGAGGGTTCTTGATTCACTTTGTAGGAAGTACCAGAAAGTAGTTATATGTGGTGATTTCAATATTAATTTTGTGGATGATTGTGCAAGAAAAAGGATGTTGGTAGATCTCCTAAATTCATATGATCTGATGCAAACTGTGTTTCTTCCGAATAGGGTGCAGGGGAACAGTAGCACAGTCATAGACAATATTTTTATTCATTCTTCATTACTAGATGGACATTCTGTTAGTAAAAGGGTGAATGGCCTTTCAGACCATGATGCACAAATTTTAACACTAAAAGGTTTTTGTATTCAAACCAATGTCATATTTAATTACAAACTACGTAGGAAAGTTAATCCAACAGCAATAGAGAGTTTTTCAAAACTTGTTCCTTGACAAGAGTAGCAAGATGTTTATAGTGCCGATAATATGGATGATAAATACAATGCTTTCCATAACACATTTCTCATGCTCTTTGAGAGTTGCTTTCTATTAGAACATTCTAAACGGGGTACTAGCAGTAATGGACAGCCCGGTTGGCTGACTAATGGGAAGAGGATATCATGTAGAACAAAGCAGGAATTATATCAAAATGTTAGAAGTAGTCACAATCAAGCTACAGTAGCCCATTACAAACAGTATTGTAAGGTGCTTAAAAATGTTATTAGCAAGGCAAAGAGTATGTGGTATGCAAATAGAATAGTTAATTCACAGGATATAATTAAAGCCATATGGTCAGTTGTGAAGGAAGTGTCTGTTCAGCAGCACAAGGTTGATGATATAAAGTCAGTTTGCAGTAATAATATTTCTGTTACTGATAAATCAGATATATGTACAGTATTTAACAACCATTTTCTGAGCATTGCTGTGAATTAAATAAAAATTTAGTTTCTACAGGAAATCATATAAATTTCTTAGCAAATGCCTTTCCGAGATTGACGTCTGAAATACTCCTCTGTGATACAGACAAGAGGGAGATTGAGTCAATAATTAAATAACTGAAGACTAAGGACTCTCATGGTTATGATGGAGTGTCCAGTAGAATATTACAGTACTGTGCTGCACATGTTAGCCCTGTATTTAGCCATATTTGTAATTTTTCCTTTAGGAATGGTCAGTTTCCTGAGCGATTAAAGTACTCAGTAGTAAGGCCGCTTTATAAAAAGGGAGAAAGGGATAATGTAGATAATTTTAGACTTATTTCTATGCCATCAGTGTTTGCAAAAGTTATCGAAAAGGCTGTGTATATAAGGTTTATTGATCATTTTATATCACATGTTCGGCTTTAGAAGTCGTTTGACAGCTGAAAATGCTATATTCTCTTTTCTCTGTGAGGTGCTGGATGGGCTAAACAAAAAGTTTCGAAGGCTTGGCGTATTTTTTGATTTAACAAAGGCATTTGACTGTGTTGATCTCACAATATTGCTCCAGAAGTTGGACCATTATGGAGTAAGGGGAGTAGCTCACAATTGGTTCACCTCTTACTTTAGCAACAGGCAGCAAAAGGTCATTATTCACAATGTTGATAACGGCTGTGATGTAGGATCTGAGTGGGGTACTGTCAGGGATCAGTGTTGGGGCCGCTCCTGTTCCTTATTTATATAAATGATAAGCCCTGTGGTATTATGGGTAACTCTAAAATATTGCTATTTGCTGATGACACTAGCTTGGTAGTAAAGGATGTTGTGTGCAACATTGACTCGGTTTCCAGTAGTGCAGTACATGACCTCAGTTCATGGCTTGTAGAAAATAAACTAACGTTAAATCACAGTAAGACTCAGTTTTTACAGTTTCTAACACACAATTCAACAAAACCTGACGTTTTAATCTCTCAGAACGGGCATATGATTAGTGAAACTCAACAGTTCAAATTCCTAGGTGTTCAGATAGATAGTAAACTGTCGTGGAAAGCCCACATTTAGGATCTTGTTCAGAGACTTAATACTGCCATTTTCACTATTCGAACGGTATCAAAAGTGAGTGATACTTCGAAACGTAAATTAGTCTACTTTGCTTATTTTCATTCGCTTATGTCATATGGTATTATGTTTTGGGGTAACTCTTACCATTCTGGAAGGATATTTTTGGCTCAGAAACGGGCGGTTTGGTCAGTAAGTGGTGTGAGTTCACAAACCTCTTGTCAACCTCTGTTCACGAGTCTGGGTATTTTGACATTGGCCTCTCAATATGTACATTCCTTATTGTCATTTCTTATTACCAATATTAGTTTATTTCCAACAATAAGCAGCTTTCACTCGGTTAATACTTGGCAGAAATCAGACCTCCATTTGGATCAAACTTCCTTAACTCTTGTGCAAAAAGGTGTACAGTGTACTGCTGCATCCATTTTCAATAAGCTGCCACTTGAATTCAAAAATCTTAGCAGTAATCCACGCGCTTTCAAATCAAAACTGAAGAGTTTCCTCATGGGTCACTCCTTCTATTCTGTCGAGGAGTTCCTTGAAAAATTAAGCTGATTCTCATTGTATTGCTGATAGCGTTTGCTTAATCTTATGGACTGATTTTCTTTCAGGTTCATGAACATCTATTTTGATCTGTTATTACTTTTATGCTGTAAGTTCATGTACTGACACATTCTATGACCTTGGAGATTTGCTCCTCAATTTGGTCCTACGGAACTTGACATATAAATAAATAAATAAATAAGATGTGGGAGATTCATAAGAAGATGCTGTGTCCCACCATCTAAGTGGCAGCAGCCACCCCAGCGGCAGGAGAAGCGGCACTGGTGCACTGGTGGGAGGTTGCTCGCACCCAGGAGACCTTCCGGCAATCCTGCATGCTTTGTGTGTGGGGTCTACTGGATGGCACCTGACATCCCCAGCCCGCATGACTTCTGGGCTGACCTCTTCCAGCAGTAACCAATGTCTACGGCTGGTGACATCAGTGACCACCTCCTGCCGCATTCACAGCCTGTGGAGGCTGGCCACAGAAGTCGCAACTTCCCTGCCACCCAGGAGTTCAGCACTGGGTACAGATGGCCTAACTCCCACCGAGCAGTGCTGCATGCTGTGTGATGTGGTGGTGAAGCTGATGAATCTCCTCCTCCTTGCAAGAGTGCTCGCTGGCCACCTCCTCTGAGCCCAGACCACCTTGCTCTCCAAAATGGCTGCACCAGCATCTCCTGCTGACTTTTGCTCCATCACCGTATGGTCACTGCAGGCTAGAACTTTTCACAAGGTTCTGGCCTCGCACCTGATGCTTCCGTGTGCTGTAGATGAACATCAGTGAGCATTCATCCCTTGAGATGGGATGCTGAAAAACACTTTCATCTTGGCCCCATATCTCATTGATGCAGTCTGCTCTTGCCATTCTGTCTTCGTTGCATCCCTCAACATGACCAAGGTGTTCGACTCACTAGACCATGCTGCCTTATGCCCTGTGCTGTATGGGCTCTTGAGCAAATTTGCCAACTACGTTGGGGGCTGCTACAGAGGCAGCATGACAGTGATAAAGGGCAGTGGCTGTGTGAGCATGGTCATGCAGCCATCAAGGGGTGTCCATCAGGGGGGCTCTCTCCCCCCCCTCCTCCCCCCTCCTCTTCAACATGGCCATGGACACCATGCTTCATTGTGTCTACCTTCCCACATAGGAGACTGGATTCTAGGTTGCAGAGCCAATGCTGCAACCTTCTCTGATGATATTGTGTTTGCATCAATGAAGGGGGACCTGCAGTTCCTCATCGACACAACCACCACAGCTCCCGCCCATGTGGGGCTGCACATAAAAGTGCAGAGTTGTTTCACCCTCACCTTAGTGGCTTTGGGCCATGAGAAGAAGGTGAAGGTGGATGACACCGTCACCTTCATGGCTGGCAATGCTACCGTGCCAACACTACACATGGGTGAGACCTTCTGCTATCTGGGGCTGCAGTTCTCTTCTGGTTGGTACCTCTTCAATCCTGCAGGATCACCTGGACATGATCATCTGGGCTCCCCTGAAACCACAACAAGCCCACTGTGCACTTTTGAATGTGCTGCTGGTGGGTCTGTATCATGGGCTGGCCTTCAGTCGCACCCACATTGGTGTCCTGAACAACACAGACACCATGGTTTGAGCAGCCATCAGGAGATGGTTCCGCCTCTCAGTGGACATACCCTTGGGCTACTTCCATGCTGTTGAGACCCATTGGGGACTCTCCATCCCATTTGCCCACTGAATGAATCATATCCACCAGCAATCCTGACTCCTGATGCTGCAGAAGATGAGGCCAGCTGTGGACTATGCAGGCCTGGGCGAGGTACACTGTGAGGCCATGGTGCTCGAGTGGCACTTGACATGGGAAGGCCACCTTGAAGACTTTGGAGCAGGTTTGGGAGAAGTGGGCAGCTCGCCTAAACTTCACATTTGACAGAGGAGGGCTCTTGGAGTCTGCTGCCATCCAGGGCCAGCACCAGTAGGTTGCTGACACCAGTAGACTTCTGTCTGAGTGTGACTATATCAATGGCATTCAGACCTGCCTAAATGCCTTGGCCTCCAGGGCGTGGTGTAGTTGCAGGGGATGGCCAACACCCATTACCATTCAGGCTGCAGAGCCATTGACACTGCCAAACACATAATCCAGGCCAGTGTGCGATTTTTGCTTTTACCAGTGGGGGGCATGTCTTAGGGGGTTAGGATAATTACATATGTTACTAGCTTGGACCGTGGCGTTACCCGTGGTTAAACAGTTATTTATAAATAGATGTTAATGCCGAAACTCACTGTTCACGCGTATGCACTATCAGAAAAGCCATCCCTTGTTGTATCTTTAAAAGTGCGTTATAGGTAAAGCTTATTTACAAAATCATCTACGTACAGGTATACGATGGGAATTCAAAAAGTAAAGGCACATTAGTGAAAATCTGTACTTATTCTGATGATAGAAAACTGAAACGTGCATTAGTTTTCTACGTAACCTCCCTGGACTTCAGTGCAGTTTTTCCGACGTTTTACGAGTTTTTTTTTGTTTCATCAGAAAATATGTTTTTCGGTTGAATCTTTAACCAATTTTGCACCACAACAATGACGTCTTCATCACATTCAAATCTCCTTCCCTATAGTGCTTCCTTTAAGAGTCCAAACATATGAAAATCGCTTGGAGCCAGCACCTCGAATCTCAACTCCTTTATTGCGTCGGCTGTCCGTTTGGCAGAATGTGGGCGAGCGTTATCTTGTTGCAAGATGACACCTCTTCACAGTTTTCCACGACATTTGGATCTGATGGCAGGTTTTAGTTTCGTATGCAACACATCACATCCACCATACAATACAGACCTGGCTCTAAAGCCACGTTTACGCTGGGGCGACGTCTTGCAACATTGTGGCATGCTACGGAAATGTGGTGTGCGTCATCTTGTAGCATGCTACAACAGGCAACATCTTGCGGCGTATGTTGCGTGTGGCAGGTTAATTTATATCAAAGCAACAGAATTTGTGCCACACGTGTGTCTGTCTTGCAGTATAAAGGATGGTAAAGTATCGCAGCGGCGGCCTACTTGGTACTTGCACATGCAGCCAACAATGGAAATGAAAACCAAAGGAAAAGAAAACGATGGTAGAAGAGAAGAGTATTTAAAGAAGGTCCACGAAGTAGTATCCTTGGAACTAGAAGCAGACGATGGTGCGTTATTTAGTAATGTGTGCTTTCGTCCCAGGCACATTACTCCGCGCCATACCGTTGCCAAAAGGTGGCCTAACGGTAAATGTACGCACAGGTACCGGGCCAGTCACCACCCTGTGTCAGGGCCCGGGGTGGGAATTTCAGCCCCCAGCTCACCCAACTCTGCGGTGCGACTGCTGCGGTATGACTGACACACTACTTCCCTCGCAAGCTCGCAAGTAAACGGATGATGCACCTTAGACGAAAGCAACAATGACGACATGAGAATGGTGAATTAGTTCTAAATGTTTTGAAATGCTTAACTACTACCTAACACTTTTTCAAAATTAATAAGCAAACACATTAATAGTATTAATAGTAAGACTGTATTAAAAACTTTCAGAGTTCGGCTCCACAAATTTAAATTATATGTAAATTTTTACTCCAGTGCGTGGGAAATAAACATCCCAGGTTGGGATGCATGAACTAAAACCAGACGAAGGGATGGTCTTATGCAGAGGGAGGAAATTCCCCTATCCCCCCCCCCCCCCCCCCCCTGCAAATCGCACACCCAGGCTTGTGGACAACAAAACAAATCCTACTTGAAATGACATGATGCAGTCGTGAAGTATCTTGTGCATGGACTGGCACAAAGGGGCTTCAACATCTCAGTGGAGCCTCACCTTCTTACACCAGAAGGACTCCGCAAGCCAGACATAATTGTGGTCAAAGGTGGCCAAGCCCACATAATCAATACCACAGACAGTCAGTGACCTCCTTCTGCTCGACTGGTGCCCCAAGGAGAAAGCGATGTAATATTACATGCCATCCATCTAGTGAGCCATCCTTGACTTGCATCCTGGCGTCACAGAAGTGTCCTTTATGTCAGCCACATTGAACTGGAGGGGGACATGGTCCTCACATTTGGCAAGAGACTTCTTCAAGCAAGGCTTCAAAGTGTGTGAGCTCACAGTCATCTCTTCCTGTGTGCTAACATTGTGCTGTGCATTCCACAAGATCTTTGAGTGTATGACAGCACAGTGCCCAAAGGTCATGGTCACCATTGGGTAGTAGTGCTGGACTCTTATACCTTGACTCCTGGGGACTTTCTTCTTTCTTACGCAGCAGCAATACTTTGTTCATCTAAATTATTTTCTTCACTGTCTTTGTAATTTGATTTGTTTTCTGTTGGTTTTATATATAATATGTGAGGTGTGTGCCCAGTGTAAGCTCCCATGGTGCTAGGGGAATTGGCACCATACAAACACCTGATGTACATACATATGTATTATTCTTTGGAATAAAGTCAACTGAAATATTTGTGAACACTCTGCGTAATTGATACAGCTGATGCCTACCAGCTAGCTCATTTCAACAATGGAGTTTTTGCTGGTACTTTGCTACAGTAGTGTTGGACCTCAAAGATTGGTCACGGGACATTAAAGCAAGTAAAATGCCATTTAATGTAGGCTTCCTATTTTTGCTGGTTTCAACCAACTGAGGACTGGACTGAAACTGTTTAAGCTGGACTGCTTCAAAGTATTTAATGAGTAATAAGTGAAATGGGAAACGGATCTGAAATATATCATTTCATCTCACTTAAATTTCCTTATAGGAAAGTGTTCAGTGAGAGCTCTGTATCTTATGTTGAGCCATATTCTGCAGATTTTTGTGCCAAATATAGCAGGAACATCGATACAGCAGAGTGGATAACAAAAATAGCTGCTTTGAGAATCCAGTAGAAAGAGCTGATGAAGAGCACCAACATAGAGTGCCATTGGGATGTTTTGAATCTTTGTTTTTGATGTGTGTGTTACGAGATGCTTATGCAACCATATAAATAACATTGGGAGGATATGTATGACAATTACAATGCACTTTCAAGAAATTAAAGAAGATAAAAAAAACACTTATGGTGAAGTGTAGGTGAAGCAGACTGCCAAATTCAGCTGGCTAGTCAACTGATTATGACAGCTGCTAAGTTTGGCTTCAGTGACAATATCAGTGAGTCTGGTGTGCTCAAAGGAAGCAAACAGAAAGTAAAACTTCTCTGTATGTTATGGACTATAAGATGCTACAGACTATAAGGTGCACCTTAACTTTTAAGCCATTTTTTAAAAAAATAACATATTTACTACTTGTATTATTAGACTGCAATGACAGACTAAAAAATAAAGTTCATAGTTCATAAAAATGAACTGATCTTTAGAATCCCTGACAATTGTCATCTGATCTTTTTTCTTCTTCTTCTTCTGCTCCTCCTTCTTCTTCTTCATCATCATCATTGCCCTCTTCATATATAACATGGTCTTCAGTGCCATTGAGAGTGTTACTTATGCCACACTCCTTGAAATATTTAACAATATCTTCTCTCACTCTAGACTGTGACTGTTTTATCCACTGACACATTTGTTTGATTGTAGGTCATTTTAAAGCGCCCTTTGGCATGAATTCATGTCGGCTTCAGCCATCATCCATTTGTTCCTGAGATGTGGTTACTTAGGGAAAGCAGGAAAGGTGTGGATTGGGCCTAATCAGTTACCGCTGGTTGCACAGAAAACACATACACTTTATTTTTAAAAAACAAAACTCTCAATAATCTTTTTTTAAAAAAATTTACTACACTGGTGGCCGAAGGCCTTATTAGAATAATTGCAAGTTATTGTCAGCTGAAGGCCACAAGCAATGTTACACACAATCAACAGCTGAAGGCCTGATTCAGAAGCTTGAAAATTATTTGTGGGCTGAAGGCCACAAGCAATTTCAGAATACACAAGGGCTGAAGACCTGAATTACAAATAAGGCGAACAATTCCACCTTAAAATACTAAAACCCTTTTTAATAATCTTAATAACTTGTAACAAACTATAGTGATGGCTGAAGGCCTCACTAAAACAGAACTGAAAATTATTTGTCAGCTGAAGGCCACAAGCAATGTTAAGCAATTAATGGCTGAAGGCCTGATTAAGAAATGATTCAAAATTATTGGGGGCAGAAGGCCACAAGCAAATTTTCAGAATACTCAACAGCTGAAGGCCTGAATTACAAGTAAGGAAGACAGTTACATGTTAAAATACTAAAACCTTTTGAAAACAATCCTAACGAACTGTAACAGGCTATAGTGACGGCTGCAGGCCTTATTAAGAGAAAACTGAAAATAATTTGTCGGCCAAAGGCCACAAGCAGTGTTACAAACAATTAATGGCTGAAGGCCGGAGTTACAAGTGGGGAAGGCAATAACATATTAAAACATTAGGGTAACTTTTAATGAATTATGACAAGTTGTCCAAATAAGACAGAGTGATCCACAGACAGTGCTCCCTGGATCGACCTGAGGAAGGCGACTTAAGCAGTGTAAGTGGTGAGATGGGCAGCTAAGAGTTGTACTCACGTAACAGGATGGCAACTCACACTAAGGGCAGCTCAAGCCCTGACCAACCGACTAACCCTAATCCTCGTTCTGAACGGGTGCCCCAAACAAACTGATGTCTGTTCGCAACCCTCCACCAAATCCAGTATGCCAACAGAATTAAAATAACAGCTCATGCAAAACCGCAAGATACACATGGATCTGGGAAAACAATTCCACCAACAACTCACAATACTAAAACCAGTCACTGTGAATCAACACGGATGAATGTGCACTCCGTGTGCATACTGGGGGGGGACTCATTCCAGATGTGGAAAGGATCCTTCTGGATGCCATGAAGGGTACAGGGTGCACCCATTTGCAGGTGGTCGCTCGTGTCGGCACCAATGATGTGTGTCACTATGGATCGGAGGAAATCCTCTCTGGATTCCGGCAGCTATTTGATTTGGTGAAGACTGCCAGTCTTGCTTGCGGGATGAAAGCAGAGCTCACTATCTGCAGCATCGTCGACAGGACTGACTGCGGACCTTTGGTACAGAACCGAGTGGAGGGTCTGAATCAGAGGCTGAGACGGTTCTGCGAACGTGTGGGCTGCAGATTTCTTGTCTTGCGCCATAGGGTGGTGGGGTTTCAGGTTCCGCTGGATAGGTCAGGAGTCCACTACACACAGCAGGCGGTTACAGGGGTAGCAGGGGTTGTGTGGCGTGGACTGGGCGTTTTTTTTAGATTAGATGGCCACAGGCAAGTAGAGAAAGGGCAACAGCCTCAAAGGGTGAGGGGCAAAGTCAGGACATGCGGCGACCGAGCAACAATCGGTATGGTAACTGTAAATTGTTTAAGCTGCATCAGTAAAGTACCGGAACTTCAAGCGCTGATAGAAAGCACCGATGCTGAAATCGTTATAGGTATGGAAAGGTGGCTGAAGCCAGAGATAAATTCTGCCGAAATTTTTACAAAGGCACAGACAGTCTTCAGAAAGGATAGATTGCATGAAACTGGTAGTGGCTGTTTGTCGCTGTTAGTAGTAGTTTATCCTGTAGTGAAGAAGAAGTGGATAGTTCCTGTGAATTATTATGGGTGGAGGTTACACTCAACAACCGAGCTAGGTTAATAATTGTCTCCTTTTACCGACCTCCCGACTCAGCAGCATTAGTGGCAGATGAACTGAGAGAAAATTTGGAATACATTTCACATAAATTTCCTCAGCATGTTATAGCCTTAGGTGGAGATTTCAATTTACCAGATATAGACTGGGACACTCAGATGTTTAGGATGGGTGGTAGGGACAGAGCATCGAGTGACATTATACTGAGTGCACTATCTGAAAATTACCTTGAGCAATTAAACAGAGAACCGACTCATGGAGATAACATCTTGGACCTACTGATAACAAACAGACCCGAACTTATCGATTCTGTAAGCACAGAACAGGGAATCAGTGATCATAAGGCCATTGCAGCATCCCTGAATATGGAAGTAAATAGGAATACAAAAAAAGGAAGGAAGGTTTATCTGTTTAGCAAGAGTAATAGAAGGCAGATTTCAGATTACCTAACAGATCAAAACGAAAATTTCTGTTCCGACACTGACAATGTTGAGTGTTTATGGAAAAAGTTCAAGGCAATCGTAAAATGCATTTTAGACAGGTACGTGCTGAGTAAAACTGTGAGGGACGGGAAAAACCCACCGTGGTTCAACAACAAAGTTAGGAAACTACTGCGAAAGCAAAGAGAGCTTCACTGCAAGTTTAAATGGACAGCCAAATTCTCTCAGACAAAGATAAGCTAAACGACGTCAAAGTTAGCGTAAGGAGGGCTATGCGTGAAGCGTTCATGAATTCGAAAGTAAAATTCTATGTACCAATTTGACAGAAAATCCTTGGAAGTTCTGGTCTTAGGGTTAAATCAGTAAGTGGCTCGAAACAGCATATCCAGACACTCTGGGATGATGATGGCATTGAAACAGAGGAAGACACATGTGAAGCTGAAATACTAAACACCTTTTTCCAAAGCTGTTTCACAGAGGAAGACCGCACTGCAGTTCTTTCTCTAAATCCTTGCACAAATGAAAAAATGGCTGACATCAAAATAAGTGTCCAAGGAATAGAAAAGCAACTGAAATCACTCAACAGAGGAAAGTCCACTGGACCTGACGGGATACCTGTTCGATTCTACATAGAATACACAAAGGAACTTGCCCCTTTTCTAACAGCCGTGTACCGCAAGTCTCTAGAGGAACAGAAGGTTCCAAATGATTGGAAAAGAGCACAGGTAGTCCCAGTCTTCTAGAAGGGTCGTCGAGCAGACACACAAAACTATAGACCTATATCTCTGACGTCGATCTGTTGTAGAATTTTAGAACATGTTTTTTGCTCGTGTATCATGTCATTTCTGGAAACCCAGAATCTACTCTGTAGGAATCAACATGGATTCCAGAAACAGCGATCGTGTGAGACCCAACTCGCTTTATTTGTTCATGAGACCCAGAAAATATTAGATACAGGCTCCCAGATAGATGCCATTTTCCTTGACTTCCGGAAGGCATTCGATACAGTTCCACACTGTTGCCTGATAAACAAAATAAGAGCCTACGGAATATCAGACCAGCTGTGTGGCTGGATTGAAGAGTTTTTAGCAAACAAAACACAGCATGTTGTTCTCAATGGAGAGACGTCTACAGACGTTAAAGTAACCCCTGGTGTGCCACAGGGGAGTGTTATGGGACCACAATATATATAAATGACCTAGTAGATAGTGTCGGAAGTTCCATGCGGCTTTTCGCGGATGATGCTGTAGTATACAGAGAAGTTGCAACATTAGAAAATTGCAGCGAAATGCAGGAAGATCTGCAGCGGATAGGCACTTGGTGCATGGAGTGGCAACTGACCCTTAAGACAGACAAGTGTAATATATTGTGAATACATAAAAAGGAGGATCCTTTATTGTATGATTATATGATAGCGGAACAAACACTGGTAGCAGTTACTTCTGTAAAATATCTGGGAGTATGCGTGTGGAACGATTTGAAGTGGAATGATCATATAAAATTAATTGCTGGTAAGGTGGGTACAAGGTTGAGATTCATTGGGAGAGTCCTTAGAAAATGTAGTCCATCAACAAAGGAGGTGGCTTGCAAGACACTCGTAGGACCTATACTTGAGTATTGCTCATCAGTGTGGGATCTGTACCAGGTCGGGTTGACGGAGAAGATAGAGAAGATCCAAAGAAGAGCAGCGCGTTTCGCCACAGGGTTATTTGGTAAGCGTGACAGCGTTACGGAGATATTTAGCAAACTCAAGTGGCAGACTCTGCAAGAGAGGCGCTCTGCATCGTGGTGTAGCTTGCTGTCCATGTTTCGAGAGTGTGAGTTTCTGGATGAGGTATTGAATATATTACTTCCATCTACTTATACCTCCCGAGGAGATCACGAATGTAAAATTAGAGAGATTCGAGCGTGCACGGAGACTTTCCGGCAGTCGTTCTTCAAATCACAGAGAAGACAGAAGCGGTTGGAAGATCAAATGCACGTCGTCTGCTGCGATGATCAACTGAACAACCAACCAACAGTCGTCCCCACTTAAGTCAGGCACGGGAAGGATCCCAGTACAATTTTCGACTGACAAGTTATTGCCATGAGATCACTTAGATGGGTGGAAATGCACGCACGCACACACGCACACACACACACACACACACACACACACACACACACACAGAGGTGAAAGTTGCACTACTTGAATATCATGGTCCATTCAACAAAACTCGCAGAATCCGGTCCTTGATGTGGTTGTGCAATCCCATGACCACATCCTTCCGTCAGACTGTGCATGTGTGTAATGTCAGTGGTCGGGCTTGTACTGGCTGTCCGGACATCACTTTTGCTCTGTTCCAACTCAACTCACCTCGACACACGACGACCCGGAAATACTAAGAGGACGCTCCGAAGATGGTACCACAGTATGTGCTATCAACAAGTGCTGCTGCTGCTGCCACTCATGGACAAAAACATATTGAAATATGTCTGCTTGTGTCTGTATATGTGTGGATGGATATGTGTGTGTGTGTGAGTGTATACCCGTCCCTTTTTCCCCCTAAGGTAAGTCTTTCCGCTCCCGGGATTGGAATGACTCCTTACCCTCTCCCTTAAAACCCATATCCTTTCGTCTTTCCCTCTCCTTCCCTCTTTCCTGATGAGGCAACAGTTTGTTGCGAAAGCTTGAATTTAGTGTGTATGTTTGTTTGTGTATCTGTCGACCTGCCAGCACTTTCATTTGGTAAGTCACATCATCTTTTTTTTTAGATATATTTTTCCTACGTGGAATGTTTCCCTCTATTATAACCATATATATAAACAAAGATGATGTGACTTACTCGCACACACACACATATCCATCCACACATATACCCATATATGTGTGGATAGATATGTGTGTGTATGCGAGTGTATACCCGTCCTTTTTCCCCCCCAAGGTAAGTCTTTCCGCTCCCGGTATTGGAATGACTCCTTACCCTTTCCCTTAAAACCCACATCCTTTCGTCTTTCCCTCTCCTTCCCTTTTTCCTGATGAGGCAACAGTTTGTTGCGAAAGCTTGAATTTTGTGTGTCTGTATGTGACTGTTTGTGTTTCTATTGACCTGCCAGCGCTTTCGTATGGTAAGTCACATCATCTTTGTTTATATATATATATATATATATATATATATATATATATATATATATATATATATATATATATATATATGTGTGTGTGTGTGTGTGTGTGTGTGTGTGTGTGTGTGTGTGTGTGTGTGTGTGCGTGTGTGGATGCTCTCATTTTGTGATAGAGACTATGGCTGCAAATTTAGTTGTGAGAGTGTGAATGTCTGTTCTACATGCCTGTCAGCGACTCAGCTATCATCTTTATGGTGAACTGCTATTTATCCTCATTAGTGATGATTCTTGGAGTATTTGCACAAGTTATCTGTTGCATGGAGTAATCATCGTGCCTCATTTCATCAACATGGAGTCTGTGACACATACGAGTAGACATCCACAACGGGTCAAAAGTGCAGGCTATTTCTGCAGGTACCTCTAATGGATCGACCCCTCAGTGCTTATCATTCATTTCCTGGGTACGGGCTTGACAACCCCAGGGTCCCTGAGCTGGGGAAGGGTAAGTGCTGCCAGTCCCCTGTTACTGTAAGCTCTGGCCATGCTTCAGTGACCACCATGCGGCGTGGCAGTGGAGCATCATGTGTCTCTGGAAACAGAGATCTTTGCTTGACCGCCTGGATCACGAGGATGGAATAAACCTCTATAAAAAAAACCTCAATCTCAAGGTGTACTGTGCGCAGATGGGATGCCTGGTTATTGAATTGGAACAGTCATTAGCAGGCAACCTCTGGGGAACCTGCCACACCTCAGTTGTATAAGACTTACTCAGGCATATGGGGCTCTGCATTAGTGGACCCTTATTTCCCTAGCTGCTCGTGGGACCAAGATGGAACCCTCAAACTCATCTTCTCCTCCCAGATAGAGAGGTGTACCCATTTATCCAAGAGAGAGAGAGAGAGAGAGAGAGGCTAGTCCTTCTGATAATAAGAATACTTTGGACTTCAGTAGCATGGCTCATGGAGTAGTGAATAATAATGTCTTTTTAGTGACAAAGAGGAAGGAGGGGATATCTGAAAAATGTCCTCTTTCTATATCCATAATGGTTTGGAAGGCCTTGCTGGCACTTTAAAATCTGTAAAACGACTGGGTAATGGCTCATTGTTGGTCAAAACTAACATGTCAAAGCAGGTGGAACCTCTTGAGAAATCACAGAATATGATATTGCTGTTGAGATGCACACCTCTCTCAACTCCAGTAAGGGTGTTGTCCACGTGCTGAGATATCATGGACATGGACATAGCGGAAATGAAACAAGAAAGCTGAACTGAAACAAGGATGAGCATCTCAGGGGAGTCGGCGTGGAGCAACGAATGTGAAGAACTAATAGAGACACTGAACAGACTGCCACTTTCATTGTGAGAGTCAATTCTCTGAAACTTCCTGAACATATTATGGCAGAATTCTTTTGACTTAATGTTCGGCCTTACGTACCAAACCCTATGCGGTGCTATCAATGCCAGTGTTTCTGCCATACAACCATGAGTTGTGGAGGTGAAGTGATCTGCAGTAAGTGTGGAAAAGCATCTCATGACATTGGGACAGACTGCCCATCTCCAGAGATCTGCATCAACTGCTCTGGGAACCATCCAGTCTGGAGCTGTGGCTGCCCTGTTTTTGCTGAGGAATGCAAAATGCAGGAAACAAAAGCAACCAAGCTGATCCTCTATGCCGAAGCCAAAAAAGAATCTAAGGCAACGAAACCCCCTGCCTTAGCCAACTCAGTTTCTTCCATATGCAGGAACCTATTCCCAAGGTGGATGCCTGAATGCAGATGACATCTGGTGCAGCTGTATCCCCCACAAGCACCTGTACTTGCACGCATACATACCAAAGAAAAAAGAGTAAGGACAAAGCAATCCAGGCAGCTGAAACAGGGAATGCCAACAGCAATTCTGCAGTGAGCATCCAGAAGACACACATAAAGCAGAGTATCTCTCAATGCCCAGTTCCCCTTCATCATCGACAGGACAGGGTGCAGGGAAAGGATCCTGACGTTCAGGTCACAAGCTGTCCCAGATGCCGTCAGGCATCATTCTGGCACGTTTGAATGATGAGGACAACATCATGTAGTTAGATGCTTTGGATCCAGGCAGCCCCTCCACTCGCCCTCACTCTACAAGCGTTTCACCTCCCAGGTGCAAAGATAGGGGTAAATTAATACCACACCCATGACATGACTCCCATTCTACTGTGGAGCTTGAATTGATTCAGGACTTATGAGGAGGAACTGAAACTCATAGCACAGGCATGCCCCTTGTGCTTTTGTTTACAAAAAACACGTTTTAAAGATTCAGATGTACCTGTGGTATAGGCTATGTCCTACACTGCAAGCATTAACTATCGGGGAAAAGAGCCAAAGCAAGGGTCACTGTGTTAGTCACTTATGTGCACCACTTTTCTGCCCTATCCAGTTGAAATTCATGCACCTCTGAGGCTTACGGCTTGCTCTCTGTATTTACTTCCTCTGGATGTAGTGGACTCTAAGGCTCTCACAGACCTTTGGAACAACTCCCTTGACCATTTCTGCTCCTGGGAGACTTCTATGTCCATCATGTCTGTCGGGGCTCGACCTCTACTTGTCCTCAGGGTCGGGTTTTGGAGAACCTCTTGACTGCTCAATAACTGTGCATCTTAAACACTGGTACTCCCACTTATTTCTGTGCTGCTACTGTTTCATTCTCGGCCATCAACCTATCTCTCTGTTCTCCATCCCTTGCCAACTTTGTTCACTGGGAGGTCATTGATGACATTCATTCTGGCGACAACTTCTCAATGCACATTCATCTACTGGATGGTGCTCTGCTGGAGCAGAAGCTGCCAACATGGATGATTGACAGAGCTGAGTGCTGTTCAGCCATTAGGTTGTGTTTGAACACTGGGACAGTGTCCAGGAATGGGTGGACCACATCAAGCTTGTGATCCATCATGCCACTGACCCCTCTATACCACAGTCTTTAAGTCATCTTAGGTGGCAGCCTGGACCTTGGTGGACAGAAGAGTGCTGTTCAGCCATCTGGGTGAGATGTGCGGCTCTTAAAAGGCTTAAATGCCACCAAACAGCAGACAACCTCACTGCCTTTTGAGTTGCGAGAGCCAAGGCTCTACACGTCATTAAGGAGAGCAAAAAACTGGTCATGTCAAGTGTTTCTGGACGCCATTAACTGTTCCATTTGTTCTACAAAAGTATGGGAAGTCATCATGAGGATTTCCAGTAAATGCAGCCGTTTACCAATAGCAACAGTGCTGAAACAGGTGAGTGTCCAAACGACGTCCAGAGACAGACACTGGCTGAACATTTTGCATAAACTACAGCCAAAGAAAGCCATGATCCAACATTTCATTGTTAGCATGCAACTGTAGAGAGGGGCAAGTTGGTCTTCAGAGCCAACTCTTACGAGGCCTACAACTTCGTTCTCCATGTGGATGCTAGAACTGGCACTGTCTGAGAGTCGTGATATTGCACCTGGTCATGACCAAATCTAGTGCTGCATGCTTTGACATTTGCCAGTGGTGTCAAAGGAAATCCCCCTCAAATGATTTAATCTTATATAGCAGACAGACAACTTCCCAAGTTTGTGGAGGGAGGTGGTTCTGTTACGTCTCCTGATATCTCTCGTGAAATGTTTTATGTAGGGGCCATTCCAGGAACTGATTGAAACTCTACCTCAGGATGATATGTACATCACTCAAGCTGCATTTCACAATGAGAAAAAGTTTCAGTTTATTACTAGGAATGGGTTTTTCCCATATGAGTATCTGGATAGTATGGCAAAACTCAACAATTCTAGACTACTCGACATAACTGCATTCTCTAGAAACTGTACAAGCAATGGCATAATAGATGTAGAGTATCAGCATGCCATGAATATTTGGCAGGAATTTGACATCCTCACTTTAGGTGAGTATGCAAGGCTTTACACGGACACAGACACGCACTTACTTGCGAACGTTTTCAAGAAATTCTGGAGTTATGCATGACCACATATTCTCTGGATCCGCCTTTTATTACATGGCACATGGGTTGTCTTGGGATGTGGTGCTCAAGAAAATGAAGCACAGCATTGAAGTATTGACCGATACCGGCATGCTGCTTTTCTTTGAGCGAGGGATCTGTGGGGGTTTTGCCAATGGCAAATAACCCCGCAAGGGTGACAGGTTCAATGCGTCCCTTGATTCGAGTTACTCTTTGGTGTGATGTCACATTAGCTGGACTGCTGTTGAAACTGCTTGTCAATATCTTATAAAGATTTAGTCTTCAGTTACTTATTTTAAAGTTTGTGTTAATATTTGCTGTCAGAGTAACTTATTAGTGGACTTTCATTAACATCAGTCTTTCTTCCTGTGTTGTTGATTTGAGTGTTCTGTTATTCGTGAGTATGCATACGTAGCTCATACAAGCCTCACGCTTCAGTAGTGAGTTTACATTTTGCGGCGTGTGGTTGCAGCTGTACTGGTTATACAGCTAAGTACTGACAAAGCCGTTTGTGCACTGTTATACAGTTATTACATTTAATAGTTTAAAACAGTGTTTCATGTTGTTTGTGGCAAAATAATGATTTAATAAACTTTTGGAAATGTTCACTCACTATTTTTTTTAGAGTTTTCTGTGTATTGCAGTGGTTTAGTAAATTTCGCACTTTAGTTTTCAACTGCTGTTTCTTATTGTTTCTAGTGAAATATTTATGTAAAACTTTAATTCACTGTTTTAACTCTGTTGAGGATTGCAGTGGCTGCTTGAATTTTTGGTTTTAGCAAGTAATTACGTGAAGTTTTGCTGGTATTAGTATTAGTTGTGGTTTAGTAGTATTAATAAAAGCAACTGCTCACTTAATAGAGAGAGAGAATTTCAAGACTGCTATTGTTAGTTCTGTAAATATTTCTACTGCTGTAACTGAACTTCAGTAATGTAGACGTTTAGTTTTTTTCAGTACCGGTACTGAAAAATTTTACCATGAGTGAGAAGTGTGGACTCTGTTGTAGGTTTGTGAATGGTGGGCTATGGTGTGGGATTTGTTCCAAGTACACTCCTGGAAATGGAAAAAAGAACACATTGACACCGGTGTGTCAGACCCACCATACTTGCTCCGGACACTGCGAGAGGGCTGTACAAGCAATGATCACACGCACGGCACAGCGGACACACCAGGAACCGCGGTGTTGGCCATCGAATGTCGCTAGCTGCGCAGCATTTGTGCACCGCCGCCGTCAGTGTCAGCCAGTTTGCCGTGGCATACGGAGCTCCATCGCAGTCTTTAACACTGGTAGCATGCCGCGACAGCGTGGACGTGAACCGTATGTGCAGTTGACGGACTTTGAGCGAGGGCGTATAGTGGGCATGCGGGAGGCCGGGTGGACGTACCGCCAAATTGCTCAACACGTGGGGCGTGAGGTCTCCACAGTATGTCGATGTTGTCGCCAGCGGTCGGCGGAAGGTGCACGTGCCCATCGACCTGGGACCGGACCGCAGCGACGCACGGATGCACGCCAAGACCGTAGGATCCTACGCAGTGCCGTAGGGGACCACACTGCCACTTCCCAGCAAATTAGCGACACTGTTGCTCCTGGGGTATCGGCGAGGACCATTCGCAACTGTCTCCATGAAGCTGGGCTACGGTCCCGCACACCGTTAGGCCGTCTTCCGCTCACGCCCCAACATCGTGCAGCCCGCCTCCAGTGGTGTCGCGACAGGCATGAATGGAGGGACGAATGGAGACGTGTCGTCTTCAGCGATGAGAGTCGCTTCTGCCTTGGTGCCAATGATGGTCGTATGCGTGTTTGGCGCCGTGCAGGTGAGCGCCACAATCAGGACTGCATACGACCGAGGCACACAGGGCCAACACCCGGCATCATGGTGTGGGGAGCGATCTCCTACACTGGCCGTACACCACTGGTGATCGTCGAGGGGACACTGAATAGTGCACGGTACATCCAAACCGTCATCGAACCCATCGTTCTACCATTCCTAGACCGGCAAGGGAACTTGCTGTTCCAACAGGACAATGCACGTCCGCATGTATCCCGTACCACCCAACGTGCTCTAGAAGGTGTAAGTCAACTACCCTGGCCAGCAAGATCTCCGGATCTGTCCCCCATTGAGCATGTTTGGGACTGGATGAAGCGTCGTCTCACGCGGTCTGCACGTCCGGCACGAACGCTGGTCCAACTGAGGCGCCAGGTGGAAATGGCATGGCAAGCCGTTCCACAGGACTACATCCAGCATCTCTACGATCGTCTCCATGGGAGAATAGCAGCCTGCATTGCTGCGAAAGGTGGATATATACTGTACTAGTGCCGACATTGTGCATGCTCTGTTGCCTGTGTCTATGTGCCTGTGGTTCTGTCAGTGTGATCATGTGATGTATCTGACCCCAGGAATGTGTCAATAAAGTTTCCCCTTCCTGGGACAATGAATTCACGGTGTTCTTATTTCAATTTCCAGGAGTGTATTTTCATTGGGGGAATGCAGTGGGGAAGCCAGTGGGGACTGTAGTGAGTTGTTCTCCTGCGAATAGAGAATCTGTAGTAGAAATAAATTGATAGAGGAGCAGAAGTGTAAGATCTGTGCCCATCAGGTGCAGTTATAATATGCAAAGGAGGAACTAGATAGGTTGACGAGGGTGATGGGTGATGGAGAATGGGAACTGGCAGTTGGCAAGAAGGCAGCTAGGAGCAGGGGGTATTCAGACAGTTTTACTTTGGAGGTATGCAATAGATTTGACAAACTGTCAGATGAGTGGAGAGGAGCCTCTTGTAGCTGTAGGTGTAGGAAACATGCAGCCATTCTCAGCAGTTAGAAGGCCTAGGTCAGTTGCAAAGTCTAACAGAAAGAAGAAGGTTCTGCTGCTAGGTAGTTCTCGCGGTAGAGGTGTGGGCCAGCAGTTGCAGGAAGTGTTGGGGAGTGAGTACCAGGTCACCAGCATTGTGAAGCTAGTGCAGGGTTGGCTCAGCTGACTGACAGCATATGGGAGTTATGTTGGAATTTTACAAAGGAGGATCAGGTAGTGATAGTGGGTGGAGCAGGGAATAGTCTTGATAGGGATGGGGAATATGATGTAGGTGGTGACCTGGTAAAGATTGCTACTGAATCTGGTGGTTCATTTCGTGTAACTGTTTCAGCATCATGATCAACCTCATCTTAATGTGGCTGTTAGGTGTGTTAACATGGGGCTGGTTCAAAAATGGTTCAAATGGCTCTGAGCACTATGGGACTCAACTTCTGAGGTCATCAGTCCCCTAGAACTTAGAACTTCTTAAACCTAACTAACCTAAAGACATCACACACATCCATGCCCGAGGAAGGATTCGAACCTGCGACCGTAGCAGTCGCGCGGTTCCGGACTGAGCGCCTAGAACCGTGAGACCACCGCAGCCGGCTAACATGGGGCTGGAGAAGGCACTGATGGCAGAGGGCATGGGTCACATTTCAGTGGTGCCAGTTGAGTCTATCAGTAGATTGGGTGTTACTACTCATGGACTGCACCTCAATAGGTGTGGGAAGGGGAGGCTGGTAAAGATTATAGTGTGTGTGTGGTTTGAGGTTTTCGGGCGCTAAACAGCGTGGTCATCAGCGCCCAAACGCATAGAAACAGAAACACATGCAGTGAAGGGACGAAGACGGACAGCAAACAAGGAGAACGGCTAAAAGACACAGACCTGACCCAGTTACAAATCCTCACATACAGAGGTAAAACAAGAGGAGAAGAAACGCACTAAAAAAGGAAAGGAAACACAAGGAAAAGAGAACACCAATCGAAGTGAAACAAGTAGGTAATCGTGACAGACGGACCTCTTACCTAAAGCCTGGGTGAGCCAGTCACCCAGCAGCACATTAAAATCCTCTTCCTAAACTCCAAGGGAACAAATTGGACAGGACACAAAACCGTAAGACCTTAACCACAGTCGTTGCGTCGTCTCGCAAAATAGAGGGCAAATCCGGTGGCAAGGAAACCACCGCCCTCTGGTCGGAGAATAAAGGACAGTCAAGTAAAATGTGGCGGACAGTAATCTGGACGCCACAAGCACTGCAGATTGGGGGGTCCTCCGCCGGAGTAAAAAACCGTGCGTTAAGGGACTGTGCCCGATGCAGAGGCAAGTGAGGAGAACCTCATCCCGCCTGCATGACTGGTACGACGTACGCCATGGCCGCGTGGTGGCCTTGACCAGACGCAGCTTATTTTCACCGACTGCCAGCCACTCCTCTTCCCATTGACGCATAACACGAAAACGCAAAAGGGAGGTAACAGCATGGAGGGGGATGGCACATTCAACAACGTGAGGGAGGGAACATGCATCTTTGGCAGCCACATCCGCCAGTTCGTTTCCCCTAACACCCGCGTGCCCCGGCACCCAACAGAAAGAAACCTCCTTCCCCTGCCGTTGCAGGTGGAGTAGGGCATCATGGATGTTCTGGACGACCGTATCTGCTGGGTACAAGTGTTTCATGGTCTGAAGGGCACTCAGGGAGTCAGAACAGATGAGAAACTTAAGACTGGGAACACATCTCATCTGCTCCAATGCCTGCAAGATCGCAAACAATTCGGCATCAAAGATGGTAAACGCCGCAGGAAGCCGTAACTTGATGACTCGATCATGGAAAACAACAGCACAACCGACAGAGTCCCCCTGTTTAGAGCCATCCGTAAATACTGGTACATGGTTGGGATGCTGGTTTAAAATATCGTAAAATAAGGAGGTAAAAACAAACGCAGGAGTGCAGCTCCTCCGGTACTCTGACAAGTCTAAAAGGACGCTGGGCCTCTGGAGCAACCAGGGAGACAGGCGGGTAAAACCCTGGAGTTGGGGTGCCACACGCTCCACACCAAGGGACTCAAGCAAATGCTTGGCACGAATCCCAAATGGTCTCGTTGCCCTTGGACGACTGGAAAAGAGACGTTCCATAGGCGGTCGGGTAACAGTAGGGTATGCAGGGGAGGTAGGACAGGCAAGGAATTGACACACTCGTCGCACCATGAGGAGTTTCCGCCGGATGGCGAGCGGCGGTTCCCCTGCCTCAGCACACAGGCTGGGGATGGGACTGGTACAGAAGGCACCAGTGGCCAGCCTGATACCCTCATGGTGTACTGCGTCAAGAATCTTCAGATACGAAGGCCTCGCTGACCCATACACGGTGCATCCATAGTAAAGACGCGACCGGACGAAAGCCCTATAAAACTGCAGCAGACGCGCCCGATCTGCTCCCCGGGACCGATGGCTCAGACACTTCAAAATATTCAGCGCCTTCAGGGCCCACACCTTGAGGTCTTTAAGGTGCGGCAACCACGACAACTTGGAATCAAAAGTGAGGCCCAGGAACCTCACAGTGTCTCTAAAAGGAGGAATGGTGTCCCTCAGACGCAATTCAGGGGAGGTAAAAGCACGTCGAGAACGATTAAAATGAACACACACACATTTGTCTGCAGAAAAGGTAAAACCCGTCTTCGCAGTTCATGCCTCTAATCGCTTTATCGTAAGCTGCAGCTGTCGACTAGCAGTGACAAGACTGGAGGAAGAACAGAAAACAGAAAAATCGTCCACAAACAAGGAGCACTGGGCAGGACTCCGGATAGTGGACGCGATACTGTTAATGGCGATGGCAAATAGGGTGACACTTAAAACGCTTCCCTGAGGAACACCATTCTCCTGCACGTACAAATCAGACAACACATAACCAACCCGATATCGAAAGAGGCGGCGGGAAAGAAAGGACCGAATGAAGATGGGGAGATGGCCACGAAAGCCCCACTGATGTTGATTGAGGATAAGGCGGCGCCAAGTAGTGTTATACGCCTTATTAATGTCAAAGAATACACCTAGACAATGGTGGTTACGTAGGAAGGCCTGCTGGATGGCCGCCTTAAGCAGGGTCAAGTTGTCTATAGTTGAACGACATCTCCAAAAGCCACACTGAGAGTGGCTAAGGAGCTGCCTGGTCTCGAGCAGCCAAACCAGGCGACGGTTGACCATGCGTTCCAATGTCTTCCCGACACAGCTCGTCAAAGCAATACTCCGATAACTACTGGGATGCATTTGGTCCTTCCCCGGTTTGAGGAGGGGAATCAAAATCGCCTCCCTCCACGAGTCAAGGAACATGCCGGATGACCATATCATATTAAAACAATTCAGGAGAACTTCCTTGGATGGCAGCAACAAGTGCTGCAGCATGCTGTACAGGATTTGATCATCACCTGGCGCAGTATCATGAGCCACAGACAGCGCCGAATCCAGTTCCCACATTGTGAAGAGGCAGTTGTAGGGTTCAGAATTTGGAGACCGGAAGTCCAAGTGATCCCTCTCGATGGCAGTGCGGTAGCGGCAGAAATCTGGATCACAGTTAATAGTGGCAGTAGATTCGGCAAAATACATGGCCAGTGTCTGGGCAATGTCTCTCGGCACCGTGAGTGGACAACCCTGATGCAGCAATGCCGTGACAGGTAGTTGGCTGCGTTTCCCGGAAATCCTCCTGATGGCTTCCCATACTTTTGTAGAACTAGTGGAGCGGAAGACGGAGTTCAGGAACGATTGCCATGACCGTCGTTTGCTCTGGCCGCGCCTTGGCCCTTGCCACCTGAAAGGCCGCAAGATTGTCAGCTGAGGGACGGCACTTGAAGTGGCGCAGAGCTGCACGGCGGGCTCGGATGGCTGAGCGGCACTCAGTGGTCCACCAAGGGACAGGACGCCTCTTGGGATGACTTGAGGATCGTGGGGTCGACAGTTCAGCAGCATGGGACTGGTACAGACGCTGGCACGGTGTTCCAAAACAGCTAAATCGCTGAAAAGTCTCCAGTCAGCTCTGCAGAGGTGCCACCTGGGCGGCACTGGTAATGCCACAGTCTCATCCAGAAGGCGAATCCAAAGGGGGAAGTGGTCACTAGAATGGAGGTCAGCGGCAACCTCCCACAGCGCAGAATCCGCGAGTGATGGAGAGCAGAAGGAAAGGTCAATAGCTGACAACGACCCAGAAGCAGTACAGAAATGAGTGGGAGTACCAGAGTTGAGGATGCACAGTTCTTCGGATGCCATGAGGCTTTCCAGAATGCAACCACTGGGGCAAGTAGTCGTAGAGCCCCATAAGACATTATGAGCATTGAAGTCCCCTAGAAGGAGAAATGGGCGGGGAAGTTGGCTAATAAGGTCTGTGAGAGCCTCAGAGTCTATTGCATCCTGAGGCAGTAAGTAAACGGAACAGATTGTGAGCCTCTGCCCCACAAGAAGGTCAACTGCAACTGCTTGCAAGTCCGTAACGAGAGGGAACTCATATGAGTGGTGCATGTCATGGACAAAAACCGCAACACCACCCTTTGCCCTTTCCCCCATCAGATCATCTTTTCGATACACGGTATAGCCCCGTAAAGAAGGAGCATCAGTGGCCCGAAAATGTGTCTCTTGGAGACATAAGCACAAGGGGCGCTCTCATACAAGTAATTGTAATTCGGCCACGTGCTTCCTGAACCCATTCAGGTTCCACTGTAATATGGGAGCCAGTGATCAGGGTGGCTGAGTTTTCACCCTGCCTCTGTGCTTTGGAGGAGAGCCTGTACTGTCCAGAGATTTATTCCTGGGGCGAGAATATCGCCCCCGGTCGACATCAATGTCCATCAGCTCCGATGACGATCCAAGGGAGATGTCAGACAGTATGATGGCATCGTCATCGGACTGACCCTGACTAGTCTCCTCAGGTGGCAAAACCTTCACCTTCGGCGTCGTCTTGGGGGGCTTAGAATGCAGAACCTTGTCAACAGTTGGAGCTTTACTCGCCTGGGCAGAAGGTGCCATATGGGGAGGGGCAGGTAGTACCCCAATGTCAGCAACCACGGCCTTGTCCGACATTGTGGGGAGAGCTGCAGGTTGCAAAACAACCGCAGTAGCACAAGTGCACTGGCAAACGCAGGTATTAGTGCTGACACTAGCAACCTCCGTTTGTGTAGCAACAGTGGCCAACTGTACCGGTTTCTACAGAGGGGAAGCGAAAGATGTTGTAAACACAGGAGGCTGCATGGCCTTAAAGAGCTTCTTGGCTTCACCATAGGGGATGCGCTTAGATGTTTTGATCTCCTGTATCTTCCATTTCTCGAGATAGATTGGGCAGACCCGGCTCCAGACAGGGTGACTCCCAGAGCAATTCACGCACTTCACAGGCGATGAACAATCGGCTCCTTCATGGGCAGGCTGACCACATTCACCGCAAGTGGCTATCCCATTGTACCCCAACGTAGTATGCCCAAAGCGCTGACATTTAAAACAGCACATTGGGTTGGGGAAATATGGCTGCACTGGCAAACGTAAGAAACCCGCTTTAACATCCTCTGGGAGTCTCGGGCAATTGAACGTGAGAATAAACGAGTCGGACTTGACTAGGTCCCCATCGACTCGTTTCATAATATGCTGCATGTCGACATTACCTTCGTCAGCCCACTCAGATTTCAACTCGTCCTTGGGGATGTACACCAAGTCCCTACATGTCACAACACCCTTACTATAGTTCAAAGTGGAGTGGAGCTCGGTCTTCATAGCGTACTCTCCGAGACAGGTTGCTTTCCGAAGAGAAGTGACTTAACGGGAACTAGAAGTTTCAACTAACAGAGTCCCATTGCGCAGTCGCTTCACAGATTTCAGTGTTCCTGCAATTCCCTCAAGACCCTTGTGGATGTAAAAGGGAGAAACTCTCTCAAAGCTACCTTCCTTCCGTTTGACAATCAAAAACACATTGTGGTTATCAGCATGTGCTCTGTTACGACAGTCTGATAAATCTTTAGTAACACCAGGTGCTGGAGGACTTGCAGCACGAAGTTGCTTTTTCGATTGGGTGTGTTTTCCTACCAGTGGCCCACACAATCCACTGGTAGGGGGAAACGTAGAGGTCGAAGGGTCCATTGTGGTCCCACGAGCAGCTAGGGAACTAAAGGTCCGCTCAGACAGACCTCCGCATGCCTGAGTAAGCCTTATACAACTGGGGTGTGGCAGGTGCCCCAGTTGCCCGCTTGCGACTGTTCCACCCCAACAGCCATGCATCTTATAGGCGCGCAGCACATCGTAAGATGTTCTTATAGAGGTTTACCTTCCTCCCAATCCAGGCGGTCAAGCCAATATTACCATTCCCCGCAGCACACAACATTCCACCGCCGCGCCATGTGGTGGTCGCTGAAGCATGTCTGCGGTTTACGGTGACAGGAGACTGGTGGCGCTGACCAGTCCCCAGCTCAGGACTAAAGATTATAGGTGACAGTGTAGTGGGTGGTGGTGGTGGAATTAACTCATGGAAAAATTCATGTAGTAGTTGCTGTTAGAGCTGTACCTTTTTGGGATTGAAGTCAGCTGATACGTATACCTGCTTAAAGGAAGTCCTAACTAAGGGATCACCTTCAGAGGAAGTCATGTTTCCGAGTGGAGAAAGAATTAGCATATTTCATCAAAATATAAGAAGTATTAGAGATAAAGTTAGTGAACTGCTTATAGATGTTGACTCTGACATTATTGGGATATCACCACTTAAATAATTTGACAATTCAGAGGCTTCCTTTCCCAGGATACAGATTAGCTGGCTGTTTTTCAAGCAGTTCCTTGCGGAGTGGAGAAGTGGTCATGTACATAAAAAACAATAATCCATTTGAGTGCATAGATGTATCATGGCACTGCACTGAACAGATATTTGAATGTAGTGCAGGGGCAGTTGAATTTAGTGAAACTTCTGATTTTTGTTGTTTATAGGTCCCCTAACTCTGACTTCAGAGCATTTCTGCTCAAGCTAGAGAGGGTTCTTAATTCACTTTATAGGAAGCACCAGAAATTACTTACATGTGGTGACTTCAATATTAATTTTGTATATGATGCTGCAAGAAAAAGGATGTTGGTAGACCTCCTAAATTCTTATGATCTGATGCAGACTGTGTTTTTTCCAACTAGGGTGCAGGGCAACAGTAGCACAGCCATAGACAAAATTTTTATTTGTTCTTCATTACTAGATGGGCATTCTGTTAGTAAAAGAGTGAATGGCCTTTCAGACCATGATTTACAAATTTTAACACTAAAAGGCTTTTGTGCTCAAACAAATGTCAAATATAATTACAAACTATGCAAGAAAAGTAATCTAATGGTAATAGAGAGTTTTTTTAAACCTTGTCAAGGAACAAGAGTCGCAGGATGTTTACTAGGTGTAAAAGGCAGCCTGGCTGGCTGACTAGTGGGATAAGGATATCATATAGAACAAAGCGCGAATTATATCAAAATGTAAGTAGTCACAATCGAGCTACAGTAGCCCATTACAAAGTATACTGTAAGGTGCTTAAAATGTTATTAGGAAGGCAAAGAGTAAAAACATTTCTGTTACTGACAAATCAGATACATGTACAGTATTTAACAATCATTTTCTGAGCATTGCATGTGAATTAAATAAAAATTTAGTCTCTACATAGAATCACATAACTCACTTGGCAAATGCCTTTCTGAGGCTGATGTCTGAAATACTCCTCTGTAATAAACAAGTGAGAGATTGAGTCAATAATTAAATCATTGAAGACCAAGACTCTGGGGATGGATATGATGGAGTGCCTAGCAGATTATTTAAGTACTGTGCTGCACATGTTAGTCCTGTAATTAGCCATATTTGTAATTTTTACTTTAGGAATGGTCAGTTTCCTGAACGATTAAAGTACTCAGTATAAAGCCGCTTTATAAAAAGGGAGAAAGGGACAATGTAGACAATTTTAGACCTATTACTATGCCATCAGTGTTAGCTAAAGTTATTGAAAAGGCTATGTATGTAAGGATAATTGATCATTTTGTATCACACAATTTGCTATCAAATGTACAGTTCAGCCTTAGAAGTTGTTTAACAACTAAAAATGCTATATTCTCTTTTCTCTGTGAGGTACTGGATGGGTTAAACGAAAAGTTTCGAGCGCTAAGCATATTTTTTGATTTAACTAAGGTGTTTGATTGTGTTGATCACAAAATATTGCTCCATAAGTTGGACCATTACGGAATACAGGGAGTAGCTCACAATTGGTTTACCTCTTACTTTAGCAACAGACAGCAAAAGATCATTATTCACGGTGTTGAGAATGGCTGTGATGTTGGGTCTGAGTGGGGTACACTCAAATGGGGGGTGCCCCAGGGATCAGTGTTGAGGCCACTCCTGTTCCTTATTTATATACATATGCCCTCTGGTATTACAGGTAACTCTAAAATATTTCTGTTTGCTGATGACACTAGCTTGGTGGTAAAGGATATTGTGTGCAACATTGCCTTGGTTTCAAATAGTGCAGTTCATGGCATAAGTTCATGGCTTGTAGAAAATAAACGCTAAATCACAGCAAGACTCAGTTTTTACAGTTTCTAACACACAATTCAGCAAAACCTGATGTATTAACATGATTCACGTTGTCCGTTGCACTTGACATAGTGTAGACCGGGAACTGTCTGCTAGGCATGCCCGATGTAAAACTGACTGGGCACGGCCAGTGCTGCCTGAGTTGTTGTTGTCCTGCCGGCAGAGGCGTGGCCGAATTCTCACGTGCCCTCCGGTGGACGGGACTTTACTTTCGGCAACTACTGTCCTTGACGCGCCGTGCCGATGTGCGCCTCCTGCGATCTTTCTGGTGGCTACTGTACCTGACGTTTTAATTTCACAGAATGGGCGTATGATTAGTGAAAGTGAACGGTTCAAACTTCTAGGTGTTCAGATGGATAGTAAACTGTCATGGAAAAACCCACATTCAGGATCTTGTTCAAAGACTAAATGGTGCCATTTTTACTATTCGAACTATATCTGAAATAAGTGATCGCTTGACATGAAAATTAGTCTACTCTGCTTATTTCCATTTGCTTATGTCATATGGTATTATATTTTAGGGCAACTCTTCCCATTCTAAAAGCATATCTTTGGCTCAGAAATGGTTGGTTCAGGCAATAAGTGATATAAGTTTTCAAACCTCTTGTTGGCCCCTGTTCACTAGTCTAGGTATATATATTCCTTACTTTAATTTCTTGTTAACAATATCAGCTTAGTACCAAAAATAAGCAGCTTTCACTCGGTTAATACTCAGCAGAAATCAAACCTGCATTTGCATTGGACTTCCTTAACTCTTGTGCAGAAAGATGTACAATATATTGGTGCAAACTACCACAATAATTCAAAAATCTTAGTAGTAATCCATGCTCTTTAAAACCGAAACAGAAGAGTTTCTTTGTGGATCACTCGTTCTCTACTGTCGAGGAGTTTCTTGAAAAATTAAGCTGATTCTTGTTGTATTGTTGATTGTGTTTACTTAAACTTATGGCTTGACTTTTTTGGGTTCATAAACATTTTATTTTTATCTGTTATTACTTTTATGTTGCAATTTCATGTACTGCCGCGTTTCATGAACTTGGAGATTTGCTCCTCAGTTTGTTACTACAAAACTTCATGTGTAAATAAAAAAAATAATAAAATAATTTACTTGGATATAAATAACTTATACGGGCATGCCATGCAGCAATCACTGCCAATTGATGTTTTGATCAGTGCCTGAAGACGAATGCAAGGGATTAGGTGGAAGAATCACGGGGAGGTATGGCAGCTGATTCTGATGGGGGTCTGTGGTGGAGACAGTACTCACGTACCCTATTAGCTTGCATGATGTGAACGCCGATTTGCCACTGTGTCCAGAGCAACTAACTCAGTGAGGATGCTTCACCCTAAAACTGATGACAACACTCCAGAATAAGTGGGGGATTATTGCAATCTCCAGCATTGTCTCAGCTTGGGGATGGAACTGGTTAGAATCACCTGTGCTATCTCCTTCAAGCAATCACCCTGACAGAAGGAGTATATTGATTTGAATACGACACTGAGGGCTTCTGCAATGTGTGGCTGAGAAAGATTTTTTTGAATTAATGAATAATTAAATTTTTGGCAAAATGATGGAGAATTTGAGGGAACTACATGAAATTTTCGTTAGAACCGAATGGGATGGGCATTATAGTGTGAGTGAATGCATTGCCAGACCAAATTTTAAGCACGTCACAAAATTCAATAAGAAGTGTGTTGGTGTGGAGATTGCAAAGACTGCAGTGGAGTTCATGAAACCTATTTATGTGGGGATGTGCATCATAGACCTGACAAACCCCACATGTACCGCTTTCATTGTGAGTTTGCATATAAATTACTTTATTTGGATATAGATAGCTTCAACTACTGAGTAAAGAACTGTGATCCATATGAAGTAATGAGGTATCACGGTAATGAATTTGATGTCCTCATATGCACCTGATAATCCTTATGGTAGTGTTCCAGAGAACAAGAAGGTTATCGGCCTTATGAAAGATGAGGCGAATGGATTGCCGATTGTGAAGTTCGTAGGTCTGCGATCAAAAATGTATGCAAAACCCACAATGGAAGGTACTATCCAGAGGTGGGCTAAGAGTGTGTGTGATTGGCGTCAACAGCCCTCTCTATCAAAGACTAATTGCTGTGCCCGTACAGCAGTGTTCACCGTGCTGCACTGCTGCTGCCGCATATGTGGTGCGGCAAACTAGCATTTTATTTATTCCCATATGACCATTTCACGAGTGTACCGTGAGTATCAGGAATCAGCTAAAATATCAAATCTCCAACACTGATGTGAATGGAAAAAAATCCTGCAAGAACGGGACCAACACTGACTTAAGAGAATCGTTCAACATGACAGAAGTGCAACCCTTCTGAAAATTGCTGCAGATTTCAATGCTGGGCCATCAGCAAGTGTCAGCATACAACCCGTTCAATGAAACATCATTGATTTGGGCTTTTGGAGCTGAGGGCCCTTTCGTATACTGTTGACAACTAGACAACACAAAACTTTATGCCTCACCTGGGCCCGTCAACACCACCATTGGTTTGTTGAATTACCCACTTAGTGTATCCAAAAATTCATCTAATGAGTAGAAGGAGTTGCCATTAAGGAATTCTTTTAATTCCCTTTTGAATGCTATATGGCTATCTGTCAGACTTTTGTTGCTATTAGGTAAGTGACCAAAGACTTTCGTGGCAGCATAATTTACCCCCTTCTGAAACAAAGTTAGATTTAACCTTGAGTAGTGAAGATCATCCTTTCTCCTAGTGTTGTAGCCATGTACACTGCTATTACTTTTGAATTCATTTGGATTGTTAATAACAAATTTCATAAGTGAATAATAACAAATTTCATAAGTGAAAAAATATATATATAGTGAGGCTACAGTGAAGATCTCTAGCTCTTCAAATAAGTGTCTGCGGGATGATCTTGGATGAGCTCCAGCAATTATTCTGATTACATGCTTTTGAGCATGACTAAAATTGTATCCCCTGTGCTTGAAGAAAACCACAGATATAGTATCTGGGTAAAACTTTGTAATGTCAAAGGGCAGAACTTAGAAGCAGTTTTCCATTTTTTCACACATATTCTTCTTGACTAGATGGAGAGCAGAGCAACAGTAGAATTCCAGGCCTTGAATAGCATGACGCATGGAGATTCTGTGCATGTCTTCTCGTCCCCTTCACGTAGTGGATGATCAAAAAATCGAAACGGCCTCACCATATCTTTGAAGGGTATGCCAGGATCATTCCAGTGAATTCCATGGTAATTGCTTTACACTCCTCCATGTTTTAGCCCACTTCACATCCTTAAAAGACCTCAGTGATGCATTGTTTGCTGAGAATGCCTATTGTATCTGAGTCTCCTGTGTACACTGTGAATGCAACATCTTTGAATGTGAACTGTTTATGCTCTTCGTTATAGGAGCTTTGAAGTAAAGCAAAAGGTTATTAAAAAAAGTAGTAGTATCTTACTTGGCTGTTGTGAGTACAAAACAGGCATTATGATTTATTATTGATCATTTCAGCTATACACCCAACACAATAAATCTTAACTGTTGGTGGTCCATCAATCTGGCATCGTGCATTCCAGTCATAGAGCTTAAAGCAAGGCTCATACTTGGAAATGAGTTCACCCCTTCTAAACACGATAGGTAGCAAATTGAATCTTTGCAATGTAACATGTAATAGTGGTACAAGTTGAGTACGGAACATGTAGTAATAGGGAGCATTCGAATGATGATGAGTCTTTAATCACTTTCATACAAATATATGAGGACACATTATGCACATTTCGTGAGTTCACTCACTCAAACATGATGTAAGCATCCTCTTTTCCTGGCGAATCCGTAGTCCTCGAGGCTGTCATAATATATGTGTTCTTGAGTAAAGCAGAATTGTGCAGTCACTATTTGCCTCTAATAGCTTTGAAATAACGATAACTAAAGCATGACCCTCAGCATCCACGACCATACTTCGTGCAATACACTCACTACCACTGCTCAGATTCACTATATATTAAAATGACGGTGCTGCTACTGATCCTCCTAGTCTCCAGCAGCATCACCTGATTCACAGATATCCTGCAAGCACTTGAATAACTGAAAGACGATGGATTCGTAGTGGCACACTGAAGAGACAGACAGAAGTCTGTTGTATACTTGGAATAAAGCATGCTTTGCATTCAAGCCTATAGGAGGTTTCCACATAACATGGTATTCCTTTTGAAAATTCAGCTTCGACACACGTTACAGGAACTAAACGGACACATGTTTACTGTGTATGATTAAGCCATCGTATTCTCGCACTTGTAAAAAACAAAAGCTTTTTATGACACTCTAACAAACTAATTTTTGCCAGCTGCATCAGATCCGTCTCGGAGTGTCCTCCTTCAAAATGTTACACAAGCTGGCAAGAGGGACTTAAAATGTGCTTAGGCTCATACAGAACAGTTTTGCAGTGCACAAACGTTTCTCTATCCGTTAGCTTGGTCCCAGAAAATTAACCCGAATGGATGCACTCCAGTATATTGCACTCGCAGATAGTCGAGTATGATCTAGGTGTTAGGTCTACCGTAGTTATTCATTTAAACACATCACAAGGCTCAAATGCACTCCACAAACTCCAACTTGGTGGTCTGAATATATAAGATGCCACTGTGTTGGCTGGATTTACCAGTATCTGGGCAGTGCGGGTATGAACACATAATTTTTTCGGATGCTGTTCACCTATAAACGATAGAAATGTTATGCTGCTTGAATGTAAAGGTGTTGTGGCTAATGTTCCGACATATCACCAGGCATTTGTGGGAAGTGATCAGACTACTATTCGTGTAAAGAATGTATGTACATCTAGTCGTAAGGGGAGAATAGATTTGACGTGATGAATTGTGATTTCAATGCAGCGAGGAATGTATTCGACCATAATGGGTGACAGATTCATTTCGTAAACAGCTGCACAATATAGTACTGCAAGGGTTCAACTTGATCTGCTATAGGGTACAAATAGGATGGGCAACATGACTGCAACAAAATGGATGCACAAAACGTCCCATCATTGGCTCCCCTCTGCAGATCCTCACGTGTTCTTTGTTGCACTATCGACTGCGATGTTTATTACAGTACAACAACCTATATCAGTGATGTCTTCCCAAGCCTTTCGTCCGCAGGAGCACTGTTGATTATCACACAGTGCCGAACGTCTGTGGTTTAAAATACTTGTTTGAGAAAGTCTTGGCGGCACGCAGCACCTACCGGAGGCACAGACTGGAATACTTAAACGTCAAATAATTTCCTACAACTGAGGAGAATCGAGACACCTAGATGGTGTGAGTGCGGACATACCGTACTTATTTCGGGTGCTATACGCATATAAACCATAATGCACTGCTTATCTGAAATGCTTATATACTACAGTGTGCCGGCCGGAGTGGCCGAGCGGTTCTAGGCGCTTCAGTCCGGAACCGCGCGACCGCTGCGGTCGCAGGTTCGAATCCTGCCTCGGGCATGGATGTGTGTGATGTCCTTGGGTTAGCTAGGTTTAGGTAGTTCTAAGTTCTAGGGGACTGATGACCTCAGAAGTTAAGTCCCATAGTGCTCAGAGCCATTTGAACTACAGTGTAAAGTTGCTTTGGTCAGTGTTCAGACAAGTGCCAAGAAAATGACTGTCTGGTAGTAAGGGAGATGTAGATTTGACGTGTAAAACTGCAATAGCCGTGAGGGGGATAAAAGATTTTACGTAGGAAGCTACGCTCCGTCATAAGAATGGTATAGATACTGATATTTCCAGAGCCACAGTCGTCAGGAGGATGTATTTTCCATACTTCCCTCGTTGTCGGAAGTCACCAGATTGGCACTATGATCATCTGGAGCACTTAAATCACTTAATAAAAGCAAGTCTTCCGGGCCAGACTGTATACCAATTAGGTTTCTTTCAGAGTACCGTCTGCTGATGCAATAGCTTCATACTAAACAATCATATACAACAACTCGCTGGATGACAGATCCGTACCCAAAGCCTAGAAAGTTGCACTTCGGTTACACGATAGATCAGTCAAATCTAAAGACCGTAAATTCAACTAAATATCTACGAATTATAATTATGAACAGCTTAATCTGGAAAGAACACATAGACAATGTTGTGGGGAAGGCAAACCAAAGACTGCTTTTTATTGGCAGAACATTTAGAAAATATAACGGATCTCGTGAAGAGACTGCCTACGCCACGCTTGTCCGTCCTCCTTTCGAGTACTGGTGCGTAGTCTGGGATTCTACCAGATGAGAAGGAAAAGGCTCAAGGAAAAGGCTCAAAGAAGAGCAACACCTTTTTTATTATGCGAAGTAGGGGAGAGAGAGTGTCTCTGACATGATACAGGATTTGGGCTGGACATCATTAAAACAAAGGCAGTTGCGATGCAATCTTCAAACGAAATTTCAATCACCAACTTCCTTCTCTGAAATCGAAAATATTTTGTTGAGGCCTACCTATACATGGACAAACGATCATCATGATAAAACAAGGGAAATCAGAGATTGCAAGGAAAGATGTAGGTGTTCGCTTTTTCCACGCGCTTTTTGGGACTGGGATAACAGAATTACTTGAAGATGGTTTGATGAACTGTCTTCCAGGCAGTTAAGGGTGATTTGTAGAGTACCCATGTAGATGTAGATGTAGATGAACCAAAAAAATTGCTTGTTTTTGGATTTGCAAATACCCTGCGGTCAATAGTTTGGAGAATGAGCGATATAAAATGGTTTTACTACTCAGCTGTTTGAGACACAGTAGAAGCTACATTTCAGTGCAACTGGTTTTCACTTTTTAAGTTGTCTTACGGTGTGTCAGAGATATTTTGAAAGTTCAAAATGGGTTTCAGTACCAATCAAGCAGCAGGAATAGCTTCTCTAGCATTTGACATCAGCTTCTGCAGTCTAATTTATACAAATCTGAAAATTAAAGTATGGATTGAGTAGTACGTACAGGATAAGAAACAACAGGTGGGTGTTTTACGCGGCTACTATATGATACAATGTGGGACTCACTTCAAGAATAACAACTCATCTCTGCTCTTGTATCGTCCTCGCATTGTGCTATGGAATACCTAGAAGATAGTAGCCGTCGTTAGCACCAGAATTTTGAATAGAGGCTTGTTTCGTCACTTGCAAATATTCTGCAGTCAATTGTCACTCATCTGAAATATAAAAAAAAAGGTAAACCACTATCCACTGTGTGTGCGATATCATGTGCTTTTATGTGACAACTATGCGTTAGAAGTATAGGACTTATCTTCTAGTCCGATTTATTTTCACATTTCACTAGATCACGAAGTGTGATAGGGGCAAGTTTAAAAGTTGCCTGTTTAATCGAAAATGCTGAAGAACGTATTTCTCTGGTATTTTGCACATATATTGGCAGTCCATTTTGTACCCATCTGAAACATAAGAATGAGTAACATTAGCATTTATAACACGGGCACAAACATATGCTTCTATTTCACAACAATTCTTCGCAAAACAAGACACCTTAGAGATCAAATCATTTTCAGTTTTTAACCAGCCTCACAATGTGCTGGATAGTATTTTAAATTATTTATATCCCTTTGTAATCAATAAGTCAGCAAAAATATGTTCTTTTGTATTTCGAAAACCATCTCCAGTGAAATTTGTAACCATCTAAAATATAAGAATGAATAAGATCAGTATCTTTCACATTACGCAAAGCTTCTGATGTCCGGTTTTTACCAGTCTGAAAAATTAAACGAGGATAAATTAGTATCTATAGTATAAAAAACAGCAGATGATTTTATGCGACAACTATGTGACAAAAATGTTGTAACTCACGTGTGAATGAATAATTCTGAAAAATAGCTTGTTTCGCCACTTCCAAGTTTTCTGCAGTCAGTGGTTAGTGGATAAGAAACATAAAGACGTAGTTAAATTAGTACCTACTGATTGATCATAATGACGTGCTTCTACGTGATACAAAGTAGAACTAACCAGGTGACAGAAAGAAGGAGTAAAGTTGTAGTCCGAAATATTTTCACATGTTAATCCTTCACGCAGTGTGGTAGGGGTTGTTTTCAAAGTGTAGCTGCCTCATTAAACACAAATGCTGAAGGAGGTCAAAATGGTTCAAATGGTTCTGAGCACTATGGGACTTAACTTCTCAGGTCATCAGTCCCCTAGAACTTAGAACTACTTAAACCTAACTAACCTAAGGACATCATACACATCCATGCCCGAGGCAGGATTCGAACCTGCGACCGTAGCAGTCACGCGGTTCCAGACTGTAGCGCCTAGAACCGCTCGGCCACTTCGGCCGGCCGAAGGGGGTCATTCTTTGGTTTTCGCACGACTTTTGGCAATGTCTTTTATACCCATCTGAAATGCGAGAACGGATAACATTAGTTTTTACAGCACGAGTACCAATAAAATTTTCTATTGCGCAAATATTCTTCACAGAACAAGACTTACCTACGAGTTCAATCGATTTTCACGTTTCAAGCGGCCTCCAATTTGCTGGGTAGTTTTTTAAAATATTTAAATTCCTTTTCAATAAAAGAAAAGAATCAGGGTTGTGTTTCTTTTGCCTTGAACAAATCATCTGCAGTCAATTTTGTCTCCATTTAAAACGTAAAAAATTAATAAGATTAGTTTTTGAGAGATGAGCGATGCAAAGTTGTTTTACTCCTCAGCTGTTTGAGACATAGTAGGCCCTACAGTCGAGTGCATTTGAATCCACTTTTTAAGTTGTTTTGCAGTGAGCTAGATTTATTTTAAAAGTTTAAGGTGAGTTTTAAAATCAATCAACCGGTCGGCAGGAGCAGCTTAAACATGGATAGATTAGTATGTACGGGGCAAACAAAGAACACGTGTTTTTGCGTCACTGCTATATGACTTAAAGCAAGACTCCAAGCAAGAATGACTCATATTTCCTCTTTTGTCGTCCGCTCATCGTGCTAAGGAGTGCGTAAAAGGTAGTAGCGCTGTTAATTGCATCTGAATTCCGAAATACAGCTTATTTGCCCACTTGGAAATATTCTGCAGTCAATTGTTACTCATCTGAAACATAAATAATCGGTTGCTGTGCTATGTCCGGATGCAAAACACGCCAACCGAAACCGCTAAGCCAGTCTAGACACTCAAAGCTACCTTTCAGTTTGTTGTGATTAGAAGGGATATATTTCATATTCGGAGTTAGGTATGCAAAAATGAATCTGTGGCTGCCGATGCGTTGGTTAAATGCAGAAGATGGTACAAACGAAGTGGGAGTAGTTGAAATAGTAGGAATTCTGCAAAAAAATCGAACCCGTCGTTGTAGTTGCAAATGACCAAAACGAGGGCGACGGTCCTCCCCAGGGAAGGAAGAGGTTTCCTGATCAGTGGAAATGTTTCGAAAGCAGTAAGGTAAGAACATGGAAGTATGATTAAAGCAATTTATGCAAAGAAAACTGTGTTGACGCTACTTGTTATGATATACGCGTCAGGATTAGTGAAAATTACTAGTAACTGGCATTTCCAGATTCAAAAAGAAAAAAAATACCGTGTTCACGAAAAGCAGAAAGAAGAAGATTTGTTTAGTTCGTGGAGAGCCCTAATACAACTTAGAAGCTGGAGAGGTGAAGAGTATCCTGAAGAGATGAAAAATTTCGGCAGAGGAAACGGCCCAACACCAATCACAGCTGGTGTAAAACTTCCAGAAGCCAAACTCGGAGACGTCAGAAAGCTTTTGGAACTCCACTACACCGAGGCGTTCGACGAGCAGGAAGGCAACACTTGAGTCACTCCTGGCGCTGCCAACCATCTCAAGATGCCGGACGCGATTTTCAATTGATGGGCAGTGTTGAGGTCAATGTCAAGTAAAAGCAACTTCCAGCTAATTTCATTTTCTGGAATATTTTGTTGATGTTTTAATGAAGATGCAACTTTCTGCCAGTTTTATTATTTTCTAAAACTTTGTGGATGTTTTACTAAGAAAAAATCTGGAGAATATTATATTTTCTAAAATATCTTGCGATGTCAAAAATGCGATGTTGTATTTAAAAAAATCCTAATGTTGAACATTTGTGTTTATTCTCTTTTTGACGTTTAGTAGGTCAGTTTTTCATGGTAAAATAATGTCATTTTTACATGCCAATTTTGTAGAATTATCAGACCTCTCTTTGAAATAAAACGTATTCTGTTTACATTCACAATAATTAAATTCCACCTTTCTGCCATTCCTAACATATCACCGATTAGCTGATTTTGCAACCGAACGTTTATTTTGTAACTGGATCGATACGTTTGCAAAACTGCATAAATTGGCTGCAAAAACAGCAAAGCCAATATTACACTTAAAATTTTGACACAAAAAACATAATCGCAGATTTCAACCATTAATACCATGTAATTAATTATTTTTTACTTATTTCTGTGAAAGAAATGAAGTCTTTAATAGTTTGTATGGGGCGAGTTTTTCGCGATTATATCAGTTTCGCTTATCAGGCAGTTATACCGGCTGTTGCATCTGGGCTACTGAAGTAGTTTTACTCCTCATCTGTTTGAGATATTGTAGAACCTACATTCGTGTGCGATTGGCTTGTGATTTTTAATTTTTCTTGCAGTGTGCTAGATATAGCTTAATAGTTTAAGCTGCCTTTTAAATCAGTCAACGAGGAGAAATTGCTTCCGACGTACGTTTATTACCAGTCTGAGTAATAAAACATGGATAAATTAATATATAAAGGATGGGCAACTCAAGTGATCTCACTTGAGAATTATGTGATAGAAAGTCTGCAGCTCGTGGTCTCGCGGTAGCGTTCTCGCTTCCCGAGCACGGGGTCCCAGGTTCGATTACCAGCAGGGTCAGGGATTTTCACCTGCCCCCAGATGACTGGGTGTTGTTGTGTTGTCTTCATCATTCATCCGCATTACGGTCGGAGGAAGGCAACGGCAAAGCACCTCCATTAGGACCTTGCCTTGCCCGCATCGTTCCCCCTACGCTCTGTGAAGAAGCATGGGACTTCATTTCCATAAGATAGAAATCGGGACTCCCATCAATGGTAACTCATCTCTCCTCTTGTATCCTCCTCGAATTGTGCTGTAGTGTACATAAAATTTCGTAGCTGTCGTTTTCACCAGAACTCTGAAAAACAGCTTGTTTCACCACTTGGGAATAATCTGAAGTCAAAAGTTAGTCATTTGAAATATAAAAAATCGATAAATTTGTATCCATTGCATGTCCAATATCACATACTTTTTTGTCACAACACTGTGGTACAAGGTAGAACCCACGGTGTAGTCCAATTGAATTTCACACTTCAGTCAGCACACAGTGTGGTATGGGCTACATGAAATCTGTTAGCTGCTTGTTTAATCAAACATACTGAGGGTGTTTCTTTGGTCTTTTCCACATCTTTTGGCACTCCATTATGTACCCGAGCCCATAGTGTGGTATGGACTACATGAAATCTGTTAGCTGCTTGTTTAATCAAACATACTGAGGGTGTTTCTTTGGTCTTTTCCACATCTTTTGGCACTCCATTATGTACCCATCTGGAACACAAGTGTTATGTCTGTGCCCTCTTATAACGTTTTGTTATTCCTGGATCGTGGTACGATAGGTGAGTCGCCAGTTTCGTCTCACTACAACACAAAATGCACACGTGGTTAAAATACGCTTTATTTCAGGAACTAATTGAGTACTTAACTTAAGTGGTGTCCAGTCTGAAGTTCTGTGGCTAACAGCAATCAAATAACATGTACTAATTCCTGAATTTTGTCCGTGTCCATATCATAACTATGTACAATGACTAACGTTCCCTCATAGCTAGCTAACGTGCGAGGCGACGACTATCACTGTGAAAGACTAGAGAGCAGTGCTGAGGTGCAATGCGAACTGCGTCCCAGTGCGACGTACTGAGGTACTTAAATTAAGAGACTGAGGCAGTTCGAACGGCGGCGCCGGCGGCGGCGTATGTGCACGCTGCCCAGTGGAGCTATCGCCGCATAGCCTAGTTCCGCGCCTGCTATACGTTTCCTAGTTTTGATAGGTGTGCTGGCGGAGACGTACGCCAGCACAGTAAGAACATTAGTTTACAACGTAAGTACAAATACATGATCCGATTTCACAATTATTCTTCACACAGCAATACTTACCTTCGAGTACAGATCATTCGCGCTTTATAAGAGGCTTCACAATGTGCTGGATGGTAGTTTAAGAGAGTTAAATCACGTTTACTCAAAAAGCATACAAAATTTTTTGTTTTCCGATAACCATATCCAGTTAGGCCCTAATTTTGAAACCATATAGAATTTAAAAAATGAGAAACTTCAGTTTTTGGAGGATGGACGATATAAAGTGGTTTTATGACTGAGCTGACAGAGATAATTTGACCTATCTGTTAGTTCTCCACTTTTTAATTAGTATAACAGTGTGCTAGAATTACCTTAAACGCTTAAGATGGCTTTTAAATCAGTTAACGAGCAGAAAGCATTTTTCACGCCACACAAAGCTTCCGACGTCAGTTTTTTTACCAATCTGAAAAATAAAACATCGATAAATTAGTATATACAGGACGGGGAACAACAAATGTTTTTATTTGACAACTGTATGGTAGAAAACGGGACTCCCTTCAAGAGTAACTCACGTCTCCTCTTGTCTCGTCCTCCCATTTACCAATGGAGTATATAAAAAGCAGTAGCTGTTGTTTGCACAAGATTTCGGAAAAATAGTTGTTTAACCACTTGGGAATATTCTGCAGTTAACTGTTACTCATGTGAAACATAAAAAATCGATAAATTAGCAACTACTGCATGTACAGTATAATATCACGTGCCTTTATGTGATAACTCTATGATACAAAGTAGGACTCACCTTCTAGTCGAATTTATTTTGACACATTGCTCGAAAACGCAGTGTGGTATGGGCCATTTTAAAAGTTATAACTGCTGCTTTAATAAAAAAATATTTGTGACAGTGTTTCACATCTTCTTGCAGTCCGTTTTGTACCCTTGTGAACCTAAGAAGGAATAAAATTAGTTCTTAAAACATGAGTACAAGTGTATGGAGCTGTTTCACCACTATTCTTCATATAACAGTACTTACTTTCGAGCGGAAATGATTTTCACTTGAGAAGTAGCCTCACAAGGGGCTGGGTAGTTTTGTAAGTGATTTAAATCACTTTTTAATCCGAAAGACAGGACACATGTTTCCCTTTGCATTACGAAAACCATCTCCAGTGAATTTTGTAGCCATGTGAAATAAAAAGGGAGAAAGATCAGTTTTTGTAGGATGAACGATTTACAGTGGTTTTACCCAGAGCTGTTTGTTACATAGTAGGACGTACTTTCGAGTGCGATTAGTTACCACGTTTTAATTTGCCTTGAAGTGTGCTAGAAATAGCTTAATAGTTTAAGCTGCCTTTCAAATTAGTAAAGAAATTTAAATAGCTTCGTTTTCATCGCACAAGGTTTCGGACGTGCTTTTTTACCAATCTGAAAAATAAAACGTGGATAATTTAGCATATACAGGATAGAAGTAACAAGTGTTTTTACTTGACAACTATTTAAGAATAACTCATCTCTCCTGTTTTATTGCCCCCTCTTTTTCGGTTTTTTGGATGTAAGGTGTAGTAGCTGTCACTTGCACCAGATTTTGGAGAAGTAGTAGTTCCGCCACTTGGAAATATTTTGCACTCAGTTGTTACTCATGACAAACATAAATAAGCGATGAATGGTTATCTACTGCATGCGCAATATCACTTGCTTTAATGTGACAACTATAAGATACAAAGTAGGACTCATCTTCCACTGCAATTTATTTTCACACACTACTTTTCACTTTTACTCGATCACGCTATGTGGTGGGGGCTGCCTTCTGCCAAAGACCTTGTCAAAGAGGGTGGAGGAGCAGACAGCGGTTCTGGGCACTCTCTTGTCCTTGGGGTGAGAAACTACCCCTAAAAGTGAAAGAATCAACAGTGATCAACAGCATGAGGATGCAGAAGGCAATGAAAGCCACTGCATTAAAGACACATAACGTGTATTTATAGGACATGTGGCCTGTGAATGAAAAAGTGTCCATTGACATGCGGCCTGTGAATGAAAAAGCGTCCATTGACAAAAAAATCTAGAATAGTGCCCCATTCGGATCTTCAGGAGGGAACTGCCAAGGGGGAGGTGAGCATGAGAAACAGACTGAATGACCATCGAAAGGATAACGTTCTACGTGTTGGAGTGTGGAATGTCAGAAGCCTAAACGTGGTAGGAAAGCTAGAAAATCTGAAAAGGGAAACTGCAAAGTCTCAGTCTAGATAAGGTGACAGTGAAGTGAAATGGAAAGAAAGCAAGGATTTCTGGTCAGATGAGTATGGGGTAATGTCAACAGTAGCATAAAATGGTATAATGGTAGTAGAATTCGCTATGAATATGAAGGTAGGGCTGAGAGTGTTTTACTGTAAACAGTTCAGTGATAGGGCTGTTCTTATCAGAATCTATAGCAAACCAATACTGACAACGATAGTGCAGGCATACACGCCGATGACACAAGCTGAAGATGAAGAGGTAGATGAAGTATATGAAGATATTGAAAGGGTAATACAGTATACAAAGGGAGATGAAAATCTAATAGTCATGGAGGTGCAGTGGCACCACCGTTTAGGATAGGGAAAGTTAGTTTTGTGCAATATTCTGAGCACACACGCTACAGCCAGGTGCAGGCCAGTTGACAGTAAGTTATACTGACCAGCAGTTTTGAAGTAGAATAGAGGCCACAGGGCCGTCGAACCACTGAAAAGAGTAAATGCAGTGGTAGGCATAAGGGACCCACTTGCTCAACCTAGGTGTGGTGAGTACGTGACTCGGAGCAGTGCGTTAGCGAAACAGAGACACAGCCACGTATAAATAGGTGCAGGTGGCTGGTTCGATCCTCTGAGGCTGGCCGGCCGAAGTGGCCGCGCGGTTCTGGCGCTGCAGTCTGGAACCGCGAGACCGCTACGGTCGCAGGTTCGAATCCTGCCTCGGGCATGGATGTGTGTGATGTCCTTAGGTTAGTTAGGTTTAACTAGTTCTAAGTTCTAGGGGACTAATGACCTCAGCAGTTGAGTCCCATAGTGCTCAGAGCCATTTGAACCATTTTTTTTGATCCTCTGAGGCTGTCGCGGGGTCTGTAGCCAGCTAGCCAGTGGTGGGTCACTCTTCAGCTTTCTACCGCAGGCAGTCGTCCTGGTTTCCAACGCATGCCGGAGGCATCCTGAGGCCACGGCCGCAGATTCGGATGTCAGATCGTGGGCGCTTGTGGTCGCATTGATCTCAGTTACGCCAGCAAGGAAGGACGCAACTGGCCACTTGACAGCTCCCAGCAGTGCGGTGCGCAGTCATCGGGGAAGAAGACCTCTGAGTCAGCCGCCGGCGCAGCCCTGAAGATGCGGCCCTACAAGGCTGACACACAGCAGCGCGTTCCACTGGATCGCTGGGGTGGTGGCCTCAGCATTGTGGGATCCTGTGATGCAGACTGAGGTGAATGGGGCACTGTAGTGGAAACAAATCATTTGGAAAACTCAGACGAGTCTTAATACAGTGCCTTCTACCTCTTCCTGCTAAATTTCGTCATCCTGATACAAATGGCTCTGAGCACTATGGGACTTAACATCTATGGTCATCAGTCCCCTAGAACTTAGAACTACTTAAGCCTAACTAACCTAAGGACAGCACACAACACCCAGCCATCACGAGGCAGAGAAAATCCCTGACCCCGCCGGGAATCGAACCCAGGAACCCGGGCGTGGGAAGCGAGAACGCTACCGCACGACCACGAGATGTGGGCATCCTGATACATTTGGTGGCAGAAGCCACCACTACAGGGGACTGGAATGCGGTTGTAGGGGAAGCAGTGCAAGAAAAGGTTACCGGAGAATATGGGTTTGGAATAAGGAATGAGAGAGGAGAAACGCTAATTGAGTTCTGTAGTAAATTTCAGGTAGTAACAGCGAATATTCTGTTCAAGCATCACAAGAGAAGGAGCTATACTTGGAAAAGGCTGAGTAATATGGAAGGATTTCAGTTAGATTACATTGGGGTCAGACAGAGATTCCGAAATCATGTATTGGATTGTAAGACGTACCAAGGAGCAGATATAGACTCAAATCACAAGTTAGCAGTGATCAAGAGAAGGCTGACGTTTAAGAGATTAGTCAGGAAGAATCAATACTGAAAGAAGTGAGATACAGAAATACAAAGGAATGACGAGATACACTTGAAGTTCTCCAAAGCTATAGATACAGCATTAAGGAATAGCTCAATAGACAGTAAGTTGAAGAGGAATGGACATCTCTAAAAAGGGCAATCCCAGAGGTTGGAAAGAAAAACATAGGAACATAGAAGGTAACTGCAAAGAAATCAGGGATAACAGAAGAAATACTTCAGCTGATCGACGAAGGAAGGAAATTTAAAAAAAAAGTTCAGGGAAATTCAGGAATACAGAAATTCAAGTCACTGAGGAATGAATTAAATATGAAGTGCAGGGAAGCTAAGAGAAATGGCTGCATGAAAAATGTGAAGAAATCGAAACAGAAATGATTGCCGGAAGGACTGATTCAGCGTATATGAAAGTCAAAACAACCTTCGGTGGAATTAACACCAAGAGTGGTAAAATTAAGAGTGCAACGGAAATTCCACTGTCAAATGCAGAGGAGAGAGCGGATAGGTGGAAGGAGTGCACTGAAAGCCCCTATGAGGGCGAAGATTTGTTTGATATGAGAGAAGAAAAAACAGGAGTCGATTTAGAAGAGATAGGGGGTCCAGTATTAGAATCAGAATTTAAGAGAGCTTTGGAGGACTTAAGATCAAATAAGGCAGAAGGTAAAGATAACATTCCATCAGAATTTCTAAAATTATTGGGAGAAGTGGCAACAGAACGACTATTGACGTTGGTGTGTACAATGTTTGAGTCTGACGACATACCATTTGACTTTCTGAAAAAGTCATCCATACAGTTCCAAAGACTGCAAGAGTTGACAATACGAGAACTGTCGCACAATCAGCTTTACAGCTCATGATCCATGCTGCTGACAAGTATAATATATAGAAGAACGGAAAATAAAATTGAGGACGTGTTAGATGACTGTCAGTTCGTCGTTAGGAAAGGTAAAGGCACCTTAGACAGGTCTGACGTTGCGGTTGATAATGGAATCAAGACTAACGAAAAATCAAGACACGTTCATCAGATTTGTCGCTCCAGAAAAAGCGTCGACACTGTAAAATGGTGCAAGGTATTCGGAATTCTGAGAAAAGTAGGGGCAGGCTGTATGGAGAGACGGATAATATACACTCCTGGAAATTGAAATAAGAACACCGTGAATTCATTGTCCTAGGAAGGGGAAACTTTATTGACACATTCCTGGGGTCAGATACATCACATGATCACACTGACAGAACCACAGGCACATAGACACAGGCAACAGAGCATGCACAATGTCGGCACTATTACAGTGTATATCCACCTTTCGCAGCAATGCAGGCTGCTATTCTCCCATGGAGACGATCGTAGAGATGCTGGATGTAGTCCTGTGGAACGGCTTGTCATGCCATTTCCACCTGGCGCCTCAGTTGGACCAGCGTTCGTGCTGGACGTGCAGACCGCGTGAGACGACGCTTCATCCAGTCCCAAACATGCTCAATGGGGGACAGATCCGGAGATCGTGCTGGCCAGGGTAGTTGACTTACACCTTCTAGAGCACGTTGGGTGGCACGGGATACATGCGGACGTGCATTGTCCTGTTGGAACAGCAAGTTCCCCTGCCGGTCTAGGAATGGTAGAACGATGGGTTCGATGACGGTTTGGATGTACCGTGCACTATTCAGTGTCCCCTCGACGATCACCAGTGGTGTACGGCCAGTGTAGGAGATCGCTCCCCACACCATGATGCCAGGTGTTGGCCCTGTGTGCCTCGGTCGTATGCAGTCCTGATTGTGGCGCTCACCTGCACGGCGCCAAACACGCATATGACCATCATTGGCACCAAGGCAGAAGCGACTCTCATCGCTGAAGACGACACGTCTCCATTCGTCCCTCCATTCACGCCTGTCGCGACACCACTGGAGGCGGGCTGCACGATGTTGGGGCGTGAGCGGAAGACGGCCTAACGGTGTGCGGGACCGTAGCCCAGCTTCATGGAGACGGTTGCGAATGGTCCTCGCCGATACCCCAGGAGCAACAGTGTCCCTAATTTGCTGGGAAGTGGCGGTGCGGTCCCCTACGGCACTGCGTAGGATCCTACGGTCTTGGCGTGCATCCGTGCGTCGCTGCGGTCCGGTCCCAGGTCGACGGGCACGTGCACCTTCCGCCGACCACTGGCGACAACATCGATGTACTGTGGAGACCTCACGCCCCACGTGTTGAGCAATTCGGCGGTACGTCCACCCGGCCTCCCGCATGCCCACTATACGCCCTCGCCCAAAGTCCGTCAACTGCACATACGGTTCACGTCCACGCTGTCGTGGCATGCTACCAGTGTTAAAGACTGCGATGGAGCTCCGTATGCCACGGCAAACTGGCTGACACTGACGGCGGCGGTGTACAAATGCTGCGCAGCTAGCGCCATTCGACGGCCAACACCGCGGTTCCTGGTGTGTCCGCTGTGCCGTGCGTGTGATCATTGCTTGTACAGCCCTCTCGCAGTGTCCGGAGCAAGTATGGTGGGTCTGACACACCGGTGTCAATGTGTTCTTTTTTCCATTTCCAGGAGTGTATGTACAAGAGCCAAGAGATGTTGATGGCCAAGAACGAAGTGCTCGGATTATAAGGGTGTAAGACAGGGATGTAGGCTTCCATTCCTACTGTTCAATCTGTATATCGGAGAAACAGTGATAGAAATAAAAGAAAGGTTCAGGAGTGGAATTAAAATTCAAGGTGAAAGGATATCAGTGACACGATTCGCTGGTGACATTGCTATCCTGAGTGAAAGTGAAGAAGAATTACAGGATCTGTTGTTGAAATGAACAGTCTAATGAGTACAGAATATGGAATATGAGCAGAACCGAGAATAGCGAGAAACTTATCAGGATTGATGGTCACGAAGTAGATGAAGTTAAGGAATTCTGCTACCTAGGCAGCAAAATAGTCAATGACGAACAGAGCAAGGAAGATATCAAAAGCAGTCTAGCACTGGCAACAAGGGCATTCCTGGACAAGAGAAGTCTAATAATATCGAACATACGCCTTAATTTGAGGAAGAAATTTCTGAAAATGTAGGTTTGAAGCACAGCATTGTATGGTAGTGAAACATGGACTGTGCGAAAAAGCGGAACAGAAGACAATAGAAGCATTTGAGATGTGGTGCTACAGACGAATGTTGAAAATTAGGTGGACTGGAAAGGTAAAGAATGGGGAAGTTCTTCGCAGAATCCGAGAGGAAAGAAATATGTGGAAAACACTGACAAGAAGAAGGGGCAGGATGATAGAACATCTGTTATGATATCAGGGAATGACTTTCATGGTACTAGAGGGAGGCTGCAGAGGGAAAAAACTATAGAGTAAGACAGAGATTGGAATATATCCAGCAAATAAGTGAGGACTTAGGTTGTAAGTGCTACCCTGAGATGAAGGGGTTGGGACAGGGGAGGAATTCGCGGCGGGCTGCATCAAACCAGCCAGAAGACAGATCACTCTAAAAAAAAGAGATGATTGTTTGTTCGAAAATACTGAAGAAGGTATTTCATTGGCCGTTTACACCTCTTTTGGCAGTCCATTTTATACCCATTTGGAACATAAGAAGGATAAACATTAATTTTTACTTAACTTCTCATGATTAACATCTCATGGGTAGGATTCACAGTCATATAACATTTCTTAAAAGACATCATAGCCGCCGTTGACTATAAAATATTTATTGTTGCTATTGCAATTTCGACCTTATGGCCATTTTCAAGTAACATTGCAAAGTTACATTCTGTCAGAATATAAAATTATAAATATGAGTATATGTCGTCGTCAAGATGCAGTCTTTTGAATGTGAAAGTCCCACAAGATCTGATGTAGTAAATGTATTCTCTCGCCAACTGACATGTTGTTTGTGCACCTGAACTTGTATGTGTGATAGATTATTAGAACGATGGTAACATCGACAGTTCAGTATATATTTAACAACATATTACGATGTAATAAGTGTCGTACTCATCAGATCTTGTGGGACTCACATAACCAAAAGGCTGCATTTTGACGACGAGATGTACTCATGTCAGATAGTTCTATATTCTGACAGAATATAACTTTGCAGTGTTACTTGAAAATGGCCATAAGGGCGAAATTGCAATAGTAACAATAAATATTTTATACAGTCACCGGCGACTATGACGTCTTTTAAGAAATTAATTTTTACGTTATGGGTGCAAATGTAAGGTCCCATATCACAATTATTCTTTGCAGAAAAGGTCTTAACTTGGAGTGTGAACGATTATTACTTTACAAGCGGCCTCACAATGTCCTGGGTAATATTTTAAGTGGTTTAAATAACTGATTAATCAAAAAGGTAGCAAACATCTGTTCTTTCGTGTTCCGAAAACCATCTCCAATTTGGTAAACAACTAAAATAATAAAATGACAAATATCAGTTTTTGGAGGATGAGCGATTTAGAATGGTTTTACCCAGAGCTGTTTGAGACATAGTAGGACGTAATTTTGATTTCGACTAGTGTCCACTTTCTAATTTTTCTTGCAGTGTGTTAGAAATAACTTAGATGTTCTACCTGCCTTTTAAATCAGTTAATGAGCAGAAATAGTCAGTCTTTAAGGGAGTCCCGCTTCCTATCGTACACTAGTCAAATAAAATCACTTGCTGTTGGCTATCCTGTATATGTGAATTTATTGTCGTTTCATTTTTCAGATTGGTAAAACAAGGAAGTTGGAGATTTGTGGGATGCTGAACTGGTTTAAAGGGCAGCTTAAATTTTAAACTATTTGTAGCACTCTCCAAGACGTATAGAAATGTTTAAACTAATCATACTCAATGGTAGGTCCTATTATGTTTCAAACAGCTGAGGGATTAATATATTTTAAATCACTCGTGACCCAAAACGTGATTGTTGTCATTTTTTACACAACCTCTTGTAAATTCCTCGCCTTGGGATATGGAGTATGTAAACGTAGTAGTTGTCGTTAGCACCAAATACTGAAAAATATCTGGTTTCGCCACTTGTAAATATTCTGCAGACAATTCTTACTCATCTGAGACATAAAAAATCGATAAATTAATATTTAGTTCAAATGAAACATCATATACTTTTATGTGACTACTATCTGATACAAAGGGGGACTCACTTCCAGTTCGAATTTGTTGTCACACTTTACTCGATCATGCAGTGTGGTAGGAGCTAGTTTAACCCTTAAACAGAAATAACAGGATACTAATACATAGACTATCCAGTCTGAGAGACCTGATGTTTCCTCTTCCATATTTTTTCATAGTTTTAACAGTTTTAATAGCTTATTCATGGGTTAACACAATATTTTTAGATGAAACATTAAACTGAATATTTTTTTAGTTTTATTTATTCAAAATTAGGAAAGTTACTACATAAATTGTTAGTGACGAAATAATATAGTAATTGTTTATGAAAGCCAACTTTTATTCATTTTTGATTACACATGTGGTACACACTTTTCTGCTACACTCCAGGCATACTGGCTTGTTACACTGAAGACACATGTCGGAAGGCTTTCGATCTTTGGAAGATGGACACTTAGAGCAGATTTTCCTCTTCCAGTTTATCGCTTGGAACTTGACCATCTCCTCCTGCAACAGATTCCCCTTCAAGCAGCTCTTGCCCTATGAGGTCCTTGACACGACGAGGCAGATTCGGAATGGTGAGCCGTCGTCTGATGTGCGGTTCTATCAGAGAGTGGGCCAATGTTTTGATAAACCTCACCCTTTTGGTAATAGGATTTTAGTCGATAGCACAAGTAAAGTATGAAACTATTTACACAACTTATGTTAATAAGTGTGTAAAAAGTAGCTAATGGCTATCTTTTAGATCTCCTATTGGAGGAATATAGGGCACATTTTAGATACAGAAGGTCTACTCCACCTTTTGTCTTGTTATAATAGCATACATTTTCTGGCTTTTTCTTGACAGTGTCCACTTCGATGCTGCGGTGCATTGAAGATATGAGAACAACTGCTTTGTTCTTCTTGGGAACAGAGACAACAAAGTAACAGTTAGATCATTTGCAAAGCCATGGAGAACTGATGTAACTGGTCTAGATTTATCAAACTTCAATTCTGGTGGAATAACAGTTTTTTTTCATGGTTCCAACAAATATCAGAGACTTTTTTCTCAGTTCTTCCACCAGTTCCATGGATGAAAAGCAATTATCTGCAGTGACACTTCTGTTTGGACCTTCAATTGGCTTAGGTGCGCTGTTGACTGCATAGGTTTAGAAAGTATATTTTCTTCTTCACTTAGTCCAATGCCATCACTGTCCTTTACAGTATAAATATAAGCATTTAAAAGGTATGAAGTAAATGAGTCAGCCACACACAGTATCTTGATGCCATACGTGGCGAGTTTCTTTGGCATATAAATGCGAAAACCACACCTCCCTCTGAAAGGAACAAGCATTTCGTCAACTGTCATATTCTCACTTATGCAATACATGTGTTGGGAATTAAATATGAACTTGTTGAATATTTCAGAGATGGCAAGAGCACGGTCACAATTTTTCCTCACCTCACGTGTTGTAGAATCATCAGACCGTAGGCAGTTGATCAGTATTTCAAACCGTTTCACAGACATTGCTGTTCTAAGTATTGGTCTTCCAGTCAGGTTCTTTGACGAAGAGAGAGATGACAATTTCGTGCGCAGATCTGAAAATGGATGCGAACATTGGCAAACCAACCAAGGCATGAACTTCTACAGAATCAGTTTTGCGCTAGTTAGATTGGTTTGTTGTGTCTTTCAAGTTGTTCCTCACTGACAAAATTTTCATATTTGTATGAAAAACGACACTGTCAATCATAGCTTGGTCAAACAAACACTCGCAAATTGTATGAATGTCAGAATTCCCTAGTAGCTGTGATAGTCAGTCCAGGTAATTCTCACACAATGTTTTGACTTGGTGTTCTGACTGCTCTTGTTGGTTCCAGTCTATTCCTTACAAAATCTTTTTTGTTCAGTTTTCCAGGAAAAATATCTGGCATGTTGCTTTGTTCTCCATGTATATTGTCCATAAAAATATCTTGCGCATCTTCAAGTACATTGTCACAATCGTCGACGTCATTCATCATCGGTACTCTCACTTAATATCAGCCTATTGCCATTATTTTTTCTTCTCTGATAATTATCTCTCTCGTCGGTAATTGTAAAATCAGTTTGAGAATCTGAATATTCAATTTCCACCTCAGATTCATCACTGCTTTCCTGTAGCCACTCGGTAACCTTTCCCCAAAACTGGCATCACTGCACCGTGTTCTCTCATTTCATGGGCCTCCAGTTGATTAACGAACACATGCCGAAGTATTAGCCATCATGCAGTCTTCTAAAACACACAAAAGATGACAAATCACAAAAGTAAGAAGTAGTCGAAAAAATAAATCACACACAATACGAAACACCTGGTCTAACAGACCGATAGATTTTATACCTAATTTGACACACCCGGTCTGACAGATCTGTAGGGTTTACGAAATTACAGTGTAGCTGACAGTCAAAAGCCGTAAGCTGAACTACAATGCTTTTGCTACGTGTATGATTTAACAATGTGAAGGTACTGTGATGGGAAAACCGGAGAACAGACCGGTATTGCCACAGTACACATTTAAAAAACACTGACGGTCTCTCAGACTGATGTGTCGATTTGAGGCTTAAAGGTTCCAGCTGTTTGTTTAATCAAAAACTCTGAAGAAATTGCTTATTTGGGCTTTTGGACATAATTAGGCAGTCCATTTTTAGCCCTTCTGGAACATAAGAATGGATAACTTAAGTTTTCGCAATAACAGTATCTAACAATACCACCACTTGCAAAGTAGGTTAGAAATCAAATTAATAATGTTGCTCACGCAGCATATGTTCACTTTATCAGGCAACAACAAAGTTATTGACTGTGAATGGTATCGTCAGAATGGAAATAATGAAGTCACTGTAAAAAAGTCATTAATTTTGGCACTTATCTTGAATGGATTGCCACGTAGATTTCGTCGAAGTTGTTATGGCTCATCTTGTTGATTCTAGGGTGATTCCACTTTGACTGATAGAAGGTCCAGATCTGTATTTTAGCAATATTTGAAGAACTAACCAATGCGTTTTTCAGGAAATTCTTAATGATCAAACAATCCCAGAGGAGAACAATGGTTTGGTAGAAATAATTTTTGACTTGGTGTTCACGATCCACATTTTTATTTAACTTCTTGTAAATTTAAATATACTTCTTCTTAATTGTCACATCATCAAGAAAAGTTTTGTATCAATCTTCATATATTTAATTTCCACTTTAACCAAACACAAGACATGACTGTTCTTTTACAAAGCGAAATAACAACTTAGCTTCTGCGAAGTTAAACAAAGACTGCTCTGTGCGCATTCGCGCCAAAACGGTTACAAGTAAGTCAAAGATTATAACAGTCTCACAGAAACGAATACACACAAGAACCATATCACTGTAATATATCGATACATCGGAGTACCTATACATTAATAAAACCAAATGTGAATATTGTCACAAAAATATGTCTGTTACTTCGCAGAAAAGTAGTACGATATTACTGGTATCGAGAACTGGGCTTGGAGTGCCGTAATGGTCACGTAAATAAAGAACTATTAGAAGTACAAATGTCTTCGTCTGTTTCACATCAGTACTTCACTTAAGAGGAATTACCTTCGTGCCCAAATAATTTTCTCTTTGCAATGGGACTCACAATGTGGTGAACGGCACTTTAAGTGTTTGAAATAACTTTATAACCAAAGAGACGACGGACAAGTGTAATTTTGTATTCCGAAAACCACCTTTAGTGAATACTTTAACAATCTGAAATATAAAAATGAGAAAGATCAATTTTTGGAGCATCAGCGATATAAATTGGTTTTACATCTCAGATATGTGAGACATAGTAGGACCTACCATTGTGTGCGACTAGATTAAACTTTGAAGTACGTCTGATAGAGTAATAGAAATAGCTTAAAATGAAAATAGCTCTTCGGCATCACACAAATATTTGGCGTCCGTATTTTACCATGTGAAAAATGTAACGAGAATATATTAGAATATACAGGATAAGAAACAAGTGATTTTATTTGGCAAGTATATGACAGAAAGCGGGAATCCCTTTAAGAATAATGACTCATCTTTCCTCTTGTAACGTCCTCGTCTTGGGCGAGAGCGACTGCCGAATTAGCGGGCGCGCCGCCGCGTGAGTGAGACGCACAGGTACTCGTTACACCTCCTCTGTCATTCGTTTGGCGCGTGCAACCTACGGCACTCGCGTAAGACGCGTCTTGTCCCTGGTGTCCAGCGGAGGGCTGGGGCGCGGCCGACCGGCGTATGGCCTGTGCGGGGTGTAGCAGTGTCGTGCTGGAGGGCGCCACTGCAAGCGATGCGAGCTTCCTCGCCTCGCCTCGCCTCACGCGAGATGTTTGCGTAATTTGCAGTACATTCGCACCATTCCTATCCCCGTTCCGACTGCCGCTCTTTGCCGCTCGGGTCGTGGTCTATATGACAGCGCAAGCACGAGGAACGTTTGCGGGACGAGACGAGACGACTAAAGAATAAATTTATGATTACAAATCAAATTTGGAACTGTACACTGCTACACAACAATAGGCGCTGACTTATTTCAGAACTCACCCACCGATTCGTACTGTTTTGTCGTTTTCGAAGACTTCCTGGCAAACTTCGTTAGCACATTCTCACTCAAACTGAGTTAACTACTGCATTTTCGTTCCATTACAGTAGTTTAAAATGCTTAAGGAAGTATCTTTGTCACAACAGAAAGGTAGTACGAAACGACTGCTGGCAGGGTAGCGACATAAAAAGGAAAAAATGAAGGGGAACCAACAGCACTTTTTTTTTCTTTTTTAATTACGGGCCTCCCAACTCCCCTTATAGCCCGGCCTTTACGCTCTCCACAAAATGCCTTCTGTTGGCGAGCTTCTCGTGCTATAAAGGTGCTGTTGGTTTCTTTAAATTGAACTGGTTGACGCGTTCCAAGTATTGCTTCCATCGGCGAGCTACTCTGGCGCGAACATGTGCTGTTGGATTCCTGTACGGGAACCAGAAAGGAAATGTATCCTCCAAACGTTGAGAATGAACTGAGTCCTCCTTCCAGATGGGTCCAAATAAGAGAAACAAAATAGGCTTCTGGACGCCGTATCATCTTGCCGTGACAGTTATCTATAGTGACTACAACCTGCCAAAGCAATCAACACTTGGTATCCGCCGAAAAAGTAAATCCACCGGAAAGAAAATTAAGTCCCATACGGGAATGTCGCCGCCAATGGTCGACGGAGGTTATATTGAGAAGAAAACAAAATGTCGACTCACAGTAATAGTAAGGAATCCAACTTGCATGCACATGCCAAATGAAGTAAAATTATCTCCTCGACACTGTCCCCTCAGTCGTCGTGGTATAAAAAATAACAAACAATAATTCACGTGGGAAAAAAAGCAAAGAAAAGAAAGGATAAATGAACTCTGACTGACAAAACACCATTCACATAACTGTAGATCATTATACGTTTTCGTTAATGTTCTATTCATATAAACACAGCTTCACCAAACCATAAATTCGTCATTCGAAGAAAGTAGGTGCGTTGGTAATCAAAGTTCCGTCAAATCACCTTAATCAGTAACATTAGCATCACTGCCAGATGAGAATATGGTAAATGTCAAAATTGGGTAGGCAGTCCCATGAAGTAAGCGACAATTTGGTAAATGCATGGTCCAAGGCAACATGCAAAAAGTTGGCGGAAGTCATGTGATAAGCCGCTCGACCTAGGGCCTGACGATGTTCCGCCCACAGGTAAGATAGAAAATCGACGGCATCAGTCGATTTTAGGGAAAATACACAAAAAATCGTGTGTCCCAGAATCCAAAGTGTGGCGTTTCGTTTGGTGGGAGGATAAGCCGAGCACCGAGGCACGATGGCGTCCATGGCTGTCACGTGATGCCTGTCCACCCTGTTGATAAACGAACCATATCACACGCAATATCCCAAACAACACGGAATTTTCGACACACGAATCAATGTTCGATGGTATCTTCCTCACCACACGAAACACATACTCCCGAAGAAATGAAGTCGATAGAGTGAAGTTTAGCATTGGTCGGAAATGTACACGGTTCACCACTTTATACCACGTAGCGTGAACGTTGGCCGGAATAGCTGCAGTGGCCGAGGTTCCTCCACACTATCTTCCAGTCATGCTGAGGCAGCCATACTCCCATTTATTCCTGGCTGGCGATCCTCGAAGAGCGCGAATAAAATCACCCGCACTGCACGCACAATCACCAAGCACAAGATAACTGTTGTAAATATAAAAACGGCGCACGAAGTTCAACGTGTACGAAATGTGACCGACCGAGACTGGAGCAACCACTGATGGTGGGCGATATGTATGGAACAAGGCAGCCGTTGGACTGCACGGCCCCTTGTCAATCACCACGGTAGTCTGCTTCACGAAGAGCGCCGCGCACTTGTTGCGAAAATCAACTAAACCCAGACCCCCTCCGTGAGGCTCAAGGTATAGGTTACGAGGGAAACCTTAAAAATGTCACCCTTCCATAGCAACCAATAGACGGCCTGTTGAATGGCCCGTTCCATTTCTTTTCGCACCGGTAGGACTTGTGGCAGATACCACGCTTTGGCCAAAATCTGCGTGTTGATAAGAGCCACCTTTTGACGGAGCGCCAAAATCCTGGATGCATACAGTTTAGCAACGGACCGAATCTTATACAGCGTAGACCCCCAGTTAAGAGCTTCCATGCGCTGCGGATTGTCAGTCAGAATGACACGAAGTACTGTTTGCCGTCGCTTAACACAGAACCAAACGCCGTGTACAGTGCGCAGTCGAGGTGTAAGAGGGAGGAAAACAGTTTTCCTAGTATTAACTATAGCCCGCGTCGCCCTCTCAAATCGTTGCAATACACCATGCAGCCTGTCAAAGTCCTCTGGCTGATCAAGGAACACTCCGAGGTCGTCCGCATATGCTCTGCAGATCAACTTATCGTCACCAATGTGAACGACCCGGCATTCCTGGGCGATACAGTGGAGAAGCGGATCCAACGCCAAGGCGTAGAGCGACATGGACAAGGGGCAGCCCTGACGGACAGATGAGCGCCCATAAGCCCCCAACGGTTAATGGGTATCACACGACTGGGAATATCGTTGATGACTACTCGTGACGTGGCATTCCGCAAAGTACTGTGCACCATCTTTGTTATTTTAGTGCCAAATCCCAACCCGACCATCACTTGCCGCAGACAAGCGTGACTGATCCGATCAAAGGCATTTTTGAAATCGATCAACAAAATCGTAGCCGTGCGAAGCCTGCGATTTTTAACATAGCCGATGCAATCCCGATACGCCAGAACGGCATCGAAAATGTTACGGTCTTGCACAACACAAGTCTGATGTTCACATACGACCTTCGACATAACGTCCTTCATTCTGCACGTGACACACCCCGCCATAATATTACAGTCGGCGTTCAGTAATGTTATAGGGCAAACATTGTCGATATTTGGCGTTGCGTTCGATTTCGGGAGTAGTACAATGCGCCCTTCGGCAAACTCCGCCGGAATATCAACGCCGTTATGGATTTCATTCAAGATGGCAATTAAAACATAACTTAAAAGACGGAAAAATTTGAAATAAAATTCTGCGGGAATATCGTCCAGGCCAGGGGACCTGCCCTAGGACTCCGTTTCACAGCTGCATCTAAATCGTCAAAAGTAAAAGGTTCATTTAGATGGGCTCTGTCTTGTCGTGTTAAGATATGTGGTATCCTCTGCAAAAAATCACGCAGCGCTCTGGGTTCTACGTCCACACGGTGAAAGAGCGTTGCAAAATGCGCTTGAACTTCCCGCTCAATTTCCGCCCTATCGCAAGTTGATGTGCCATCCTGTTTTATCCATTTGCGTATGGCCAACCACTCGCGCCGTTGTCGCTCCCTGTTCAGGTGGTAAAGAGAGAGTGGTTCCCCTTCTACGTCACCCACTGGTTGGCTTCGCGTGACTGTCCGAACACACTTCCGTTGAAGATCATCTAGTAGCTTTGCTTTGAATTCGTTAAAAACAGGAAGCTGATTAGGAGACGATGTGATCCGCTGAGCGAGGTCCTTCAAACAGGTCTGGTTAAAGCGCGCTGTTGACCGTCGCCAATGCGCCGCATCGCGACTAAAATCGATTAAAAAACGCCTAATAGCCGGCTTTGCTACCTCAATCCACCATCCGATGGTACCGCCGTCATCGCTTTTGTCACGCAAGAGCTTGCGCCACAACGCAGTAAACTGAGACGTAAGACTGGCATCATCCAAAAGACTACAGTGAAGCTTCCAAATGTTTTTGCGCCGAGTAGGGCGCGCACGTGGTAGGAGCAGTTGACACATGTAACCGCAGTGGTCGGGAAAAATAACTGGCAACACTTCCGCCTTCCGGACGTCGGCAGCAAGCGGCGATGACACTCAAACCCTGTCTAGTCTACTGTGACCGTTGGCGTAAAAGTAGGTGAACTGCGTCTTGTCCGGATTGAGCACACGTCACGTGTCCCGGAGGCGAAAGCTGTCAACCAATGTACGCAATTCCTGGCACCAGTTAGGACGCGGCTCCTGATCCCTACCATCAATTACTGCGTTAAAATCATCACCAAGCACTAATTCAGCATTATTACGATGGAGAAGTTGACAGAGATCCTGGCCATAAAACCGATTCCTCGCTGGTTTGTCACCGGCATGGGCGTACACACTAACAAAGGCAACACCATTAATGGTACAGACTATTGCGCGGCCATTGAGTAGTATTTCAATGTTGCTAACATCAAAATTCGAGCGGATTAAAATAGCAGTACCAGTCTGTTCATCTGACATTATATTATCAATGACGGTAAAATCAGAAGAGTCAAGTAAAAACAACAGAGCCTGACGCGTAACTTCCTGTAAAGACGCCACATGACAGTGGGAGTCACGTAAAAAAGTGAGCAAAGCCGACAACTTGTGCTGGTTACTCAGTTTGTTAACGTTCACAGTTAAAATGTTCCACGAACAACGCTCAAGCTCCATACACAATTAAAATACACAATAACAAAAACTCCCCATGTGAGAAAAAAGACAGCAGCCATGGACTGAATTCAGCCACCAAAAAAGATGGAATGTACACTAGAAAGACGGGTTTAATTCCCGTCATCCGGATTAGGGGGTAACAGAAGCACACACTAAGTCTCTTCACTGCCTTCCACATCCGCCACCCACTCAGTGGGGTGGACTGGAGGGGGGGTTAGCGCGGTCCCAGAATCTGTTCCACCAGAATCTACCGACAAAGGATCAACGACAGGCGTCTCCACGTCGGAAGAAGAAACCGGCACACTCTCGGGGGCAGAAGGACAAACACGACGCTGGTGTGTATCTTGAGCTTTTCGTTTTGTCCGGAACTGCGGTGTCGCCACAGCCAAAACCGTGTCGGTCGTCATACTGGAATCGTCACCAGTGGTCTGTTGACTTAACGCAGTTCTTAAATGTCGAACAGCGATATCACGTTTCTGATCGGCAACGTTAGGGTCGTAAGGCAGCTGATGGGGAGAAGAGGCACGCCGTTGTTGTTGTTGGTGCGTTTGCTGACGCCCGGAGCCGGAAGCCTGAGACGGCCGCCACTCGAGGTCTAGGTCATGCCGCGCGGCACGGTGTTGTGAATCTTGCCGACTGGCGGGGAAGCGGCGGGGGAACGCTCAACCGGAGACGGACTGCGATCCGTTCGCGGAAAAACCCCTGTCAGAAGAAGGGGACCGACCAACACTACGCGCACGTTGCCTACTAGAACTCCGAGACGGATATTCATCCCGTCGCGGTTTCGGAGCCGCAAAAAAATTCCTGCGATTCCACGGCAGCAGTGGGAACAGGAGCACTGGCAGCCACGGCAACGGGTTCATTCAACGTACTAGAGGGTTCGGGTACCGTCACAGACAGCGAAACAGGTTCCGACACTAAATCATTCGCCGACGTGTGCACGGGTTCGGACACAGTCTCAGGTGAAACATTTGGCAAAGGCAAATTTTCGACAGCCGGTACGTCAGCCGTAACCTGTTCTGGGACGGCAGACACAGAAGCAAAGTCACTATCGGGTGTGGACACATCCATGGCAACCGCGGCGGCAGCGAGGTTAGCATCGGCCACGCGGCGCGCGGGCGCGGTGGGGTGGGGGCTGAATCCAAGAATCCAAGACAGAAGCAAAGTTGGACCCGCGCAAACTATCGTCAATCGGCAACTGAGCAGGCCGTTTACGTTTCGGACAGTTTTGGCGGTAATGACCAACGCCACTGCAAAGGGAACAAGTCTGTGACTGTCCACTGTGTGTCACAAACGCGCGGTGTCCGTTGACCAAAATAAAGGACGGAATATATTGTCTGACAACAATTTTCAAACTCCGCACACCGTTTTCGACTTGAAAGTGGTACGCGGACGACCACTTTTCTTTAACCACAGACAACACGGTGCCGTACGGCCGTAAATGACGAGAAATAGTGTCATTCCTTATTTCAAACGGCAGATTAAATATTCGAATTTGCCTAACGGCAAAGCCGGCGTTCGATACAGTCACATTACTAATTTAACCGCCAAGATGCCGAAATTTACGAGCACCATCACCGACAGACGCATCAGCATCACACATATCATGAGATTTCAATTTTAAGACCACGGAATTAAGGAACGTATCAAATTGTATACCAAGAACGTCATCGGACGTTAACATATCCAACGATGAATTTCAAAGGCCGAAGGTTTGTCAACGGAACGATCAAATTCACATTGTACGTTGTTCTGTCTTTCCTCACTGTCGTCGTAAAGCATTTCCATTACTTACAGTCCAGAAGAAAACAAGCTACGAGGCAGAGGAAGCAGACGAAAGCCGAGGCACCGACGGCCAAGTCGCACAAGGAAACATCTCACGCGAGGCACCGAGGTATTCCCAGACGGTCACCCATCCAAGTATTACCGGGCCCGATGTTGCTTAACTTCGGTGATCGGACGAGAAGAGGTCTATTCAACGTGGTATGGCCGTTGGCGTTCATATAGTGTAGGCTCGCATTCGGCTCTCCTCCCAACACACAAAATCATAGTTTTCGGTCGAAATCGGCCGTATTTGACGAAAAGCATTTCCTTCCGCTACAGCGGAGCGCGCGCCCGACGTCCGTAAACACCGAATGCTGAGAAGAAGATGGCGTCGCCACTTGAAAATATTCTACTGACAATTCTTACTCATCTGAAACATACAAAATCGATAAATTGATATCTGCTACAGATGAAATTTCACGTGGTTTTATGTGAGCACTATCCGATACAAAGTGGGACTCACATTTTCGTCGAATTTGTTGTCAAACTTTACTCGATCATGCAGTGTGGTAGGACCTAGTTTAAAAGTTGCAGTGTGGTAGGACCTAGTTTAAAAGTTGTAGCTGTCCGTTTCATCAAACATTCTGAGGATTTGTCTTCTTCGGGCTTTTGCAAATAATTTGGCACATCATTTTCAGCCCTGCTAAAACATAAGAATGGATAATTTTAGTTTTTGCATAAACAATACAGATGTCATCCTCTATTTCACATCTGTACTTAAGAGGAGTTACCTTCGAGCCCAAATAATTTTCTCCTTGTACAGGCCTCACAATGTAGTGAGCAGCACTTTACCGTGTTTGAAATAACTTTGCAAGCACACAGACGGCAGCCATGTGTACTTTTGTATTCCAAAAACCATCTCCAATGAATACTTTGTTGTTGTTGTTGTGGTCTTCAGTCCTGAGACTGGTTTGATGCAGCTCTCCATGCTACCCCATCCTGTGCAAGCTTCTTCATCTACCAGTACCTACTGCAACCTACGTCCTTCTGAATCTGCTTAGTGTATTCATCTCTTGGTCTCCCTATACGATTTTTACCCTCCACGCTGCCCTCCAGTACTAAATTGGTGATCCCTTGATGCCTCAGAACATGTCCTACCAACCAATCCCTTCTTCTAGTCAAGTTGTGCCACGAACTCCTCTTCCTCCCAATTCTATTCAATACCTCCTCATGAGTTATGTGATTTACCCATCTAATCTTCAGCATTCTTCTGTACCACCACATTTCGAAAGCTTCTATTCTCTTCTTGTTCAAACTATTTATCGTCCATGTTTCACTTCCATACATGGCTACACTCCATACAAATACATTCAGAAACGACTTCCTGGCACTTAAATCTATACTCGATGCTAACAAATTTCTCTTCTTCAGAAACGCTTTCCTTGCCATTGCCAGTCTACATTTTATATCCTCTCTACTGCGACCATCATCAGTTATTTTACTCCCCAAATAGCAAAACACCTTTACTACTTTAAGTGTCTCATTTCCTAATCTAATTCCTTCAGCATCACCCGACTTAATTCGACTACATTCCATTATCCCCGTTTTTCTTTTGTTGATGTTCATTTTATATCCTCCTTTCAAGACACTGTCCATTCCGTTCAACTGCTCTTCCACGTCCTTTGCTGTCTCTGACAGAATTACAATGTCATCAGCGAACCTCAAAGTTTTTATTTCTTCTCCATGGATTTTAATCCCTACTCCAAATTTTTCTTTTGTTTCCTTCACTGCTTGCTTAATATACAGATTGAATAACATCGGGGAGAGGCTACAACCCTGTATCACTCCCTTCCTAACCACTGCTTCCCTTTCATGTCGATTCTTATAACTGCCATCTGGTTTCTATACAAATTGTAAATAGCATTTCCCTCCCTGTATTTTACCCCTGCCGCCTTCAGAATTTGAAAGAGAATATTGCAGTCAACATTGTCAAAAGTTTTCTCTAAGTCTACAAATGCTAGAAACGTAGGTTTGCCTTTCCATAATCTATCTTCTAAGATAAGTCGTAGGGTCAGTACTGCCTCACGTGTTCCAGTATTTCTATAGAATCCGAACTGATCTCCCCCGAGATCGGTTTCTACCAGTTTTTCCATTCGTCGGTAAAGAATTCGCGTTAGTATTTTGCAGCTGTGACTTATTAAACTGATAGTTCGGTAATTTTCACATCTGTCAGCACCTGCTTTCTTTGAGACTGGAATTATTATGTTCTTCATGAAGTCTGAGGGTATTGCGCCTGTCTCATGCATCTTGCATCGTAGAGTTTTGTCAGATCTGGCTCTCCCAAGGCTGTCAATAGTTCTAATGGATGTTGTCTTCTCCCGGGGCCTTGTTTCGACTCAGGTCTTTCAGTGCTCTGTCAAACTCTTCACGCAGTATCATATCTCCCATTTCATCTTCATCTACATCCTCTCCCATTTCCATAATATTGTTCTCAAGTACATCACCCTTGTATAGACCCTCTATATACTCCTTCCACCTTTCTGATCCCCCTTCTTTGCTTAGAACTGGGTTTCCGTCTGAGCTCTTGATATTCATACAAGTGGCTCTCTTTTCTCCAAAGTTCTCTTTAATTTTCCTCTAGGCAGTATCTGTCTTCCTCTATTTCACATCTGTACTTCACTTAAGGGGACTTACATTTGTGTCCAAATAATTTTCTCTTTGTAAGGGGTCTCTAAGTGTGGCGAGTAGCACTTTAAGTGGTTGAAATAACATTTAACCAAAGAGATGGCAGCCATGTATACTTTTGTATTCCGAAAACCATCTCCAGTGAATACTTCAACAACTGAAATATAAAAATGAGAAAGATCATTATATGGAGTATCAGCGATCGGTTTTATACCTCTGTTGCTTGAGGCATAGTAGGACCTACCATTGTGTTCAATTAGTTTAAAATTCTTAATTCGTGTTGGAGAGTGCTGGATATCGCTTTAAAATGAAGCTGTGTTTTAAACCAGTCAACAAGGTAAAAATAGCTATTCTTCATCCTACCAATCTCCATCGTCCATGTTTCGCCAATCTGAAAAATGTAACTAGACAAACTAGCATTTAACGGGTGTGCAACAACCAGTGATATTATTTAACAAGTATATGATTAAAAGTGGGACTCCCTTGAAAAGTGATTCATCTTTCCTCTTTTAACGTCCTCGTCTTGGGCTTTGGAGTATATGAATGTGGTAGTTGCCATTAGCACCAAATGCTAAAAAAAGCTGGTTCTGCCACTTGGAAATATTCTAAAGACAATTTTTACTCTTCTGAAACATAAAAAATCGATAAACTAATATTTACTACAAGTGGAATATTACATACTTTTATGTGACCACAATCTGATACAATGTGGGACTCACCTTCTGGTCGCATTTGTTGTTACACTTTACTCGACCATGCATTGTGTTAGAAGCCAGTTTAAAAGTTGCAGCTGTGTGTTTGATCAAACATTCTGAAGAAGTTGCTTCTTTGGGCTTTTGCAGATGATTTGTCAATCCATTGTTAGCCCATCTGAAACATCAGAATTGATAATTTTCTCTTTGTAAGGGACCTTGCAATGTGGTGAGTAGCACTTCAAGTGTTTCAAATAACTTTTAACCAAAGAGACGGCATCCACATTTACTTTTGTATTTCTGAAACCATCTCCAGTGAACACTTTAACAATCTGAAACATAAAAATGAGTAAGATCAGCTTATGGAGCACCATTGATATGAACTTATTTTACACCTCAGCCGTTTGAGACGTATTAGAACGTACCATTGTGTGCCATTAGTTTAAATTTTGAAAGACGTCTGCTAGAGTGCTATAAATAGTCGAAAATTTGTATCTGTGTTTCAAACCAGTTAATGAGGTGATAATAACTCTTTCGCAACATACAAATTTCCGGCGTCCGTATTTTACCAATCTGAAAAATGTAATGAGAATAAATTAGCATATAATGGACAGGAAATAAGAACTTATTTTATTTGAAAAGTATATGATAGAAAGCGTGACATGGTAGAAAATTCAGAAGTCTGAAAAATAGCCTGTTACGCCAATTGGAAGTAGCCTGTAGTTAACTGTTACTCACCTGGAGCATAAAACACCGATCTATTGCAAACGCATATCACATGCTTTTAGGTGACCAATATCTGATGTGGAGTAGGACTGGTCTCCTAATCCAGTTTGTTTTTGCACTTTACTCGATCATGCAGTGTGCTAGGAGCTACTTTAGAAGTTGTAGCTGTTCGTTTAATAAAAAATTCTGGTGCAAGTGCTTCTTTGGGCTATTGCAGAAAATTTGGCAGTTCATTTTGAAACCACCTGGAACATATGAATGCATAATTCTATTTTTCGTAAGAAGATTACATATGTATGCCTCTAGTTCACAATTACTATTCACTTGAGAGGGCTTACTATAGAATTCAACTACTTTTCAGTTTGTGCTGAATAGCAGTATAAAGTCTGAAATAAATTTGTAACCAAACAAACAGTACTACTGTGTACTTTTGTATCCCGAAAACCGTCATGAGTGAAAAAATTTACAATCTGAATCATATAAATGAGAAATATCAGTTTTTGGAGGATGAAGGACTGAAAGTGTTTTTGTTCCTCAGATGTATGACACACTGCAGTACTTAAAATTGAATGTGATTACCTAAAACGTTTGAGTTTGTCTTGCAGAATGGTTGAAATCGTTCAGATTTTATGCTGCCTTTCAAATCAGTAAGGTGGTTAAATAAATTTGTAGGCATCCCAAAAATATCCTAGGAATCTGAAAAATTAAACGAAAATAAATAAGCACATACAGGAAATGCAACAACAAGTGATTTAATTTAACAAGTGCTTGATAGAAACGTCCTCATCTTTGGCTATTGAATATATGAATGTATTAGTTGTCTATGGCACCAGAATTCTGAAAAATAGCTGTTGCAACAGTTGGAAATATTCTGGAGTAAGTTCTTGCCCATTTAAAATATAAAAAAATCGATAATTTACTGAAAAAGCAATATCAAGCGATTTTATGTGACCACTATCTGATACAAAGAAGGTTTCACGTTCTAGTCCATTTTGTTTCACACTTTATTCATACGTCTAGTGTGGTAGGAGCTACTTAAAAGTTGTGCTCTCATTTTAACAAAAATTCTGATGAAATTGCTTCTTTGGGATTTTGCAGTTAATTTAGCAGTCCATTCTGAAACCATCTAGAACATAACAGTGGATAACTGTGATTTTTGCAACAAAATTGCAGACATATGCCTCTAGTTCACAACTGTTGTTGTTGTGGTCTTCAGTTTCGGGTCCTGAGACTGGTTTGAGGCAGCTCTCCATGCTACCCCATCCTGTGCAAGCTTCTTCATCTCCCAGTACTTACTGCAACCTACATCCTTCTGAATCTGTGTAGTGTATTCATCTCTTGGTCTCCCTCTACGATTTTTACCCTCCACGCTGCCCTCCAATACTAAATTGGTGATCCCTTGATGCCTCAGAACATGTCCTACCAACCGATCCCTTCTTCTGGTCAAGTTGTGCCACAAACTTCTCTTCTCCCCAATCCTATTCAATACTTCCTCATTAGTTATGTGATCTACCCATCTAATCTTCAGCATTCTTCTGTAGCACCACATTTTGAAAGCATCTATTCTCCTCTTGTCCAAACTATTTATCGTCCATGTGTCACTTCCATACATGGCTACACTCCATACAAATAGTTTCAGAAATGACTTTCTGACACTTAAATCTATACTCGATGTTAACAAATTTCTCTTCTTCAGAAACGCTTTCCTTGCCATTGCCAGTCTACATTTTATATCCTCTCTACTTCGACCATCATCAGTTATTTTACTCCCCAAATAGCAAAACACCTTTACTACTTTAAGTGTCTCATTTCCTAATCTAATTCCTTCAGCATCACCCGACTTAATTCGACTACATTCCATTATCCTCGTTTTTCTTTTGTTGATGTTCATTTTATATCCTCCTTTCAAGACACTGTCCATTCCGTTCAACTGCTCTTCCACGTCCTTTCCTGTCTCTGACAGAATTACTATGTCATCAGCGAACCTCAAAGTTTTTATTTCTTCTCCATGGATTTTAGTCCCTACTCCAAATTTTTCTTTTGTTTCCTTCACTGCTTGCTTAATATACGGATTGAATAACATCGGGGAGAGGCTACAACCCTGTATCACTCCCTTCCTAACCACTGCTTCCCTTTCATGTCGACTCTTATAACTGCCATCTGGTTTCTGTACGAATTGTAAATAGCATTTCCCTCCCTGTATTTTACCCCTGCCGCCTTCAGAATTTGAAAGAGAATATTGCAGTCAACATTGTCAAAAGTTTTCTCTAAGTCTACAAATGCTAGAAACGTAGGTTTGCCTTTCCTTAATCTTTCTTCTAAGATAAGTCGTAAGGTCGGTTTTGCCTCACGTGTTCCAGTATTTATGCGGAATCCAAACTGATCTTCCCCGAGCTCGGCTTCTACTAGCTTTTCCATTCGTCTGTAAAGAATTCGTGTTAGTATTTTGCAGCCCTGAGTTATTAATTGATAGTTGGTAAATTTTTATTTCTGTCCACACCTGCTTTCTTTGGGATTGGAATTGTTATATTCTTCGTGAAGCTTAAGGGTATTTCGCCTGTCTCATACATTTTGCTCACCATTTGGTAGAGTTTTGTCAGGACTGGCTCAACCAAGTCTGCCAGTAGTTCTAATGGAATGTTGTCTACTCCCGGGGCCTTGTTTCAACTCAGGTCTTTCAGTGCTCTGTCAAACTCTTTACGCAGTATCTAATCTCCCATTTCATCTTCATCTATATCCTCTTTCATTTCCATAATATTGTCCTCGAGTACATCACCCTTGTATAGACCCTCTATGTACTCCTTCCACCTTTCTGATCTCCCTTCTTTGCTTAGAACTGGGTTTCCATCTGAGCTCTTGATATTCATACAAGTGGCTCTCTTTTCTCCAAAGTTCTCTTTAATTTTCCTCTAGGCAGTATCTGTCTTACCCATAGCGAGATAAGCCTCTACATCCTTACATTTGTGCTCTAGCCATCTCTGCTTAGCCATTTTGCACTTCCTATCGATCTCATTTTTGAGACGTTTGTATTCCTTTTTGCCTGCTTCATTTACTGCATTTTTATATTTTCTCCTTTCATCAATTAAATTCATTATTTCTTCTGTTACCCAAGGATTTCTACTAGCCCTCGTCTTTTTACCAACTTGATCCTCTGCTGCCTTCACTTCTTCATCCCTCAAAGCTACCCATTGTTCTTCTACTGCATTTCTTTCCCCCATTCTTGTCGATTGTCCCTTATGCTCTTCCTGGAACACTGTACAACCTCTAGTTTAGTCAGTTTATCCAGGTCCCATCTCCTTAAATTCCCACCTTTTTGCAGTTTTGATCTACAGTTCATTATCAATAGATTGTGGTCAGAGTCCACATCTGCCCCTGGAAATGTTTTACAATTTAAAACCTGGTTCCTAAATCTCTGTCTTACCATTACATAATCTATCTGAAATCTGTCAGTATCTCCAGGCTTCTTCCATGTATACATTCTTCTTTTATGATTCTTGAAGCAAGTGTTAGCTATGATCAAGTTATGCTCTGTGCAAAATTCTACCAGACTGTTTCCTCTTTCATTTCTTACCCCCAGTTCATATTCACCTACTACGTTTCCTTCTCTACCTTTTCCTACTACCGAATTCCAGTCACCCATGACTATTAAATTTTCGTCACCCTTCACTATCTGAATAATTTCTTTTATTTCATCATACATTTCTTCAATTTCTTCTTCATCTGCAGAGCTAGTTGGCATATAAACTTGCACCATTGTAGTAGATGTGGGCTTCGTATCTATCTTGGCCACAATAATGTGTTCACTATGCTGTTTGTAGTAGCTTACCCACATTCCTATTTTCCTTTTCATTATTAAACCTACTCCTGCATTACCCCTATTTGATTTTGTGTTTATAACCCTGTAGTCACCTGACCAGAAGTCTTGTTCCTCCTGCCATCGAACTTCACTAATTCCCACTATATCTAACTTGAACCTATCCATTTCCCTTTTTAAATTTTCTAACCTACCTGCCCGATTAAGTGCTCTGACATTCCACGCTCCAATCCGTAGAACGCCAGTTTTCTTTCTCCTGATAACGACATCCTCTTGAGTAGTCCCCGCCCGGAGATCCGAATGGGGGACTATTTTACCTCCGGAATATTTTACCCAAGAGGACGCCATCATCATTTAATCATACAGTAAAGCTGCATGCCGTCGGGAAAAATTACGGCCGTAGTTTCCCCTTGCTTTCAGCCGTTCACAGTACCGGCACAGCAAGGCCGTTTTGGTTATTGTTACAAGGCCAGATCAGTCAATCATCCAGACTGTTGCCCTTGCAACTACTGAAAAGGCTGCTGCCCCTCTTCAGGAACCACACGTTTGACTGGCCTCTCAACAGATACCCCTCCGTTGTGGTTGCACCTACAGTATGGCTATCTGTATCGCTGAGGCACGCAAGCCTCCCCACCAATGGCAAGGTCCATGGTTCATGGGGGGAGGAGTTCACAACTATTATCCACTTAAAAGGACTTACTGCCAAATTCAACTAATTTTCATTTTGTGAAGTCCACTGCAATGTGATGAGCAGCAGTTAAGTTTGAAATAACTTTTAATCAAACAGACAGCAGCCATGTGTTCTTTTGTATTTTGAAAACCATCTACAGTGAATGTTTTAACAGTATGAAACATAAAAATGAGAAATATCAGTTTGTTGAGGATGAGTGATATAAGCTGGTTTTATTCTTCAGCTGTATGAGACGTACTAGTACCTACCATTAAATGCGATTGGTTAAAACGTTTGACTTCGTCTTGCAGAGTGCTTAAAATACTTCAGATTTTAAGCTGCCTTCATGGAGGTTAAGTAAGTTCTTCAGAATCCCACAAATATCCAACATCTGTGTTTTACCAATCTGAAAAGTGAAGCGAGAATAAATTAGCATATGCAGGATAAGTGACAACAAGTGATTTTATTTGACAAGTATATGATAGAAAGCGGTACTCCCTTCAAGAATGACTCATCCCTCCTCCTGTATGGTCCTCGCCTTGGGCTATGGAATATATAAAAGGTACTAGCTATCATCAGCACCAGAATTATGAGAAATAACTTGTTTCACCACTTGAAAATATTCTGCAGACACTTCTAACGCATCTGAAACATAAAAAATCGATATATTGATATCTGGTGCTAATGAACTATCATATGATTTTTTGTGACCACTATCTGATACTAAGAAGGACTCACCTCCTAATCCTATTTGTTGTCATACTTTACTCAACCATGTAGTATGGTAGAAGCTCCTTTAAAAGTTGTAGCTGTTTGTTTAATCAAACATTCTGAAGAAGTTGCTTCTCTGGGCTTTTACAGATAATTTGGCAGTCCATTTTGAAACCATCTGGAACATCAAAATGGATAACTTTAGTTTTTCCAACAACAGTACAAACGTCTTCCTCTATTTCACATCTGTACTTACCTTTGAGACCAAATTATTTTCTCTCTGTAAGTGGCCTCACAATGTGATGAGTACACATTAAGAATTTGAAATAACTTTTTAACCAAAGAGACGGCAGGCATGTGTACTTTTGTATTCCGAAAACCATCTCCAGTGAATACTTTAACAATCTGAAATATAACAGTGCTAAAGTTCAGTATTTGCAGCATCAGTGATATAAATTGATTATACACCTTAGCTGTTTGAAACATAGTAGGACCTACCATTGTGTGCGATTAGTTTAAACTTTGAAGTACATCTCGTAGAGTGCTAGAAATAGCTGAAGAACTGAAGCTGTGTTTCAAATCAGTTAACTTGGGCAACACAAAAATTACCGGTGTCTGTGTTTTACCGACCTGAAAAATTGTATCAAGAACAAATTGGCATATACAGGAGAGGAAACAACAAGCGAATTTATTTGGTACATGTCAGAAAGTGGGGTTCCTTTGAAGAATGACTTATCTGTCATCTTGTACGTCCTCGCCTTGGGTTGTGGACTATATAAATATAGTAGTTGTCATTAGCACCAAACGCTGAAAAATAGCTGGTTTCGTGACTTGGAAATATTCTGCAGACAATTCTTACTCATCTGAAAGATAAAAAATCGATAAACTAATATTTACTTCAAATGGAATATCATGTGCTTCTATGTGGCCACTATCTGATAGAAAGTGGGATTCACCTCTCCTGGTCGAATTTGTAGTCACACATTACTCGATCATGAAGTGTGGTAGGAGCTACTTTAAAAGTTGTAGCTGTTTGTTTAATCAAACATTGCGAAGAAATGTCCTCTTTGGGCTTTTGCAGATAATTTGGCAGTCCATTTGTAGCCCATACAGAAAAGAAGAATGCATAACTTTAATTTTTGCGACAACAGTACAAACGTCTTCCTCGATTTACTATCTGTTCTCCACTTAAGAGGACTTACTTTAGAGTTCAAATAATTTTCACTTTGTAAGGGGCCTCACAATGTGGTGGGTAGCAGTTTAAAAGTTTGAAATAACTTTTTAATCAAAAAGACAGCAGTCATGTCTTCTTTTGTATTCCCAAATCTCTAGTGAATATTTTAACGATCTGAAATATAAAAATGAGAAAGATCAGTTTGTGGAGAATGGGTGATATAAACTGTTTTATTTCTTAGCTGTATGAGACATAGTAGTACCTACCACTAAATACGATTAGTTAAAACGTTTGAGTTCGTCATGCAAAGCACTTGAAATATTTCTGATTTTAAGCTGTCTTTCAAATCAGTAAAGGAGGTTAAATAAGCTCTTTGACATTCCACAAATATCCATCGTCCGTGTTTTATCAATCTGAAAAATGAAACGAGAATAAATGAACATATACAGGATAAGTGACAACAAGTGATTTTATTTGACAAGTATATGATAGAAAGAAGGACTCCCTTGAAGAATGACTCATCTTTCCTCTTGTTTGGTCTTCAAATTGGGCTATGGAGTATGTGAACGGTACTAGTTCTCCTTGGCGCCAGAATGCTGAAAAATATTTTTTTTTCGCCACATGGAAATATATTGCAGTCAGTTCTAAGTCATCTGAAACATAAAAAATCGATATATTAATATCTAGTGCAAATACAATATCATGTCATTTTATGTGACAATTATCTAATACAAAGTAGGACTCACCTTCTAGTCCAGTTTGTTGTCACACTTTACTCGATCTTATAGTGGGGTAACTTTAAAATTTATAGCTGTTCGTTTAATAAGATTTTCTGAAGTAGATGTTTCTTTGGACTCATCTGGAACACAAAAATGGGTAACTTTAATTTTTTCAACAAGAGTATAATCGTATTGTTCTGTTTCAGGACTATACTTCACTTAAGAGCATTATTTTAATAATCTGAAATATAAAAATTAGAAATGTGTGTGCTTTCGAGTTCCGAAAACCATCCCCAGTTAATATTTTAAGAATCAGAAATATAAAATTGAGAAAAATCAATTTTTGTAGCATGAGAAATATAAATTGGTTTTACCCCTCCGCTGTTTAAGACATTGTAGCACCTACTATTGTGTGCAGTTTAAACATGTAAGTTCGTCTTGCAGTGTGCTAGGAATAGCTTAAAATTTGTAGCTGCGTTTTAAACCATTCAATGAGGTTAAACACTTTCTTCGACACAAATTTGCGACATCTGTGTTTTACCAGCCTGAAAAATAAAACATGAATAAATTAGCATAAACAGAACAGGCAACAACAAGTGATTTTAACTTGACAAGTTGTTGTTGTTGTTGTGGTCTTCAGTCCTGAGACTGGTTTGATGCAGCTCTCCATGCTAAATTGACAAGTATACGACAGAAAATGGACCTCCCTTGTAGAAGAACTCATAGCTTTTGGCGATGGAATTTGGAAAATGTAGTAGTTGTCGTTTGCAAACAGAATTCTTAGAGGTAACGTGTTTCGACCACTTGGAAATATTTTGCAGACAGTTTTTACTCATCTGAAGCAGAAGACAGCGATAAATTAATATCTACTGCAAATGCAATATCACGTACTTTTATGTAGCCTCTATCTGATACAAAGTAGGACTCACCTTCTAGTCCAGTTTGTTGTCTCACATTACTAGAGCATGCAGTGTGGTAGGAGATGCTTTAAAAGTTGTAGCTATTCGTTTAATGAAAAATTCTGGAGAAATGTTTCTTTGGGCTTCTGCATATAATTTCGCAGGACATATTGAATCCATCTGGGACATAAGAATGGAAAATATTAGTTTTTACTACAAGAGTACGATCATACGGCCTATTTAACTATTTTTCACTTTAGAGGACGTACTTTCGAGCTCAAACCATTTTGATGATAAGCGGCGTTATATTCAGCTGCTTTGTATTTGAAACATTTGGAATAACGTTTTAATAAAAAAGACAGCAAACAAGTGTTTTTTTTTTGTGTGCTGAAACCAATCCCCAGGGATTTTTGTTACCATCTAAAATATCAAAACAAGAAAGATTAGTTTTTGGAGTATAAGCGATATAAAGTATATAGTTTCACCCTTCGAGTGTTTGACACAATGTAGGAACTGCCTTTGAGTGCGATAAGTTTCCGGTTTCCAATTTTCTTGCAGTATGCTAAAACTACGTTAAACGTTTAAGCTGCCTTTTAAAATGGTCAGTGAGCAGAAATAGCTGCTTATACATTGCACAAAGTTTCCTCTGTCCATTTTATACCAGTGTGAAAAATAATACGTCGATAAATTCTTATCTACAGGATAAAAAGCAACAGGTGATTATATGCGGCAGCTGTAGCATAGAAAGCGGGACTCCCTTCAAAAGTAACTCATCTTTTCTCTTTTATTGGTCTGGCATTGTGTCATGGAGTACGTAAAATGTAGTAGCTGTCTTTTTTAAGTTTTTGTTTTAGGGCAGACAATTGAAAAGCCTGTGTCGCTGGATGTACTGCGTGGCCTAATACAGGGCGAAGAGCTGTGCTGTAAGTACTGGTCAGTGTTCCGGAAGCAGATACCGAGAAACGTCGACGTCAATGACGAAGGCACACCCGACAACACAGTCAGTCCGAGAGCCATCAATGTATACAAAGGTATTATCACGAAGTTGCACGCGAAAGTCGTGAAACTGAAGGCGATAGAGTGACGCTGGAGTAGTGTCCTATAATTTAGTACCTAATGCATGAGCAATATCATGTGCTTTTGTTTGACATCTATGTTATACTAAGTAGGGCTAAGCTCCTATTTTTTCATAGTCCGATTTATTTTCACACTTCAATCGATCACGCATTGTGGTTGGGCTATTTTAAAATTGTAGCTGCCTTTATAATCACAAATCGTGAAGAAGGTGTTTCTTTTGTCTTTTTCACATCCTTGGCAGTGCGTTTTGTACCCATCTGAAACATATGAATGGATATCATTAGATGTTCCAGGATGAGTACAAACATGTGGTTCTGTTTCACATCTATTTTTGAGAAAACTGGATTTACCGTGGAGACCAATTCTTTTTCACACTTTAAGCGGCCTCACAATGTGGTGTGTAGTATTTTGAATTATTTAAATCCCATTTTAATCAAAAAGGCAACAGCAATGTCCTTTTTTGCAAACCATTTCCAGTCCATTTTGTACCTATCTATATTCAAAAGCATGAATAAATTTAGTTTTTCAAAGATAGGATATATAAAGTGCTTTTAGTCCTCAACTATTTGGATCTAAATCCGAGTGCGATTTGTTTCCGCTGTTTAATGTGCCTTGAGGAGTTCTAGAGATACTTCAAAAGTTTAAACTGCCTTTTAAATCATTTAGCCAATAGAAATAGCTTCTTTCACGTTTCAAAAAGCTTTTGCAGTCCATTTTTTTCAGTCTGGAAAGTAAAATATGGATAAATTAGTACCTACAGGATAAGCAACAATAGGTGAGTACACTCTACAATTATATGATACAAAGTGGTAGGCCCTTCGGTAATAACTCATACCTCCTTTATTGTTAGTCACGCTTTGTCCTAGGTGTACTTTAAAACTTGTAACTGCCTTTTGAATCAGGAAACATGAAAAGACAACTTGTTTTGCCTGGCGTAAATGTTTTGCTGTCAATTTCGTTCTCGTCGAAAACAAAAAATAGATACATCAGTTTCTAGCAAATAAGCAACATAATGTGCTTTTACTGGACAGTTATGTGATACAAAGTTGGACTTATCTACTTATTTTCAGACTTTAATCGAACACACAATATGATAGGAGATGTTTTAAAAGTTGTAACTGATATTGTAATCAGTAATAGTGTTTATATATAATTCTGAAGAAAAACTTTATGTTGCCTCTCACATATCTTATGCAGTCCATTTTCTCCCATCTGAAACCTAACAATGGTAAGGTTACTTTTTATAGCTGGACACCAACATGTGGTTCTACTTGACAACAGTTTCTTACAAAGTAGAACTTACATTCGACTCCAATCCATTTTCACTCTTTAATATGCTTCCCAATGAACTGGGTAGTATCTTAAGTGATTTTCAATCCCTTTATAATAAATAAGACATCACGAACGTGTTTATCTGCACTCCGCAACCCATTTGTAACCCATAATGCAACCTTCTAAACTATAAAAACATGAATAAGGTGAGTTTGTTGAAGATGAGAGACATAATGTGATTTACTTCACAGCTATTTGACAGAAAGTACAAATTCTCTTGGAGTCCGACTTATTTACAATCTTTAATTTGTCTTCCAGTGCGACACAGTTGATCTAACACAAATTTGAAAACCTTCGTTACAAAGAGATTTCCGTTCTACAAACAGACTACAATCTCACAATAAATGATAAAGCTCATGAAACCATACTTAAAAACCACAACAGCTGCCAAAGCACACACACACACACACACACACACACACACACACACACACACACACACACACACAAACTGTACTGCAAACAACGAAATGTTCAGACACAACTCAACGCAAATGATAACATATAAACACACACACACACACAAATGGTACTGCAAGCAACAAAGTGTTCAAACACAGCTCAAAGCAAACAACAAATAAATGACCAATAACTACCAAAGACTAGATCCCATTCAACTGAACCATTACTACGAACCATATCAGAAACATAAAATGCACCACAATTAGTGAGCCACTGCTAACAATAACACCACCCCTACAAAAACAATAAAGGCACTGAGAACCATAAACACGCCAATGCCAATGTTGAAATTCTACCACGTATTCATGTTCCTGACATTTGTTGTGTTATTGTGCGTCCAGTTTATCTGTGCTATAGGCCTACGTTATGCATACGAAAGTTCACGAAAATCTGTCTCACCAATTTTCTGATATTCACTTCCATATGGTACAGACGACAGTGTGCTTTAGGCCCTTATGGTTCTCAGTGCTGCATTCTATTCAAATATACCACGCCTCCTCGACGTAACATTCGAAAAGAATTCTTGGAAACTGCCCTCGTTTCACTAGCAAAATTTTAGCTATTTATTTAATTTTCTGCCTAACTTCACCTTCAGCAAACTTGCCACTTTACGGAAAGAGCAAAATAACAAGAAACATCCCTTTAATTATGTTGTGCTTTAGGTTACAGCCTAACGTTACCCTCGGAAGTGGTGCAAAATACAGAAAGATACAGGAAAATATTTGTCAGGAAGTGATTTCCATAGCAACAATTTAAGCTGTGTTGTCAGGTTCCATCCTAACCACACCCTCGTAAATTGCGACCTGTTGGGAGTTAACGGCGTAGTTTAAAAACATCATTGTGTACAACAGTTACTAAGACAACCACACATAACATCCAATAATAGGCCGGTTACTATCTTTTGCATCTAAAACTCATGTCGTCACACGGTTTGGGGCCAAAGCAGACTGGTGGTATTGGATTGTGCCCTTGACTCATGTTCTGGTATATCCATGGAAGACGTGTGTTCAAAAACACCATGCTGATATTGTCGACTTACCTTACTGTATGTTACCAATATGAGTGAATGCAGGGGTGTGCTTGCCATGGGAAATTCTTAGGAGAGTGTATAATTTGTAAATTCCGATTTTCCTGCAGTTACCAGATTTATAAACACTCAGGCTTGTCCAACACAAATTGCTTCCCACAAGCATGACACACTGTTCAAACAAGTGGTTTTCAAAATCAAATTAGTCACTCTAGACGTAATTGTCGTGTCAAAGATCTCCGTATCCATTACATGTATGTGCTTCTAAGAATTTATATTGTTCGTCCGTTGAAAGATTTTGGGTAGCACAAATTGACAGAATTCAGATATTTCTGACTTCTATAGTTGCTCTGTGCTCTTACTTCACTATAGGGTGACTGGGTCCCAATAAATTCATGTTGCACATCAATCGTCTCGTCCGGATCTGTTGCTACGCAAAGCTATGCGCCCGTGCAGGGGCTCCTGTTGCAGGGATTCCACTATTGTTGAGAAATTCATAGAGCAGCAATATCTCTGGAGTGAGCACTCATATGCGCTGAATTGATTTTGTGTCATCAACATACATTGCCACCTGATAATATGATCTCGGGATGGCATAGGTTTATGAATAACGCATTCTATGAATTTTAAATGTCATCGTATGTGTAGTACAGACAGATTCCCTTCGTAGGTGCTATGGATTTGATGCTGGCATTTTGTAGACACCATAACAATTTGCATTTGATACCTGGAATAAACTGGGCTCCTAGCTTTGAAGAGTAAAATGAACGGGCATCACGTCACGGCACCATCTCGTCATGGTGTGTTCACACTGTCCATCACGTCGTCATGTCACTTCACTTAGCTCAGCACCGAACAGCACATGTGAGTCTGTGAGTCACCATCCGTGATACAAAAAGTCAGCGTAAAGCATCGGAATTGAGGACAAAATACAGGGTGTTACAGAAAGGTACGACCAAACTTTCAGGAAACATTCCTCACACACAAATAAAGAAAATGTGTTATGTGGACATGTGTCCGGAAACGCTTAATTTCCATGTTAGAGCTCATTTTAGTTTCATCAGTATGTACTGTACTTCCTCGATTCACCGCCAGCTGGCCCAACTGAAAGAAGGTAATGTTGACTTCGGTGCTTCTGTTGACATGCGACTCATTGCTCTACAGTACTAGCATCAAGCACATCAGTACGTAGCATCAACAGGTTAGTGTTCATCACGAACGTGGTTATACAGTCAGTACAATGTTTACAAATGCGGAGTTGGCAGATGCCCATTTGATGTATGGATTAGCACGGGGCAATAACCGTGGCGCGGTACGTTTGTATCGAGACAGATTTCCAGAACGAAGGTGTCCCGACAGGAAGACGTTCGAAGCAATTGATCGGCGTCTTAGGGAGCACGGAACATTCCAGCCTATGACTCGCGACTGGGGAAGACCTAGAACGACGAGGACACCTGCAATGGACGAGGCAATTCTTCGTGCAGTTTATGATAACTCTAATGTCAGCGTCAGAGAAGTTGCTGCTGTACAAGGTAACGTTGACCACGTCACTGCATGGAGAGTGATACGGGAGAACCAGTTGTTTCCGTACCATGTACAGCGTGTGCAGGCACTATCAGCAGCTGATTGGCCTCCACGGGTACACTTCTGCGAATGGTTCATCCAACAATGTGTCAATCCCCATTTCAGTGCAAATGTTCTCTTTACGGATGAGGCTTCATTCCTACGTGATCGTATTGAAAATTTTCACACTCATCATGTGTGGGCTGACGATAATCCGCACGCAATTGTGCAATCACGTCATCAACACAGATTTTCTGTGAACGTTTGGGCAGGCATTGTTGGTGATGTCTTGATTGGGCCCCATGTTCTTCCACCTACTTTCAATGGAGCACGTTATCATGATTTCATACGGGATACTCTACCTGTGCTGCTAGAACATGTGCCTTTACAAGTACGACACAACATGTGGTTCATGCACGATGGAGCTCCTGCACATTTCAGTCGAAGTGTTCGTACGTTTCTCAACAACAGATTCGGTGACCGATGGATTGGTAGAGGCAGACCAATTCTATGGCCTCCACGCTCTTTTGACCTCAACCCTATTGACTTTCATTTATGGGGGCATTTGAAAGCTCTTGTCTACGCAACCCCGGTACCAAATGTAGAGACTCTTCGCGCTCGTATTGTGGACGGCTGTGATACAATACGCCATTTTCCGGGGCTGCATCAGCGCATCAGGGATTCCATGCGACGGAGGGTGGATGCATGTATCCTCGCTAACGGAGGACATTTTGAACATTTCCTGTAACAAAGTGTTTTTGAAGTCACGCTGGTACGTTCTGTTGCTGTGTGTTTCCATTCCATGATTAATGTGATTTGAAGAGAAGTAATAAAATGAGCTCTAACATGGAAAGTAAGCGTTTCCAGACACATGTCCACATAACATATTTTCTTTCCTTGTGTGTGAGGAATGTTTCCTGAAAGTTTGGCCGTACCTTTTTGTAAAACCCTGTATATTAATGGCCAAAGAAAACTTCATAACGTATATTCTTGATAAGTTTCGTTTGGTAAAGTGCTGAGAAATGAAGCATTCCAAAACATCGACATTTACTTGCTTGCGAAAATGTATGCATACAAACACATCACACAATAGCTTGTTTGCGCAATCATTATGTTTTTTTCCCTTATGTGACTAATAGTGTCATAAACAATTGCATTTTTCTCCTTCATTGAAGCTGACATGTTGTGTAATAGGAACGCCTTTGTCAAATTATGTTCTTATTTACTTAAAATAACAGAACAGATTTGATTCACATGGCATCAGCTCTGTTCTGTTGTTGTAAAACCTAAATAATTTCTCACTTTCATATACCGGACCTTACTTGTGTAAGAATAATCAATTGATAAACTATCCAAGTCGCCATGGAACATTTGAAATTTCCCCACGAAAACAAAGCGTAAAAGGATCACGAAAACTCAAAACCATGAAATACACTACTAAAATACGAGTTCGTGCGGCGGAAATAGGTTAAGTTACGACGTTAACGTACGATGATACCGTCAATACTTTCTTCCCAAGAAACGTTGACGTGTCGGGCGGTGATGTGACATGACGGTTCGTTGACGACCTGTGTGAATGCCTTAACGTGAAATGCATTGTGGAATGTTTTGACGAGACGGCCAACGTAAGTTGGCCTTAAACAAACAGCGTCGTCCCGACACCTCGTGATAGATCCAGTTTGATGTTGACTACACGCACAGAGCACAATGCTCTCTCCAGAGATGTTTATACTGTCTGCGGTTTACGCGAGATACTGAGTGTAATACTCGTTTTACAACAATTCCCGCAAACGTGATGTCATTTTGACGTCACACACAATACCGACGACCGCATGATCGATTATCGACCTTGTGAGAAGAAAGAACATTAATATTACTATTCCTCGATTCACTCTCAGCAATTTAAGCTGTACTCTTAGGTTGCAGTCTAGCCACACACTCGGAAGTCGTTAAATATTTGGGAAGAAAGAGACAAATATTTGTGTGAAGAAAAGATACAAATTTTACTGCAGCTCGTTTTAGTAGCAGCATTTAAAACTGTGCTCTTAGGTTCCTGCTAACCGCATACTCGGAAATCGCTAAATATTTTTTTCGTCCTTCGTTCTCAGATAAGAAAGAATGTAAGTAACATCCAGTATTGTAGAACATACTTGTATTACATTCACAAGGACGTAACAGAACGTGTCAGTAATGCTAACATGATGCGAATCAACTACTTTCGACTCCAAAAATTACGATGTTATTCATTAAGCTAGCACTTAACCATGTGACGTTTATCTCCAGGCTTGATTAGAATGTTCTGACTTGAAGGCTTGTATCATTGGCGCGTTATTAAGTGGCATTAAAATGGGCGTACCCAGCGAGGGGAAGGGGGGGGGGGGCAGCTGCTCCCCTCTAGAAGATATTTGCAGTTTCTTACTAGTTTACGGTTTTGTTTAATAAGAAATGCTGCATGTTTTCTCGGATCGTACAAGTGCATTCTTGTATTTAAAATGTTTATTAAAAGCAGTTTTTCACTGGTTTACTGTTTTATTTAGTAAGAAGTGCTGTACGTTGTCTCCAGTCCTTGTTTCCTGAGACTAGTATGACCTACACCACCCCCCCACCCCCACCCCCTAGTTCAGATCCTGGGTACGCCCTTGGCATTTAATGATAAATTTTCAGTGCTTCGATACAGTGAAGGGGCATACGGCAAATTATAAACATGCGTGTTTCATTTTTAATTTGTAAATTGTAGACGATAATAGCTCCCTCCTAAAGATCACAGTCATTAACCGACCACAAATCATCAAATCTGGTGAGAGGCACGTATCGAATGCTGACGAAAGTTGATAGCCGATCATGCAGTTGTTGATGTTAGGTTGTTCAAGTTGTTCAAGCAGCTGCCAGACCGCTGCTTTAAAGCGTTAAAAAAAAAACGGGCTTTAGTGCGCATGCGCATCTCGATGATGTAGAAATCCGCGGTTTTTTTTTTTTTTTTTTTTTAGTGTCACAGTGTTGTTGAACAGGCTTATCGGCTTCGCCAATTTTCCGTGTATTGATGTAGTTGTGTTTAGGTAGTGCTGTTGGGGCACCATTTATTCTCTGTGGGGGTCAGGATTGTGATTTTTGAACTTAAAGTTCACCAATCCGCCGCCCTTGTGGGGTACTGCGCCTTTCAGAAGGCTTGGTGTTGATTTTCCTTCCGCTCCTCTTGGTCCGTGGTGTTTGTTGCGGCTGGGATGCCGCTTTCCTCTTTGTCCGTGGTGGTTCAGCGTCTGCTTGCCGCTAGATTGTCTCTCGCAATACGATCTACTTGGTCTGGTTTAAGGTGGTTGGTGTGATTGAAATTGCTTCTAACTGGGAGATGGGGTGTATTTCCTGATTTAATCTGTGGGGTCCTCTGTGATGGATCGAGGCACTCTCTGTTTGTGCCAGGTTTTAGGTCTTTGGGTGCCTACGTCTGTCAGGTGTCTGCAGCTATTTCTGATGTTGTCTATCTTTTGAAAAATTTTTGTAGTCTGTTTCCTAATTGTTTGATCAAGTGTGTCCATCTCCAGCTGTTCATGTAATTGGGATATTCTAGTCCAGTAGGGTGCTCCTAGGATCCACCTGAGCACTTTGTTTTGCACTACTTGCAATTCATATTTTCTTGTAGGGCAAGCCACTGCCCAAGATGAGCATCCATACGTCATTGTGGGCAGCACCGTTGTCTTATATAGTGTCCGTTTTGTTTCAGCTTTTAGGTTCTTGCTCTTGAAGAGAGGGTACAGTGCCTTAGCTAGGTTCAGTGCTTTTGTCTTTTTCTCTCTGATGTGGTGGTGGTACAGCAGTCTTCTGTCCAGCGTCACGCCAAGGTACTTGACCTCGTCCCTCCAGGGTAGCTCCTGGGCGTTGAGGCGCAGATGGTTTTCCAGGATTGGTCGCTTTCAGCTTTTAGGTTCTTGCTCTTGAAGAGAGGGTACAGTGCCTTAGCTAGGTTCAGTGCTTTTGTCTTTTTCTCTCTGATGTGGTGGTGGTACAGCAGTCTTCTGTCCAGCGTCACGCCAAGGTACTTGACCTCGTCCCTCCAGGGTAGCTCCTGGGCGTTGAGGCGCAGATGGTTTTCCAGGATTGGTCGCTTTCGGGTGAAGTAAATGGCGGTTGTTTTTGTGGCGTTTAGTTGTAATTTGTTTGTTCTACACCAGTTTTCTACGCGATTGAGTTGTCGTTGTAGTCTGCCAATGGATACATGCTGCCGGTGTTCACTGGTGTAGAACGCCGTGTCGTCAGCGAATTGGGCGATGTGGACTCCTGCCTCCAAGGGAATGTCGTTGACGTAATGTTGAATAGAGTCGGCGAAAGGACAGACCCTTGGGGAATGCCCGCCATCAGCTGGCGACGAGTGGAACGTTTGCCATCCACCTCAACCACGAAATGCCTCTCGTTTAAGTAGCTGTCAAGTAGCTTGGCGTAGACGTCTGGGATAGATGTTTGATGCAGTATCTTCCATATTAAGTTGTCATCCCACACCTTGTCAAAGGCTTTTTCCCAGTCAAGGAACACGGCTGCGGTGGACTTCTGCAAGTTCATATATGCTGCTATGTGTTCGGTGACGCGGAGCACTTGGAGTTCCGCTGACACCTTCTTTTGGAAACCGAATTGCTCGGCTCTGAGTGTGTTATTGTCGGTCAGGGATGGTTGGAGACGCTGAAGTAGGATCCTCTCAAACAGCTTACCCATGGTCTGTAGTAAGCTGATAGGTCTGTTGTTTGAAGGGATTTTTGGGTCTTTTCCAGCTTTCGGTATGGTGATCAGTTTAGCTATTTTCCAGGAGGAGGGAAAATACGACAGTTGCAAACATTTATTGAATATTCTGGTTAGGAGCACTATTGGCTTACGTGGAATATTTTTTAGATGCATATGAGTTATTTTGTCAAGTCCAGGTGCAGAACCCCCCTTTCTTTTTCGTATTTCCCTTCTGACCTCAGTTGGGGTGGTTAGCTGCGGTGTTGTGGAGGGTGGCGTAGTCCTCAATGTATTGATGGTCTGCTTAATTCTGTCTTCTTGGTCTTGGTCGTCGCGTGTCTGTACGTCGTGGGATGGGAGGGTGTTTTGTTCTTCGAAGGTGTCAGCGAGTAACTCGGCCTTCGACAAGGCGTCGTAAATTGTGGCCTGGTTGCCTGTCATGGCCCTTTTGGGTGGTTGGGCGGCTCTTATGTTCCTCACAACCTTCCACTCGTCGGTGGTTTGAAGGTTGAAAGAATCCATGTTGTCCGCCCATACTTCCGCACGCCACTCCGTTAACCGTTTCCTTAGCTCGCGCATTAGTTGGTTGGCGGTGGTACGATCTCTTGGGTCGCGAGTTTGTTGCCAGCGTCTTTTGGCTTTGTTTTTAATGTAACGGAGATCACGGAGGAGGGGTGGGAGTTCGAATTCATTGCTTGGTTGATTTGTTTTGGTTGTTGACTGGCGTGAAACTGTTTGGATCTGAGTGGTGAGAGATTCTATTGCTGAGTCGATTTCTTCTGTTGTGCTGAGTTGGATGTCTGGGCGGATGGTCGCTGTTAGGGAAGTTCGGTATAAGTCCCAGTCGGTTTTGAACGTTTGGTGCTGTGGTGGCGGTGGTGGCATGAGTCTGTGGAAATTTACCAGTACAGGCTTGTGGTCAGAGGACAGGTCGTCCTGCACATCCAAGTGAATGTTGTCTGCTATCCCCTTTGTCACAACGATGTCCAGGACGTCAGGCCTCTGTTGTGGCAATAGCGGGACGTGGGGGGGGGGGGGGGGGGGGGTCGTCAGGGCCCCAGACTGTGATTTGAAGTGCCTCTTCTAGGCTAACTAGTTTGTTGCCCTTCGGGTTTGCCACTCGTGAGTTCCAGAATGGGTGTTTTGCATTTAGGTCTCCCCCAAGTAACACCCTTGGATGGAGGTCAAATATCTGGCGTAGCTCGTTTTCACGAAGTTCTCTGTTTGGGGCAAGGTATGCAGCCCCAATCAGCAGAACTCCGAGAGTTGTGTTGATTTTTAACAAGGTGGCTTCTAATTCTTCTATTGCAGGGGTTTCTACTATGTCGTGCGTAATATTGTTTTTGATGAAAATCGCTGTGCCACCGCCTCTCTGGTGCTGTCTGTCGGTTCTGTAAGTGGCCATGTTTCTGAGTCGGAAGGTGTCAGGTGGACGTAGGTGGGTTTCAGTTACGAGCATAATATCGATGTCGTTTTCAGTGATAAATGCTTGTACTTCAGTCTTTTTGCATTTTATGCCATTGGCATTCCAGATGCATAATGTCATGTTCAGTTTGGGTGTTCTGCGACCTGCCATAACTACTCTATGATGGTGAATACTGCCTCCATCAGTATTAGCGCTTTGGTGGCCTTGTCATTTGTTTTTGGGAGTTTTTGAGCGGTGAGTTTGATTGTATTCAGCAGTCGCTGTTTGTCGAAGAGCTTGAGGGTGCTGAGTATTTCGCCTACATCTGCTCCCAGTTCAGTTTGAAGGGGAGTTTGGCCTGGTTCTGTGTTTTGTGGTGGTGCTGGTTGTTCGCTGTTTGGTGGTGGTGCTGGTTGTTCGGTTTCTGGAGTGGCTGGTTGTTTAGTTTCTGGAGTAGTTGGCTGATTGGGTACTGTTATGGTTTCCGCTGGGTGGCTTCCTTGTAGGTGTGTAGCTTCTATTTGTGTTGGCTTAGTTGTTGATCGTGTCACTCGCTCGACTTCGGTGGATTTTGAGCTGTGCCCTGGCTTCGGGATTGGCACATGTTCCCTGGGCTTGGGCGTAGGCGGTGGTTTCGAGGGCCCTTGGATTGGCGTCTTGGTATTATCCCTGCTTTCCACCTGGGTGTGCACTGGTGTCAGTTGCTTCGGTGAAACTGCGCTTGCATATGTGCGAGCTGTTGGTTGACCGAGTTGCTGTTGAGTCCTACTGCTTTCTGGTTGTGGTGTTTGGGTGGCAATTTGCATGGCATCTTGGGTTCCTGTGGTTTCAGGTGTTCCTTGGCGCTGCGCTGCATTTTGGAGCTGGCTAGCCCGCTTTGGTGTGTGTGTGTGTTGTACGGATCGTGTAACTGGTAGAAAGGGTTTCAGCTTGCTTTGGTAGACTTCGCAGCCTTTGTAATTTGCGGGGTGCGCTCCATTGCAGTTGGCGCACACTGGGCTGTCTGATCGCGGCTTAGTGCAATCTTTAGCCTCGTGTAGGCCCGCACAAATCAAGCACCTGGTGGGGAGCGTACAGTAGTTCGCTGTGTGGTTGAACCTTTGGCAGCGCCGGCACTGCCTTGGTCCAATTCTGGGTTTGTATGATTCGATACGAATCTTCATCCCCAGGAGGAAGCGCTCATCATATAGGCGGTCGGCTTCGGGTCTAGGTGGTGTGTTTATTTGATAAGTTCCTTCGTGAATCAGTTCCCTCGTTTCATGATTTCTTTTCTTGTACTCAAACACTTATACTATTTCGTGGCCTTTTCCCTCAAGTGCAGTTTTTACGTCTTCCTCGGGCGTCCGCGGGGGGAGGCCCTTCATCACGAATCTCCTTTGTCTCTCTGTGGCCAGCTGGTGTGTGAAATGAGGAACATTTTCCTCTCTGAGGAATTTTTCCGCAGCGCGGAAATCTTCGACAGAGTCAAAGTGATATTTGGTGTTATCCCCACGGAAGATTGCTTTTAGGGGACCTTTCAGTTTGGTTTTTAGGATCTTGTTTAGTTTGATATAATCACATGGCTGATGAACAATGATCGGTGGTATCATTGGGAAGCGTGTGTGTTGATTTGACTGTTGTTATCATGTGGTACTTCCACTTGTGGTGCAGTTTCTGGTGACTCGTTCCCCTCTTTAGGCTCATTTTGTGTGGCTAGTGCGCCAGGGAGTTCTTCTATTAGGTCAAGGACCTGGTATAGGTTTTCAGTTTCGAAGGACAGGCACTCTGCCACCGGTTCCGGAGATGATCGCCTACGCCTAGGTGATCTGGCATTTTGCCAGTCGCCTACGGCCCCTTCCTGTGATGGATCGTTACCGCATGGGGATGGTGTTTCTGCGGTGTTGTCTGGTGGTTTCTGAGTGGTCTGGTTGCTCCTAAAAAAAAAAAAAAAAAAAAAACATGTTTATTTAAACACAATACATTACAACTACATAAGATACATCAATAACCCACTACCTGAATGATTAGTGAGTCTATTTATTATACTACTACTAGAAGACTGCAAATACTACATTTCATTATTTCAACTGGCTATCTTATGGGCAAGGTTAGTCTATTGTCTATTCTACTTTTCTGATGTATTCTGCAGCGATTACAAGTGTGCCAGTTGGTGTTATAAACCTACTATTCAGGCCTGCTCACTGAGCTAAACCCATGTGAGCTTGCCCCTGGCACTGGGCTGGCCAAATCTGTGTTGTCGCTGCAGTCCCTACTTGTTAGTGTTGTTAGTGTTCTACTCTACTAATACTACAATTTAATGGTACTATGTCTAAGAGTGCAGTTGTCATATCCGGTGGGGGTGATGCACTCGCTGGCCTGGTCCAGTGGCGCGGCGGATTCCAGTCTGGGGAGACTGGCCAGCTCCGCGCCCGGCGGTATGGCGAGTGCATGTCGGTCAAATCCGGGTTCAAATTCGTCCGTCTCGTGTTCTTAAGAATTCTCGCAATATTTTTTGAGATACCTCATTTGCCAGAGTATTGATGATGCTGAATGTATCGGCACGTCGCAGTAGGGCATATGTGTTATGATCGGGTAATGGCGCTCGCAGGTCATGCGTCACATCATCATATAACGGGCAGTTATAGATGATGTGCTCAGGTGTTCCGTCTAGGGCACCACAGTCACACTCTGGTGTAGCCCTTTTCCCAAACCGACATAGATATGTCGGGTATGGTCCATGTCCTGTGAGAAAGTGCAACAGTCCCCTGCTAGGCTCGAAGTAGGTCATCCCAAGTCGTTCTTTGATGTTTGGCAGTAACTGGAAGACCCTTCTGCCCGCTTCTTCATTCTCCCATGATGTTTGCCAAAGCTCTTCCCCCCTTCTTTTAATGGCAGGTTTATCTCCTACTTGAACCCCCAAAATGTCCCTTGTCTTATCTATTTTCCCTTTAGTGACCCAGTACCATGCGGCCTGCTCTCTTATCTTTATGTCTAACGGGCATAAACCCATCAGCACCAATAGAGCCCCCCCAGGAGTTGTTCTGTAGGCACCTACAGACCGCATTATCATATTTCTTTGCACCCTTCTCACGGCCATGGCAGGCATTACCCTCGTGAGCCTGTGAGCCCAGACCCCACACGCATACCCAATTACTGATGACAGGATGCTATTATGATATAATTTTATGAGAGCGGGTGGCAAGCAAAATCTTTTGTGTCCAATATTGATGAGGTTATTCAAGGTTTCTATGGCACGTAATGTGATGGTTTCGATGTGTGATGTATAGCTCCATTTTTCGTCAATGATTACTCCTAAGTATCGCGCTTCGCGTCGCTGAAGAACTGGTGTTCCATCAATTCTTACGGTTGGGTTCCTAACCAGACTGCCTTTTAGTAGAAGGTAAGTTGATTTGTTCGGTGCTATTTTCATTTTGCTTTGTTGGCACCATTCAGCTAATATATTAATTGCTGTTTCTACCTTAGGTTCAAGTTCTTCACGGCTACGGCCGCCGACCAACAGGAGGAGGTCGTCAGCGTAGGCTATCACGTCTAGCACGTCCTCGCTGTGTTGTAGTCTTTCTAACAGCGGTTCTATATTTACGTCCCAAAAGAGTGGCCCCAGTACGGAGCCCTGGGGACACCCTTTCGTAATGGTCTTACTTATTTTGTCGCTAGGCGATGATAGCCAGACCTCCCTGTCCATGCAATAGCTCCTAAGACAACCATAGAGGGGCCCTGGACACTCCTTCTCACGCAAGCGGGAGAAGAGCGAGGGCCACCACAGGTTGTCGAAAGCGCCACTGATGTCCACCATGATGCCGATCACGTATTTGTACGGGGCAGAGCCACAGACCTCAGCCGCTAGGGCGATTGCGTCAGACGCCGATCGCCCCGGCCGGAAGCCGAACTGCCTGTCGCTCATCCCGCACAAAGTTCTGTGTGCGGTCAGTCTGTCAGCCAACAGCTTCTCTAACAGTTTCCCCATAATGTCTAGGAGACATATTGGTCTGTAGGACTTTGGCTCCATGGGGTCTTTGTCCTTGCCCTTCTTGATAATAACCATATTTGCTCTCTTCCAGATCTTTGGAAATTTGCCGGTCCTGAGACATTCGTTGTATAAACTTGTGAGAGGCGCTGTTACCTGCGGGGCGAGGAACTGTATCACCTCCGCTACTATACCATCTGGCCCTGGCGCTTTCCCCTTTTTTAACGATTTTATATGTGCAGCAATTTCTTCCTCAGAGAACGGGTACACCCGGATGTTGTTGGTGTACTCCTGCTGGTCTGCCCTACGAATTTGCTGTTGGATCTCTGTTTCTTCATTCTCCTCGTCATCTGGGAGTAGAGTCCTCAGGAGAACCTCGGCGGTCTCCCTCCAGGACTCTGTTGTTCTTCCAGTTTCTCTGAGAGTAGACAGGACTGCTGGGGACCTTATCTTCTCCCTGACCAACTTATAGGGAACTCCCCATAGGTCAGTTTCCAGTTGTCTTAGCACGTAGTCCTCCCAGCTTTTCATTCTGACCTGTTTTAGCTCTTCCTGAAAGGCTTCCTTTACTTCTCTATATTGCTGCAACCAGTATTGCTTTTCCGGCCAGACAGCACTTCGCTGGTAGTACCTCCTCGCCCGTCGGACAGACTGGCGCAGACGTTCGAGGTCAGCAGTCCATGGTGATGGGGAGGCCGCTACAGCCCTTCTCCTAGTCGGAACAGCGGCTTTTACCGCCCTAACCACCGATCCTACCAGTTCTTCGGCGTACCTATCAACGTCCAAGTCACCCTCGGGCAATGGAGGAATACTACACTCTCGAGCCAGGCGTTCCCAGTTTGTTTTATTAAAATTATACTGTGTTTCCCACCCCAGGTCCCAGCGGCACTCTTCCTGGCTAAGTTGAAAGGTGATCAGATTGTGGTCGCTTGTGGTGACCTGATCTTGAACTATCCAGTTATGGATATTGCTGCTGATGTTTGATATGGCCAGGGTGACATCTATGTTGGTCCCTAGTCCACCTCCACCTGTATAGATGGGGGGATTCCCTGGTTTATTTGCCACGACAAGCTGTTGGGCCATGATGAATTCCTCAGCCTTACCGCCGTTTACGTCTCTGGTGCCGCTGTGCCAAAGGGGGGATTTCGCGTTCATGTCTGCCGTGATGATTATTTTCTTGCCTTGTAATGTAGTGATCGCTTCCGAAAGATGATTTAAGTAGTCCTCGAAATTCCCTCCATATTGAAAGTACATATTTACTATGAAAATCAAGCCGAAAGGTGTCTGTAATTCTACGACATTACAATGAATATTTGATAGCTGAGTTATTGTTGTTGCTCTTAATGCTTTATTTGTAATAATCATAATTGCTTGGGGTTCTTCCCCAGTGGAGATGACTTGCCAAGAGGCTGACATGAAAGGGATTTGCCCAGCTCGAGAATATGGTTCCTGCAGACAGATTACGTCCAGTCTCATCTCCTCCACTATCCTTCGCAGCTCCTGCATGACAAGGCGACTGTTGTGGGTATTTAGTTGTCCGATAACAACCTTTGGTAACATTATGGAAAATATGTGTGAAAGTTACATTCGGGCCATGGTTTGTTCCAGTTTGACGCTATTCGCCCATTTGCCAAAACGGATTGTGCATATATTTCGTCTAACTTAAAAATTTCCCCTCTCCTTTCAAATACCTTTTTTAGTAAGTCACGCAGGGCTCCGAATTCGGTGGGGAGGTTCATTGACCTCAGCTGTATTCTGTCTACAGCCTCCATTGTTGAGAAGGTGACTCTTCTTCCATATTTATGCCCTACACGTACGACGTGCCAAAGTGCTGTGGTGAGGATGGCCGGCTGCTCCAGGCGGGAAAGCTGCATCGCAAATTCTAGATTTGGGTAGATTCTCCTGGGATCTACACCTGTGGGTTTGGATGATGATGTATCAGGTTGTGTAGTGCTTGTGACAGAGCTGTCTTGTATAATTGCTTTGGTAGTGTCATTTTGTGTGGGAATTGTGATGTTTGTATCTTGGGATCTTGGATCATAAGTTAGCGAGTGGGTGCTTTGTGTTGGCGGGAGTTTCGTTATTGTTGCCGAAGGGGCGACAAAACTTGCTGCTTCGGGGTTGAGTGTGGAGATAACAGCTGGAGTGTCATTATTTACGTGTTCGGCCTGCGTAGTTGTGTCTTTTATGGGGGCTTTTTGTTCGTCTACTTCGTCCTCTGGTTCTGTCTGTGTGCTTATACTCCTCAAGGTTATTTCTTGTTTCTTAATGTCTTGGACTTGATTTAAGAAATTTTTGAATTTGCGTGCTCTCTCGGCGTCTCTTTTTTGTTTGCTGGGTGATTTTCTTTTCTTAGCTATCCTAGTTTGGTTTTCTGTGTCAGCCATAATCGGTTCTGGCAATTAAGCGCTGTTCCAACATCTTGTAGGTTGGACAGTTTCTGCCAGTTGCCCCGCAGGACTTTTTCCCTCTGCGTGTGCATGGCACACAGATGTTTGTTCGGCTGCAGTTTTTCCTAAGATGATCCTCAGAACCACACCTGGAGCATGCCGGTTTCCTGGTACAGTATTTGTGTATGTGATCGATGTCTGCACAGTTATGGCAGCGAGGTACCACCAAAAAATCTTTAACGTTTATGGCATGAAAGCCTATGTAAACCTTGCCCATTACTGTTAATCTTTTCCAGAGAGCCCCTGAGACCTCTGCCACATGGTGGACTACATCTCGGTCCCTCGGTCCTGTTCTGAATCTTAATCTGAATTCTTTCATAAAAGTCTCCCTGTCCATATCATCTAGGTTCTGTTGATACAGAGTATCACAGAGGTCCTCATTTGTTAGTGAGACTGGGACATCATATTGGATGACCAGTGGGTTCCTCTTTCGTGGGGGCTCACATCGTACTGATTTACAAAGTTTTTGGTTTGCCAGTAACTTGTCTTTGTCCTCTTCAGTGGCAACGTCAACAATAACTACGTTCTTGGTTGCTTTGACTCTGTTGATTTTTATTTTTTCTTTGGCCGGGTTTACAGAGGTTGCAAAGACCTCTTGGACTTTCTTGATGTCCTGTCCGGGGAGTGGTTGCAGAAAGACCGCTGTATCGGGTCTTTTTGACACTTTCGCGATCGTGTCTTTAGTCGATTGAGCCTTTGTTGCCGTTTGCGCGACAACGCCGGCCCATGATTTCGTTGGCTGCTTCCTGAGCCTTTCGTTTTCCCTTTCTAACTCCTCTATCCTGCCCTCTAACTTGGCATTTACAATTGACCATGCCGCCAACTCATTTTTAAGTGTTTGGACGGCTGCCTGACTGATTTTGCCGTTTTTAACATTGTGGTCAATAAACTGGCTTAGTCTCATAAATCTGTCTACAGTACTCTCCTCCGTCGCTTGATTCACGCCATCTTGTGGCGAGAGATCAGCTAGCATAGAAGCCCTCGTAGGCGCACTCGATTCGCTTGTCTCTTCTGTAGCCATCATTACGATATTGACAAGCGAAAAAATTGGGAGCCACGTCTCTTGCCCCGGACCGGCTCCTCTGGCATGGGGGGGACTAAGAATGCAGCTCGCCCACCAACCTCGTCCCTAGGTCAAGGGCATCCCTAAGCCGCCGAGTTCAGTACACCGTTGCCAGTGTCCTGGTCTCCTTCAGTGGCCTCGTCACCGTCGATTTCTCCCAGTGTTTATCGGCAAGTGCACCCCGCACTCCGGAGAAGCGGATGCACTTCTCGTCCTTCGCCGTCTACTAGCCCGAGCTCCCACCTGCAGGCCAGGGGACCCGCTCCTACTCAGGTGGCGGGCCGGTCACCCAGTCGTTCGACGGTCTGGACCCAGCTAACCTGGCCCAGGCGATGTCACCACCCCCTGGGTTTGGCAGAACACGCCCCGGTTACCCACGGGCGCGGCGAAGTACACTTGCCGACTCGCGCCGAGGTCCCACGCCGACAAACGAAGTCGCTGGCATGCAGAGCACCAGCTGGTCTTGTGCTCTGCGAGTTGAGGGACAGATGGTTAGTCCCTCAGACACAGCTCCCCCTGTGCCACGCACCCTTCGCTTTCGCCTTGGGTTGGGGGCGTTTAACGTCCTACCGTGACGGGAGTTTAACGTCCTTCCTTGACACAACGACAACCCTCACCGTTCCACAGCCCGGAGGTGTTATGAGAGTGATGATGTGATAAAATGATGGTATGGCCCGGGTCTTATGTTGTGGGGTTTGACATCATCGAGACGGTGCGGCACTCAAACCCGAGTTACGTTCCCCGGAGGGCCTCCACACGTACTGGGGGATCATGGCCGACCATGTCTCACCCACCGCTTTTGATAATTCACGGTGGGCCAGTGCGGTTCAGTGAGGATTGCACCCAGTTAAGGGCTAGCCGTTTAACGTCATGCATGGACGGCCCTTCCCGTGTTAGCTTCACCCCATCTAAGGGGGTTACTGAGCGCCGGGGCCACGTCAAGGCCACGGGATAGGACATTATGGTCCCCGCCCCACTCAGGTTCCTCTGAGCCACAGAGCACTTCAGACAGTCTGAAGATTTCCGGGAATCAGAGGGTCTCCTGGCGGTTTTAACCCAGTTTCGGAAGGCAACACACCTTCCCCAGGTGGCGCCACGCAGACCGCTTTCCCGTGCGTTGCTCCTAGTTTCTTCCATTACACGTGGTGGCATATATTTAAGCATTACATTGAGGTGGTTGGTGGACCCTAACAGTGGAGATGGACACACCTGATCGCGAAAATCTTCACTAACCCTAATCTCTGGCCTGGCCTGGCAGAACGCGGGCTGACCCCGCCGCAGCAGGGGGCCCTGGCTCTACAGCGTACCCTAACACTAACCAGCCCTAAATTCCAGCTGTCCGGAATTACTAGACGCTATCCCTACTTACGAGAGACAAACCTAGTGACAATTTGCTTTTTCTTGAAGGCGGCGCACGGGGCGCGGCGCCGAAGGCAGCGGCGGTGGATGGCCGCCGGAGAAGCAGCAGCGGTACCTCCCCGCTAAACGGCAGCGACAGCGGCCGCAGCAGCGACGGCGGCAAGTCTGCTGTGAGCAGCAGCGAGCCCCCTCGCCGAACACGACAACTCTGCCTCAAGCGTCTGCGCACTGGCGAGCGAAGCGAGCGCTACGACTGCCAGCGCGAGACTGAAATCCGCGTTTGATCTCTTCACTGTTTAAACGCTACTCGTCCCATTTCTGGTTAGATTCCGGAGCATAGTGGTGGATAAACATCTGAATACGCGGACCTTACTATTAACAATGAAGTGTAAATATGAAGTAGCCGATCGCTGGACTGCAATAGCATCTAAATGACTGTAAAACGCTCCGCAAACAAAACACAACTCACGTTAAGTGTGCCCCTAGTCTAACTCAACTATGCGCATGCGCGAATCTGGCAGCTTGGCAGCGCCAGAAAAAAAAAAAAAAAATTCCGCGTACATTCTGGCTGCTTGTTCTCTTTGCTTAAATACCAAATTGGCACACTTGAAGTAGCCAGATGTGGGAAGAGGCGCTGCTTATACGTGATTTCAGCTTAAACGAACCCATTGTGGGTGACGTCAAAATGTCGTCACGTTTGCGGGAATTATTGTGAAACGAACGTTACCCAGATAATACAAAGACAACCAGAGTCAGACTAGATTCTTCAAGATCGCGAGCATAAGACAGACCACTATGGTCAAAAACAAATATTAAAAAAAAACATGCGAAATATTTCCAGCCGCTAATGGAATGAAAGTAACAAAACAACTGCGGTAATTATGGGGTTTTGGGCGGAGAAAAAATAAAGAATCAGCAATAAATCTTAGATTATTGCAACGCAACCAAAAATCTGAAAAATCTTGGACATCTATTCCTCCAGAATAAACCGAACGAAGAAACACAAAAACGCAAAAGTGGAATCAAATATTTCACTTGACCTACATACAGTAGCTCAGTCGAAGACAGCGACACCCTAATCCCCCCCCTCTCCCTTCCCCAACCCCCCTACACATGAAAGAACCACATAATCGAAAAATACCACACACATCTTTCTCCAGGCTAAACGGAAAAAAAAATAAAAAACAAATCGCAAACTGGAATGGAATATTTCGCTTCAGCTAACACAAATTTGAAAAACGTCATTTCAAAACGATTTCGCTTTCAAAGACAACCTACAGGCTGGCAATAAGTGAAAAAGCACATAAAAACAAATTTACGAACCATAGACAACACGAAATTAACCAAGGCTGGTCACACACACACACACACACACACACACACACACACACACACACACACACACACCAAAGAAAACAATCCGAACTGCAAACAAAAAAATATTCAAACACAATTCCAAAGCAAATGACAAACGCAAACATTCATTCTAAGAAACTAACAAACTGCGTAGCAAACTAACAGCTCAAAAACCAAAATCAAATAAATAACCAACAATTATCAAAGACTCGGTCCCATACAAATGAACCATTACCAAAAACTATCAAAAAAACAAACATCCACCATAGTGAGTGAGTCACCACTAACAACACGACCGATATTAAAAAAAAAACATCCGTTTCAAATACACCGCACCTCCATGGCGACACATTCGGAAAATAGAATGAAACATTTGTAAGCACCGAGGTTGTGAAAAGATCACTATCTGTTTCACTCGTAGCTATCTGAGCTATGCACTTAGGTTCCTGCCTAACCTCAGCCTCAACAAACGTGTCATATTGCGGAAACAGCCAAATAATAAGAAAAAAACATTGTAATTTCAATCACTAATCGTTATCGCTCGCGATAATTTAAGTTGTGCTCTTTGGTTCTAGCTCAACTTTACCATCGGAAATCATGCCAAATGGGGAAAGAAGCAGGAAAATATTTACGGTGTTGCTGAGGCAACCGTAGATAACATTTAATGACAGACCGCTTGTATTCTTCGCATCGTAAACTCATGTCGCCACACAGGATGATATGGGTTAAAGCAGACGGACCCTTCCTTGACCCATGATTTGCTATGGTATCCTTAAAGGAAAACTGCACATATCTAATACATGCGAATGCAGAATTGCCCTTGCCACGGAATATGCGTAGGAGAGTGTATAATTGATGAAATTCCGATTTCCTGTGATTACAAGATTATAAATGTTCAGGCTTCTCCAACACAAACTACTTCAGACAAGCAGTCATATACAGTTCGAATGAATGATTTGCAAAATCATATTTCTCTGAATATAATTTCCGCGTCGACGATTTCCGTATTCTTTGCACATACTTGCTTCTAAGAATTTATGTTGATGTCTTACCTTCTGCCTCCTGTCGTTGCTCCGTGCTCTTACTTCACCAAACGGTTTTCTTATGATTTTGATGACTGGGTACCGATACATTCATGTTGCTCGCCGATCGTCTCGTCTCGAACTGTTGCTATGCAACACTCTGAGCCTCTGCTGGGACTCCTCTATTGTTGAAAAATGGGGCACTTCGCAATTCGCTGCTCACCGTTAGAGGAAATGCGCAAAATTACCACAGCTTATTAAGGTAATTATCCAGTGATATGGCAGGGCGTAACAAGGCTGGGGCACCTCGTGCAAAGCCATGGGAAAGTGAAATCAATCAGTCAAGTGAACTCTACCGTTGCGTTCAAGTAATAAAAGATCGTTCTACAGATTCAGAGGTAAAGATACGTGAATTACTTACTTCCTCCATCCATTTCAAAGATCGTTACATAGTGGGACTCGAACATCATTTAATTCAGTCGCTAGAACTGTCTCGCTCCTAGTTCAAGAATATTTAGGTACTCAAAAAATTTCAAGGAAGATCATTAGAGCACCTAGATAAATAGTTTTAGCGCCTCGTTCCCACTCAAACTGTCGAAAGTATACGTAATAGCTGGCGTTGCCTTTGACCACGAGTCTCACATTAACACTTTCACTCAATTTTTAAGGCAGTACCCGTAGGCAAAATATTTCTATACTGACGACGACCCAATATTTCATCCACAGTGACGAAACGACGCTTCAAGTCCTGCAGATTATTCCTGAACAGCTGCAAACGATCCTTGCAGCACTTCCCACGATTCCGTTTTGGGTCAAGCGCGAGCAATCGCGGAACCCATATTGCGGATAGCTTTCTCATGTCCAAATGTTTATGCAAAATATTATGTACCCGTTCATTCGAGATGCCCACAGCACTAGCAATCTCTCGCACCTTAACTCTTCTGTCATCCATAACAATATCAAGGATTTTATCAATGATTGCTGGAGTCGTAACTTCCACAGGGCGTCCAGAACGTTCAGCATCACTTGTGCCCATATGGCCACTCCGAAAATTTTGAAACCTCTTATAAACTGTTCTAATCGAAGGTGCAGAGCCACGGTAATGTTTATCAAGCTTCTCTTTAGTCTCCTCAGGCGTTTTGCCTTTCACAAAGTAGTATTTAATCACCACACGAAATTCTTTTCCGTCCATTTTTTGTCAATCACTCGACTTCCTTGATTCACACGAATGCCAAACACAAAGAAATAGACCAATACGGCTGAAACTTGGTGCGCGTTCTTACTAACTAAACATGACCTCGTTACGCACTGGTGGTGCCATCTCTCGGACTTCGCACGGACTTTTCAAACGCCCCTCGTACTTGTGCGTCAAGAGGCTGATGGAGACAATTTTTTGTCAAATATCATCACTGGCGAAAGACAAGGGTTCATCACTTCGAACCGGAAACAAAACGTCAATCCATGGAGTGGCGCTAGACCACCTCTCCTCTGAAGAAAACGTTCAAACCTGTACCTTCAGCCGGTAAATTGTGACTGTGTTCTGGGGCTTTGGAAGGAATATTTTCTTTGATGTCCTCCCTCATGGAGCAACGATTCCCCCCCCCCCCCATTTCCGTCCTGTTTCCTCCCCACTAAACCTCTCCCTACCTCCCTTCTCCCCCCAGTCCTTTTGTATTCCCCTCCTCTGCCTACCCCACTCCCTGTCGCGTCTGCCCCCCCCACCTCTTATGGGTCCTCATCCTCCTTCAGCTCCATTCCCGGCTCCCCCCTTCGCTTTTACTCTCCTTTCCCCCCTTTTTTGTTTTCCCATCTTTTGTCCAGTTTCCCCCCACCTGCTCTCGACTGTGGTGTCACATTTGCCAACTTTTTAGTGCAGTGTTCCAGTGACTATTCAGTGTTGTTTGTCCTTCTCGTGTTGCGAACAGAAACCATGCTGTCGCTAGGTGTGAATTTTATGTCCTTTGCGAACAGAATCCAGACTGTCGCCGTGTTTTTTTAATTGTCTATTGTTTTCCCTGTCTGCTTCGTATGTATTTTTATTAGCGTCATCATCCCTGTATTGTTGTTTTAAGTTCCACGATTTCTTTTCGCCTTGTTACTCTCTAAGTCTCCGATTTTATCGCCTGTTTTTTATTATTTGTTCTCTTGATCTTTGTCACAAAATCTGTCGGCTGAAGAGCGGCATACTAAGCTGCTGCCAGCCCGCCCCCTTCGGGGGGAATTGAAATTCAATAAATGAAAAAAAAAAGCAACGATCAACTCTGAAGTGTACCGTACTACCCTCAGAAAACCGAAGAAACGACTTCAACGAGTTCGTAGCCACAAGAATGCTAACGAACTTCTCAATAACAACGCAACAGCTGACACAGGTGTGTGCACCCGAGAGGAGTTCGCGGAACATCATTTGACTGTAATTCCTCACCCGATCTACTGCCAGGATCTCACATTTTCCGAATTTTATCTATGTGACCCTATGAAGGATGCACTCTGCGGGAAGTAGTACGTGGATGACAGGGAGTTTATGGATGCAGCCAGATGTTGGCTCCGACTTTGACCAGTAGTGGGGCAGCATGCCCCAGTAAGCTGGCGTAAGGCCGTCGCATTGAACGGTGATTGTGTTGGAAATAGGTTTTCACCTAAAAAATTGGAGAATAATAAGATATTTTGGGATCCTGAATAAAACCAATCTACTTTCAGAAAAAAAAGTATTACATTACGTATTGAGCGTCCCTCGTAGGAGCACTTCGTTTCTTCTCGCGGGAAGCAAAATCTCTACATTTCCTACTCAGTAACTCTTTATAATTATGTGCTCTAACAGTAGTTCCAAACTTTAGTACGTCTTTGACTGAGAGCCCCATTGTATACAGGATTATCTGAGTGCTCCAATCGACGCGCGAAGAAGGCCTTCAGTTAATTTTTCTTGAGAGAAATCACGCTATGAGACCACAGGCAATGCAGCTGTCGACTGCTACATATAAGCATGAGTCCCGTATTCCACAAAATCACATACAAATTCAGTGCCTGGGCAAAGAGAACACAGTTCACCCTTTCTTAGGGTTCCTAAGACTACACGCAAGTACTACACTCCTTTTACAAGAACTTTTACAGCTTGGTATCCGCTGCCAACCTACGTGGCGGCTTAGTTAGCAACAACGGATCACAGAATTTTGTACGTGACGTAATGATTCACTGCTACCCTACGTATACTCATCTAAGAACAATATATCACTGACAATGGACGGCTCAAAAGTGTTCTATAAATGAAATGAAATGATCGTATGGCATTGTTGGCTGGGAGGTCCCATGCGGGGCAGTTCGGCCGCCGTATTCCAAGTCCTTTTTAGTTGACGCCACTTCGGCGATTTTCCAGTCAATGATGATGAAATGATGATTAAGGGCACACAACATCCAGTCATCTCGAGGCAGAGAAAATCCCTGACCCCGTCGGGAACCGAACCATAACTAGCAGCTTAGGAATTAATACGTAATTAGTAACATTCCGTCGTCAGTCACAACTATCATTTTCTAATTGCTGTCCTAAGCATTTCGGAACTACAGATCCATTTTGAAGGCCTGTATCGTTATTTACATTTTTTTCACCCAAGAGTGACAAAACGACACAGTTGTCAGATTTAACGAGATTTCAACCTTCTGCATTTGTAGAAAAGCCTCCACGGTCGCGCTTAGGTCTTCGAACTATTTAACATGTTTATTAGAATAGTAGATAGCGCATATTAACCCTTACAGTACTAAGGGGAGGAGGGAGTACTTTGCGCTCACCTTCTATAAATATTTTAATTTTGGCTGGTATTTCATATTTTAAAATTCTGCTGAAAATAATTATTGTTTTTGTTATTTCCTCCACCAGATTTTATAAATATATAAATTTTTTCAACTAAACTTAATCCGTTTATTTAAGCCTAATGGCGATCGTCACAATGACTACCCTCTTACTAGCAGATGAGATTAACAACGAATGTCTTATTCCATAAATTCTAACGTTTCGGCAATGTAGATCCTCTTGTCACTGAATTTCTCTTTGAGGGTAGCAAGAACGATCTCAACAATGATTCCTTTGTCTCTGGTTTCTGATTGTTTCCAGTATCTTCTTACTCATGTCGTTCTGTCCAGTGTTAGAGACAACTGTGACTGAAAATGTACCATCACTCTCCTACTGAGAGAAAAATATTAGACATTTTAGAAGAATCTACAGATTCTGGAATTGAATTTGGTGATAGTAATGAAGTGATGAGTCAAACTGGAGAGCAATGTGTTATGCGCGAGGATGTGGACAATGATGGTTTACAGACTCTGAAGACGAACTCTGGACGCCTGCAGCGGATGATGACGCAGCTGGTGAGGTCAGTAAGAAGTATTTTAAAACCACTGGAAAAGTTCTTACGTCCAAACCTCCTCCGACAAGTAGCACAAAACATAGCGAAATAGTGAGAAGGTACAAGAAATGAAGTTAAAATAGGAACAACAAGAGAATAATTAAAAACAATTATACAGATATTGTTAACAAAACAATAAAGCATACCAATGAAGAAGCATTGAGGCAGACTTTACCCAAAACAGTCAGACTTGAATAATTTACTCCATAAATAGGGTTAATAACTACACTCCTGGAAATGGAAAAAAGAACACATTGACACCGTTGTGTCAGACCCACCATACTTGCTCCGGACACTGCGAGAGGGCTGTACAAGCAATGATCACACGCACGGCACAGCGGACACACCAGGAACCGCGGTGTTGGCCGTCGAATGGCGCTAGCTGCGCAGCATTTGTGCACCGCCGCCGTCAGTGTCAGCCAGTTTGCCGTGGCATACGGAGCTCCATCGCAGTCTTTAACACTGGTAGCATGCCGCGACAGCGTGGACGTGAACCGTATGTGCAGTTGACGGACTTTGAGCGAGGGCGTATAGTGGGCATGCGGGAGGCCGGGTGGACGTACCGCCGAATTGCTCAACACGTGGGGCGTGAGGTCTCCACAGTACATCGATGTTGTCGCCAGTGGTCGGCGGAAGGTGCACGTGCCCGTCGACCTGGGACCGGACCGCAGCGACGCACGGATGCACGCCAAGACCGTAGGAACCTACGCAGTGCCGTAGAGGACCGCACCGCCACTTCCCAGCAAATTAGGGACACTGTTGCTCCTGGGGTATCGGCGAGGACCATTCGCAACCGTCTCCATGAAGCTGGGCTACGGTCCGGCGCACCGTTAGGCCGTCTTCCGCTCACGCCCCAACATCGTGCAGCCCGCCTCCAGTGGTGTCGCGACAGGCGTGAATGGAGGGACGAATGGAGACGTGTCGTCTTCAGCGATGAGAGTCGCTTCTGCCTTGGTGCCAATGATGGTCGTATGCGTGTTTGGCGCCGTGCAGGTGAGCGCCACAATCAGGACTGCATACGACCGAGGCACACAGGACCAACACCCGGCATCATGGTGTGGGGAGCGATCTCCTACACTGGCCGTACACCACTGGTGATCGTCGAGGGGACACTGAATAGTGCACGGTACATCCAAACCGTCATCGAACCCATCGTTCTACCATTCCTAGACCGGCAAGGGAACTTGCTGTTCCAACAGGACAATGCACGTCCGCATGTATCCCGTGCCACCCAACGTGCTCTAGAAGGTGTAAGTCAACTACCCTGGCCAGCAAGATCTCCGGATCTGTCCTCCATTGAGCATGTTTGGGACTGGATGAAGCGTCGTCTCACGCGGTCTGCACGTCCAGCACGAACGCTGGTCCAACTGAGGCGCCAGGTGGAAATGGCATGGCAAGCCGTTCCACAGGACTACATCCAGCATCTCTACGATCGTCTCCATGGGAGAATAGCAGCCTGCATTGCTGCGAAAGGTGGATATACACTGTACTAGTGCCGACATTGTGCATGCTCTGTTGCCTGTGTCTATGTGCCTGTGGTTCTGTCAGTGTGATCATGTGATGTATCTGACCCCAGGAATGTGTCAATAAAGTTTCCCCTTCCTGGGACAATGAATTCACGGTGTTCTTATTTCAATTTCGAGGAGTGTATTATGAGGAAGGAGGGCGGAAGTAAGTCACCTATTCCTGATTTATGGTCCAACACTTCAGGAAGTTTTGTTTATACTGCTACTATGAGTAGAACTAGATTCCATCACCTTACCAAAATAAGCAGGATTTGGTGACAGAGAGACGCTAAATGAGCTCACGTAACATGACAAGTTTGTTGCAATACGAGAAGTGTTTGATAAAAGGAATGAATTACTGCCAACATATTATTCTGTTAGGATGCACACAGTTACTAATGAAACGTTGTCCATTGTTCCGTGGCAGGTGTCCCTTCAAGGTCCTCATGAAGAAAAAATGCTCACAGACTCTTAAACCAGGTGTGTTCTCAGCATGGAGCCGTATGCAGGGAAAAATTGGTAGGCCACAGCAATCAAATTCAGTTGCAGCTGTAGTGAAACGCCTCGTTGTTCATATACATACTTCAGTGCACAATGTCACCACAGCCAGACATTAACTGCAGTTGATATGCCTGACATTTTGTGGAGGAAGCACAAGCTAGTTCTCGTGGGAACATTACTAACTACTAGAAGCATATACCTCAATAACTGAAAGACGTCTCAAGAAGAGAATTATACTCCAGTAAATCTGCTTTCAGTAATTCTAGTACTGGAAATATCAGAATCACAATTGCTTCTTATATCCCCGTGAAAACACCACAGAAAATAACCGTTTGTTGCTGTCGACTCAACATTATGACGCTGCAGTTGGTTCACCTACTGACACTATGAAGAAAACGTCATAAACTTATATTATAATGAGACGAAAGGCGACGTTGTCACAGTCGATCAAACGATGAGGAAATTTTCAATTGAGTACTACAAGAAATCGGACGCTGTGTGTTTTCTTGTGGACATAGCAGCGTTAATTGGTTATACATTGTTTGTGCTGAACTTCCCAGAGTGGAATAAGACAAAATCTAATAAACTTTTTCTTCAAGAACTGGAACTACAGCTCACGAAAACATAGATTGAAGAAACTCCTACGAATTAGAGGACTCCAGAAGTGTGTTTCATCTATGGAAGGTATTGTCAGACGGCGTATCAAGCAAACGTTCGCTGCAAAGAAGCTCAAGGACGATGGGGAAGATGTCATTTGTGTTGTCGTGAAAGCCAGTCAAAAACAGTGAAATGCAATAAAGTAAACAAGACAATAATTAACTGTAACAATTGTAAGAGATACGGATGCAGTAAACACAGCAAGGAAACTGTTATATATTCCAAGTGTGAAGACGCTTCCGAAGAAAATGATGAATAAGTGATCCCAGAAAATACGTAATGTAAACTGTTGTATTTAACCTAAAATATATGTAATATTTTTGAATTAGAATGAACTGTTCTTTACTAACTCTGTAATGACTTTTACTACCAATTAAAGAAATACTGCTTAAGAAAATAATACTAAATAAACTTGAATGACCAAAAAAGTGAAAAACACTAAATGCGTTTTATAGAGAGTGCTAAAAGAAATTTACAGTTTCTGGACCTTTATTACACATCAGTATCTCTTTACACAATATTTTGTTAATAGAGGTCAATAAAAATTAAATAAATTTCAATTATAAAATTTTTATGGTGGGCACAAAGTACCCCCCTCTCCTTCCTCCCCCAAATGCTGCGCGTTATGAAAAATACGTTGGTACTGTAAAAGTCAATATGTTGACGGTGTAGTATATATTGTACGTTGCTGTAAATCTCCACTACGGTTCTTTAAACGTTAGTGACCCACAAACAAAGTATTTGGCATTTACTACTACAGCATGTTTTTTTGTTGGAGAAATAATTTTTCTAATGGTGCAAGTATTTTGTTTACAGGACATAGCCTACCCTAAGGTGACAAAAGTCGTGGGATAACGATATACACGAATACAGATGGCGGTAGTATACATAAGGCATTGGCGGAGTTTTGATTTGCACTCATGTGGTTCATGTGAAAATCTTTCCGGCGTGATTATGGCCACACGACCTCACTCAGTTATTGGTAGCCTTCCTTTACACTGCGAAGGGTACTTCGTACAATCTTTTCCAGCCATTCGCAGAAAGGGCCTAAGGGCTCTTCCAATCATGGATCCGGTAGGCGAATCCCTAGCTCCCGCTATAAAGTTAAAATGTATCCGCCAATGAGATACGTGTATATGAAACGGGAAATGAGTATAGCTCCGTTTCCATGTCCAGACTTTTTTTTCGTAAATTCCGGAAATTTTGTTGTACTTCGCACACTGTTCGTATGGGAAGGGTTAAGTTTGGAAATCTACAGACACACGAGTGGCTATGTATTTTGCTTGTGGAATGATATCTGGAGACCTTTCACAGCAATTGGACAGCTGAGGACTCCACCCGAGTGGTTTCCCATTCTGCTATAGACTACGTCAGTTTTCCATTCTGCCACTGATTGTTTGCGGAGTCTTAGGCAGGAAGATAATCTCTACAAATACTCGTCTTACCGTCCATGTGACTCACTAGCGTCAGACCCCGCACTCTGATCCCCCGGTAGTATCTCCAGGACATGCGGAAGTTCCTCGTGTTTACGCCCCAGAGAAAACGGGTTCCCCTAGTCTATACGAGATGCGTTTAATGGAAAAAACTACTACAAGAATGAAATGTTAGAGGGTTGTGTTACCTACATTGCTAGACGCTGCCCTAGCCGCACATGTAGACAACGAGCAGTATAGGTGGAAAGTCGACAAATAAAACTGAATAGGAAAGTAAATGAAGCAAGAGTCTCGTATGCAAATTCTGTATGCAAATAGGATAAAATCTGAGGAGAAACGCCTGAAACAGGTAGCCGCCTCACATTTTCGTTATCTGTCTGTTCATTGAGCATGCCTTTGGGTTGCAAAATCTGGTGTCTGTGTGTTTCAATTGCCCCTAACACAACGAGTTTTGTGTCTGAAGATTGTCTATTACAAATTGTGAGATCTTCGTTGATGTTTGGAATGTAGTGTTTACTGTCAGAAAGGTAAGTTGCCACTGCTGATTTATTATGTACATTTAACGGAAGTGTTGCTTGAGGCTTTCCCGACGGACATGTTGTATATATGGTTCTCGGGCGAGACGTCGGATGTCATAGTGCAAACTCCACAATATTTCGTCAGCGCAACTGGCCGACATCTTCAGGTGCGACGAACACACTGCTAAGGCAGGACCAGGGCCCCCTATTTATGCCGCTGGGGCGGCCGATGGCAGCGCAGAGCAGCGGCGACAGCCTCCGCGCATGCGCCGAAGTATTTGGTTCTTCATCCTGTTGGTGGCGTTACTGTCCTTCCAGCTACTAGCTGATATCGTCGCTATTGGCCATCGAATTTGGCGCCTCCACGCATGCGCACTTCCTGTCTAAAACTGGCATAAATAGGGGGCCCTGGTCCTGCCTTAGCAGTGTGTTCGTCGCACCTGAAGATGTCGGCCAGTTGCGCTGACGAAATATTGTGGAGTTTGCACTATGACATCCGACGTCTCGCCCGAGAACCATATATACATTTAACGGAAGAGCTGCGGCAAATATCTGTCTGTCCTACCTACGTAAAAACAGGGACGGTCTGTGCATGTCATTTTGTGAATACCTGGTTGTTTATGGTCATCATGTTTGTTGCAACTATGAGGTAGAGCATGATATATTTTACTAGACGTGAAATAGCTCAGTACGGGCTTTTGTTGAAGTTTCGAGAATATACCTTCACCGAGGAGTCAAGCAGTATATTGCTCCCTACTACGTATATCTCGCGAAGAGACCATGAGGATAAAATGAGAGAGATTAGAGCCCACACAGAGGCATATCGACAATCTTTCTTTCCATGAACAACACGAGACTGGAATAGAAGGGAGAACGGATAGAGGTACTCAATGTACCCTCCGCCACACACCGTCACGTGGCTTGCGGAGTATGGATGTAGATGTAGATGTTGATGCTGTTCCTTTTGAACTGATTGGCAGTTTCACAAGAAGCTCCTCCAGTGAGTCGATTACTGAAATATTTTATCATTTTTGCATGTGTTAGTAACAAATGTGTTGTTTCATTTCTTTATTTTTCATGCGATTAAAGAGGTAATCTATTGTGGATGCTGAATATCTATTATTAGTCGCTATTTATTTGATTATTGTAATTTCATCAAGAAGATAATGATGATTCTATGGGACCCAGAATAAGATTTTTACTCTGCAGTGGAGTGTGTGCTGATACGAAACTTCCTGGCACATTAAAACTATGTGCCGTAGCGAGACTCGAACTCGGGACGTTTGCTGCCTTTCGTAGGCAAGTGCTCTACCGTCTGAGTTACCCAACCACAACTCACGCCCCTTCATCACAGCTTTACTTCTGCCAGTGCCTCGTCTCCCGCCTTCCAAACCTGACAGAAGCTCTTGTCTTTAGGATATTCATTGCCTATTAATCATACCCCTGCATGCTGATAGTTTTTGAGTGGTTGGATGGAAGGAGTTGGTGTGAATAATACTGTCTGCAGCTGTCGTCTTTCTGTATACGGTGAAGATGAGTTTGTTGTTTTTTATACAAACAGTTGGGTCTAAGAAATTTAATATTTTATCTACCTCATATTCGATGGTGAATTTGATGTTGGGTTGGGACTGGCTAAAAGGTTACATAAAGTTCTCCTTCAGTTTGGTTTCCCTGGAAAAATATGACAATGTCATCAATATATCTGTAATAGTAAATTATTTTAGCAGCTAATGCATGATTAGAACAAAGATCTGGGTTCTCTAAATGATCGATATAAATGTCAGCTAACAAGTCAGAGAGACTTGATCGCATGGCTAACCCAGCTGGCTGTTCATAAAAATTGTTGTTAAACTGAAAGTTTCAACACAAGTTCAAGGGGGTCCATAAGCTCTTTAATTACTGTTGCTGCAACTGTCTCACTTTTATTTAAATTTTTGTTAATGGTGTCTTAATGTTGGCTTGATTGGGATATTGGTATACAGATTTACAATAGCAAAAGAATCTAGTCTAACTTCACTGGATACTTGCTAGTCCTTGTCTGCCCAAGAGGATTCTCTACTGTTTTTGAGGGATTTTCAAAAATTATTGTTACATGTTAACCTCGTGTGTCGGTTGTACGACCTTTTGGCACAAAATTGTAAAAGGAGCGATAATTGCCAAATGTTTTACGTTAGTTTGTATGCAGTATAGAGTTGAGACACTGAGTTGAGGTAATCTATGTTGTTCGTTTACGATACGGCTAAAGGCTTTAGTTTTAAAGTAAATCTGAAAATAAAGTGGATGTGTATATTTGTTTATAAACGTCACACGAAGCTATTATTTGTTTATGGTGGTAGCTTAAATCTACTATACAATCTACAGCTTGTAAACAACAACAAAAATTATTTTTCTGTTTATTGTTTATTTCCGACTGAGAATCGCTATCAATCGGGTTATTTGGAGTGTTAAAAAATGGCTCCGAGCACTATGGAATTTAACTTAAGAGGTCATCAGTCCCCTAGAACTTAGAACTGCTTAAACCTAACTAATCTAAGGACATCACATACATCCATGCCCGAGGCAGGATTCGAACCTGCGACCGTAGCGGTCGCGCGGTTCCAGACCGTAGCGCCTAGAACCGCTCGGCCACTCCTGCCAGTTTAGAGTGTTATTTACAGTTTTTGACGTTGTGGTATTTTTTTCCCTTGTTGGTGTGGTGGCAACACGCTTGTTCCTTTAGTTGGTGTCGCTGTATATGTATTTTGTAAGATTTGTTTGCCAAACAGAATTTATGCTGCCATTACGTGTTGATATGGTTGTGTGGTTTTCGTTTGTTTCCGACGGGTTTGTTTGAGACGTGGCCCGCGGACATGAAGAGTTGTTGACGTTTGTGGTGTTTAGCTCATGTGTGTGTGTGTGTGTGTGTGTGTGTGTGTGTGTGTATGTGTGTGTGTGTCCGGAGACGAAGACTGAGAGAGAGAAAGAGAGAGAATATGTGTTATGTATAGCAGGTAGAGTGAATGGTGTGGAGTATGAGCAGGCGAATTTAATTTAGAGGATGAGCTTATGCAGTTTTGGGGTAGGGATTATTTATATAGTTCTTCTATTGCGGCAAACAGCGTTATATTGCTCAGTGGTGTGTATCCGTTTAGTACTTTCTTTCCTTGGGGTTTTGATTTTTGGGTGTGATAGTTTTCTTGTATTGTTAATTTTTGGTATAAGCTGTTACTAGTTACTGCCGAACGACCACCGCTTTATCCTCTACCAATGGCATAATTGGATGCTGTATGGAGAGACGTTGGTTCAACACACCGCTCTTCCAGCGTTTGTCAGTTTTCGTCCCCTGTAGCCGCTACATCTCAATCATGTCGCTCGTCAGTAGGCACCACGAGGCTGAGTGCATCTCGGTCCAGTCCTCGCATCAAGGAAAACATCTTTGACAAAGATGGGAATCGAACACAGACGCGTTTTTTTTTTGTCGTCATTGTTCGTTGCGTTTGATCGTGGCGGACGGCACATGACGCCCGTTCGAGTTCATCGTTCCCCCTATCATTCAATTTTTTTAAATTAGAGAAGGCAGCCGACCTTCCGCCCGAACACACTTGTGCCGGCACCATTAAGCAACGGAGGCGGGCTTTCTACAACAGTAACGATTTTTAAAGAATTAGCCTGTACTACTTCCTCAAATTTCCGATTATGAACCTTCCGCTTACGAGCCTTCGACGATCATACAGCGTGTCTTTGTAGTTGCCTCTTTTGCTTTTAATTTTTTCGCTGACGGAAAAAAGCCGTATCATCGAGAATAATCCGTGCATCATTAACGAAAGTTGGTAGGCATGTTTCTACACCTGGAAGATAACGTCTATTCCAATTTCGCACCAGTCACATAAGATTGGCGCTATCAGCGACACTATGAGGATGCAAATCAGGTTTGCTTTAAATACACGCTGTAACGGTTGTGAGAGTTAGTTACCTTTAAGGAATGGACTTGGTGAGTTGATGTTCGTCTAGAATGCCTTTAAGGCGACAAAGACCCCATAATGAACACCTCGCTGAGTCTGAACGAGGTCGTGTAATGCTGCTACGAGAACTTGGATGTTCCCTCTGCTGCGAGGGGGGTTTGAAAAGTCCGTGCAAAGTCCGAGAGATGGCACCACCGGCGCGTATCGAGGTCATGTTTAGTTAGTAGCATCTTTGGAAAGAACGCACACCAAGTTTTAGCCATATTTGTCTATTTCTTTGTGTTTGGCATTCGTGTGAATCAAGGAAGTCGAGTGATTGTCAAAAAATGGACGAAAAAGAATTTCATGTGGTGATTAAACATTACTTTAGGAAAGGCAAAACGCCTCAGGAGACTAAAGAGAAGCTTGATAAACATTATGGTGACTCTGCACCTTCGATTAGAACAGTTTGTAAGTAGTTTCAAAATTTTCGGAGTGGCCATATGGGCACAAGTGATGCTGAACGTTCTGGACGCCCTGTGGAGGTTACGACTCCAGAAATCATTGATAAAATCTATGATATGGTGATGGATGACAGAAGAGTTAAGGTGCGTGAGATTGCTAGTGCTGTGGGCATCTCGAATGAACGGGTACATAATATTTTGCATAGACATTTGGACATGAGAAAGCTATCCGCAAGAGGGTTCCGCGATTGCTCACGCTTGATCAGAAACGGAATCGTGCGAAGTGTTGCAAGGATGGTTTGCAGCAGTTCAGGAAGAATCCGCAGGACTTTAAGCGTCGTTTCGTCACTGTGGATGAAGCGTGGATGCATCGCTATACTCCTGAGACCAAACAACAATCTAAACAACGGTTTATCATGGGAAATCTGCACCAAAAAAGGCGAAGACCATCCCTTTGGCTGGAAAGGTTATGGGATTCGCAAGGGATAAAATGGTTCAAATGGCTCTGAGCACTATGGGACTCAACATCTATGGTCATCAGTGCCCTAGAACTTAGAAATACTTAAACCTAACTAACCTAGGGACATCACACAACACCCAGTCATCACGAGGCAGAGAAAATCCCTGACGCCGCCGGGAATCGAACCCGGGAACCCGGGCACGGGAAGCGAGAACACTACCGCACGACCACGAGCTACGGACTCGCAAGGGATAATCCTCATCGACTATCTGGAAAAGGGTAAAACTATTACAGCTGCATATTATTCATCGTTATTGGACCGTTTGAAAACCAAGCTGCAAGAAAAATGCCGGCAATAGGCCTGCAGAAAAGTCCTTTTCCATCACGACAATGCACCAGCACACACCTCACCAGTTGTGGTCGCAAAATTAATGGAAATAGGATTCCAACTTGTTTTACATCCCCCCTATTCTCCAGACTTGGCTCCCTTGGACTACTATTTGTTCACTAATTTGAAGAAATGGCTGGCGGGACAAAGATTTTATTCAAATGAGGAGGTGACTGAAGCAACTAATAGCTACTTTGCAGACTTGGACAGTTCCTATTATTCGGAAGGGATCAACAAATTAGAACAGCGTTGGACGAAGTGTATAAGTCTAAAAGGAGACTATGTCGAAAAATAAAAAAAGCTTTACCCCAAACACGTAAGTAGTTTTTATTTTTGCACGGGCTTTTCAAACGCCCCTCGTATATTGCAGAAATACTTGGCAGGAATAAAGCCTTTGTACGTGATTGATGGCAGTGGTGGACACGAGAATGTGCGTTTGCAAGAAGACCTGCCTCCGGATGGCCACTTGGCACTATCGAGAGGGCACTCGACTGTGCTCGGCGTCTGGCTCTGGCACATCGTACTGCAAGTGCAACAACAATCTGAGCAGTAATTGGCATCGCAGTGACACAACGAACTGTTAGAGACCGGTTACTTCAAGGACAGCTCCGAGCTAGATGCCCTGTAGCGTGCATTTCACTGATTCCAAACAACCGTCATTTGAGACTTCAGTTGTGTTGTGTACATAGTTCCGCATAGTCAGCGCGTACACAACTTTCCCACTAGAGCGCGCCCCGCTAAGAACAACAGCGCAGGCGCAGCGCTCGTCCATCTCCGCACTACGACATGGCGCTGTCTTAGAAACGGACCAAATTCTGCTTCAGCCGATCCGCGTATTAATATGTAACGCAGCCAATGAGATTGCTGCTAACGTAGAACCTTTTCTCCTCGCGGATCACACTCGTGCAGTGATACCTGAACGCGCGAGGTATTACGAGTGTACAGACCTCTGATCAGTCAGTCTGCATTAGTCTGTAGTCAAGTTTCAGTCTGCGCCTAATAAGATTATTATATTCCTGTACATAGCCATGAAGAGAAATGTATAGACACTTTGTCAAGTATCAAGACCAATGGAACTTCAGATTGTCAATTGTAAACAGCATCCAGAATCAAGTTACGTAATATCTGTGTTATTTATTATTTTAATAAATGTGTGTGAAAATTAGTCAAGTTCTGTTTACAGTTGGTCACCGTCAATCTGCTACTCTAAGCGTGCAACTGGCATTTCTATCATCTGACCTAACGGCATTTAACAAATTAAAAAATAAAATAATAATAACAATAATAATAATAATATAATTATAATAATAATTTGTAAAATAATAATTATTGTTTGTTTGGTTGAGTAAGTAATTGAGAGATTAAAATTTACGCCGTGAATTTATCGCACGTCCGAAGATGTACGGAACGTAGCCAGGGCTCATTATGCATTTTTTTTTTTTTTTGTAGACAAAGTCTCATATCTGACCTCAGCTTCAATCATGAAAATGGAGTGACTAAAATTACTAAAACAAAGAAAAGCATACGATTAAATAAAACATATATTCATTTTAACATATACATTGCAATATAAATGACACGTAAAATTCTATCTAAATAATTGCAGATAATTCACAAATGAGAGCGACTTATTAATTCTGCGCCTCCTTTCTGCAAATAAATATAAAATGGCTTACTGTGGAGCCACACAAAATATTACGTCCTTCTAGGACAACGAATAACATAAGAGTGTGCTGATGCCTACTGGCTGTGACAGGAGAGCGGTGTTAATTCCTTTATTTTGCATTCTCTTGTCTTAAAAAATCGATACATATAGTCTAAGTTAACTAAATTAAATATTGTCTGTGAGAGTGCAAATGATTCCTTAAAGGCAGCAGATAAACACGCCACGATAAGACCACAAGACATATTGCTGACACTCGCCTACTTCGTTAGAGCGTGTGATGTTACAAAATAGAAGTGATGTTGCTATTCAATGGAAAGTTGGAAATTGAGATTTAACTAACTGTTTTATCAATCACAATTGGCGTAAGAATCATGGATTGACAATTGTCATAAAATATTGCATTATGGGATGTGAATAGTTTTTACTTGCGGTTTCGCGTGGCTTGAGGCAGTCACAACTAGCGTGCTATTGATTAAGAAGTTGCGTTATCGTCTTTCTAATTACTTCATGATCGTAGATACGATCATACCCGGTTGTGAAGTTATTGTTATGACAAAAAAATTTCCTAAGGGACCAGAAAGTTCTTAAGGGCGCAAAAACAACTGTAACATCACACAAAAGAGAAATTCAATATTAAAGCTGATGCAAGAAGACGATAAAACAGTTTTCTTTTTATCAATGTAACACGCACATTGGACTGCTGATCTTGGAGTCTGTAATATTAGCAAAATGCATAATTAAAATGAAAATAATACTGAGGAGATAATAGAAATGAGCACTGCTAAATGATTCAGTATTCCCAGAACAAATATTTATTATAACTAAACATATATCGTACCTTAAGCTTAATACTACAATGACGGTAGATTTTTATGTCCATATCATGTCCATTGAGCGCTCTTTTATATAGCCATTGTCTTCTTTGAGTCGCTCGTGCGTCGTCACGGTAAGTTATAACAGTTCTTTACACTTCACTCAAACTTAAACATAACACGTTTTTATACATTTAGTAAAAAATTAGATCAGACTGCCACAGATCTGCGTCCGTCTTACTTGAGAAAAACAGTACAAGTCTTTTTAGCGCTCAAGGCTTCATTTGTTCTCCAGCGAACAAAATAGTGAAGGATCGCATATCCATCCGTACTTTTCTGTTTATATTGCCGCCCAAAGACGACGAATTACATTATCTAGAAAATTCCACCGTCGCTATGCGACGCCTCATTATACATTAATCATTCTTTATAAACAAGTAGTTGCCTTCTGGCTGAATTTGCTGTTTTAATTAAGCCAAAAATATCGAATATCACAAGCGACACGTCAAATAATCTGATGGTGTGTGTACCGAAGGTCTTACAGTACGCACACCACAAGTTGTGTCAAGCGAGAGCTCATTAGGGGGCAAGGTGGATATCTGTTGTGTTTTGTGATGAGGGCTGGTTCTGTCTCGGTACCAGTGATGGCGGTGTGTTCGTTAGAAGAAGGGCAGCTGAGGGCCTCCAACCAATCTGTCTGCATGCTAGACACACTCGACCTACACCTGGAGTTATGGTCTGGGGTCCGATTTTGTATGACAGCAGGAGCACTTTGGTGGTTACCTCACGCAGCGTGCCTGCAAATTTATACGTCAGTCTGGTGATTCGAAGGAAGGAAGACTGGATTTAACGTCCTACCGACTTTGGGGTCGTTAGAGACGGAGCACAAGCTCGGGCTGTGTCAAAGATGGGGAAGCAAATCGGCCCTCTCCTTTGAAAGGAACTATACTGGTATTTGCCTGGAATGATTTACGGGAACCACGGGAAACCTAAATGGGGATGGCCGTATGTGGTTTGAATCGTCGTCCTCTCGAAAGCGAGTCCAGTGTGCTAGTCACTGCACCACCTCGCCCGGTTGGTGATTCGACATGTTATGCTGAAAGGGCACAGTACTGCCCGACATTGAAAATAGGCACAACATTCTTCTTTATTCTTGTCAGAACAACATATTTTTTGTAATAATAACTCAATTTCACTTAATACACCGAAGCCGGATACCAATGTAGGAAAGAAGGACAATTGATTTATTTAATTGACCACATGTGCACTCCCACAAAATATATGCCTACATCCAATTTGGTGAGATCTATGAAATGAATGAATGTGTGGTCGTCTGCTAACCACAGATAGTGAATGTGCAATATATGATAATCTTTGAGACGGTCGTTTGGTCACCTTTGGTGGAACCAAAGAGATGAAATTTACCTGATCTCTGAGCGCCTGAAATGTGGCTGACCAATACGGTAGCATGATGCTCCCCCACCTCAGCGGAGGTGCGAGATGACCTGAAGAACGGCCATGTTTCAGCACTCTGGCGCTGGATCTTGTGTTGGTAAGACCTGTCTTAGGTTTGCTCCGTAAAGACAAAAGAGTGGAGAGAATGCATGTGAGATACTTAAGAGCAGTTTGGAATAATTATTTCTCTATTTCAGTTAATTTTAGAGGGAGAATTAAATGACAGGCAGGTAATATTAAGGGGATCGTAATTATCTTCGGAAGTGAGCAACGGTCACCATGAAACCACCTGTAGCAATAAGCTGAAATACTTGCGAGTGCTAGTACTAAGTTGAAATACTTCTGAGTGCTAAAGTTAAGCTAAATTACTGGCGTGTGTACAATAAGCTGGAAATATTTAAGAAATGGCGTGTGCAGGACTTGCAATTAGAGGTAAGCACTTCCATGTGGTGAGTACTGTGTGACTCTCAATCTGTTTATGAGACAAAGGATAAAGAGAAGTACTCGTCCAAGGTATCAGTTGAGGACCTGCGTGTGTGACGAATATGATATTAATATTACTTTGCGTGTTATGTTTCCGTGTGACGCTACATTCAGACGTTAATACTCTTGAGAGAGAAGCAAGGTGAGTCAGCCGTCTATCCAGCAACGCCACTTGGCTTGCATTGCACAGGAAGACGTGCATATATCCACCAGAGTTCGTGGTAGGAAAGATGAATATGATCTTAATATTACCTTTGCGTGTTATGTTTTCGTGTGACGCTAGATTCAAACTTTAATACTCTTGAGAGAGAAGCAAGGTGAGTCAGCCGTCTATCCAGCAACGCCACTTGGCTTGCATTGCACAGGAAGACGTGCATATATCCTCCAGAGTTCGTAGTAGGAAAGAAAAGTTACAAAGTGTGACAGTGTCATGTGAAACTGGGATGAATACTAATTGAAGTGGGAAAGCTGAAAGTGAAGTGATTCTAACGTTGTGACTATTCTTTGTGATGCATTCTATGTTGCCAGTGTGATGAATTTCATGTAATTTAAGTATGTGTGGTTTGCATGGGAGAGTAGCAAGGTAGGTTCAGAAGTAGTGGGTTATGCATGCTCCTTTTTGTACCGCTCGGCCTGGAGTAAATTTTCGTGATGATGGGTGTGAGAGTCGAAGTGTGAGATAAAGCAAAAGATCCACCATCCTATCCAGAAAGTGCACTGTAGCGTTAGATAATTACGAGACCATAAGATAGAGAATCACCAGTGTAAAGCCATGCCCACCGGGCGGAGTTTCTCATGTGTAATTGTTGTATATAATGTAATGGTGTGTTTAGGTTGTCTTTTAATCATAATAGAATTTATCGGAATAAAAAAGGTAGTGAAAAGAAAAAGATTGGTGGTGTTGTTCTTCGAATAGTGTGTAGTAACGATACACAGAATTTATAGTGTGTGCGCCATTCATATTCAGTGCGATGGCCACGTGTTGAACAAAGCCGATGGGTAAGAAAGAAAAAGTGGTATTGCCAGAGCGTAGTGAGCAATCAGAGTTGTGTAAATTCCTAACAGTCAGATGTGCGTTATCCGTTTCCGTTGCGTAATATTCAAACAGGAGAGTAATTTGTAGCTTAATTGTGGGTACTAGAGCTCATAATCAGTCATTGATGTTTCGCAAGAAATAATAATAAATCCACTCGCTTGGCAGACCACTCATCTTGCAGGCCTGACTGCTTGATGCCATAGTATGAGCAAGGCATGTGGGTGCCTCTCAATGCTGCCATTCATGAACAAAATTCCATAGGGCGTTTTCCAACAGCATAACGCTCCATCACATACAGCTATTGTTAGTCAACATGCTATACAGAGTGTCGACACGTTGCACCGACCTGCTCGATCACCAGATCTGTCTCCATTCGAGCACATATTGGACGTCATGGAACTCCAGAGTCATCCGCAACCAGCATTAACCGGTCTTGTATTGACCGACGAAATGCAACAGGCGTGGAACTCCATCCCAAAAACTGACATCTGGCACCTGTACAACACAATACATGCACGTTTGCATGCTCGCATTCAACATTCTGGCGGTTACAGCGGTTATTAATGTACCAGCAATTGACATTTGTGAGGGCTTACCTCGCGCTTACATTAATATGTAATTTCGTAATATTAATCACTTAAGTATATTACGTGGACAAATGTATTCCCGAAATTTCACGACACTACATTATTTTTTGGTGTTGCGATATTTTTCCATCAGTGTATATAGAGCTTCTCAAGCCTGTGTGGAAATTAGTGCTTTGCCAATGAATTGCCATTTCTCGCACAGTTAGGATGGCGCTTGGATGCCCAGATAACTTACGCTCTCAACAATAGTAAAATACAAACAGTAATATTTATTTAACAGGAGGAAATTGTGCTCACTGTTATTTTATGTGAGTAATACCTGAGAAAATAAATTATCTTCCATAAACGAAATAAGACGAAAATATTGTACTTGCTACGACTGCTACCTTCCCTCAAAAGTGGAAGACGACTGGCGTGGACCAGAAATGGATCCTGAAAAGAACTGATGAGCCTAGAGAACCTCTGTGTTACGCTGTAAGACAAAAGAAACGCCGCACCATGAAGGATTATCCGAACGGGACAAAAAAATCATCACAATTTCTGAAAAAATTGGATGGTTTATTCAAGAGAAAAGGCTTCACAAATTCAACAAGTCAATAACGCGTTGGTCTACATCTGGGGCCAGTTGGACAGAATTTGACAGGATATCTCTCAGGAAAACATCGAACAGTTCTATCAGTCACTGCCAAGCCGAATAACTGCTTGCATAACGGTCAGTGGTGGATCAAAGCGTTATTGACTTCTTGAGTTTGTGAAGCTCTTTCTCTTGAATAAATAATCTACTTTTTCTGAGTTTGTAGACTTTTTTTGTCTATACGTGTACATGACGTCTATCCATTTCAGTCCCATTCGTATACTCTTTTCAACGTGCGTCATTTTCTTCGTTTTAGAGGGGGAAAAGCTCTGTAGCTGGCCCCGGCTCACTCTCCCGTTTCTCTACCAGTCATGGAGTCATAGACCAGTCACGTGACTCAACCAATGCGATTTGTAAAATGAGAACGCTTCGAGCTAAGGAGACCGAAATGAACAAACAACTTTTATTTCGTAATGTATACATTTTTTATGCAGATGGAATATTTTGCGTAGTTGATGATCCTTTTATCTCTGGATACTTTTATTGTGAATGCCCAGGGGCAACCCTCCTCATAAACCTACTGATACAAAATTTCATACAGTTCGTTTTTACGTGGTATGGAACCATACTGGGCGAATACCACAAGACAGGTTACCAAACAATTTGAAATAGTGCCGTAAAAGAGACAGAATAATGTACTCTCTGTCTATCTCTCCCTCTGACAAAGAATCAAACAGTGATGTCAGGTTACTCTTCACATGGTTCCAGAATGTGCGAAATTACACTTGCCAGTCACTTTTTGACCTTTTCAGTAAGAAAATGGAAAACACTGAAATCAAACCGTCTGTAGCAGCAAAAATCAAAGAAAACTGGGGCAGAATGCCGAAGTTTTGAAATACAGACAGCAGGGAGGAACCGAATGGTGCTTTCTAGTGGAGGAAGAAGGCTATTGGTGTCACTAAATACAACCATCCTTGAAGCCACGTTCACACACGTAGTGACGCCATATCTCTGGGGAAATTGCTGTGGCAGTATGAGCTACCATCTACACCAAAAATTTACAGTTTTCAGTACTGCATCATCTGAGATGATGCAGGGTGGATAAAAACGTTATAGTGCAAAAAATGGTTCAAATGGCTCTGAGCACTATGGGACTTAACTGCTGAGGCCATCAGTCCCCCAGAACGTAGAACTACTTAAACCTATCTAACCTAAGGACATCACTCACATCCATGCCTGAGGCAGGATTCGAACCTGCGACCGTAGCGGTCGCGCGGTTCCAGACTGTAGCGCCTAGAACCGCTCGGCCACTCCGGCCGGCGTTATAGTGCAGTTTGTGGCATAGAGCTGAGGAGACAGTTAAAAACAAGGAAACAGAGCCCAAATTTTCGATCCCAAAATATATTCTAAGCGGGAATAAAAAAGAGGCAGCCAAAACACTTGTAAAAGATATTACACACAGAACACGAAAGTGCTGTCTGCTGTGGCAAACCAATCAGCAGTTGCATAAAACACTTGGCTTGTGAATATCATCTGCAGAAACACCACTTTTCTGAGATTATAGAAATTTATTCTATTTGTTAACATTTGTATTTTGAGTATTTCTACTTTCTACTTTCAGAACTATCACATCACACTAGGGGCTATTTCTCGCATCCAAACCACAATTTCTACAATGCTTGCTCTTTCAATCCACAATCATTTTCAGCCTCTCTAATTTCATTACATATTTGTTTAGTCATCCAAAAACAACTTCCAGAATGAGGATACGTCACTGTTTTATAAGAATTACGTGTTTTCACGCATCCACACAGGCACACACACTCACACATTTACTTTCTCCGATTAAAATTTCAACAACATTGTCAGACGTAGTTCAAGAAACTGCGAAACTCTATCTCATTACCTCTTGTTTGACATTTTTTCAGTAAGGAAATGAAGACACGCTGAAATTGAATGGACTTCATTGTAATTTTGTGCACAGCAGCGATAATTCCGCGAAATCTGGGGCAGACTGCCTGTGCTTCGAAACACAACCACCAAGAGCACTTGAATGCTGCCATTTAGTGGTTATAGAAGACTAGTGTCATAACGAAGTACAATCAACTTCAACATTTAGTGTAGTGGCAGAAGGTGGTGACAGCATTACAGTGACGCCACCGAAAAGTGGATGCTCACTCATGCAGCTGTTGTGACACTGCAGCGTGGAACGAGAAGTGGCGTCTTGTAGTTGTGATTGTGACTCTACAGGTTGAAAGGCTTTGATGTGTGTCTCTTAACAGCTTAATCTGAAAATACTTCGCTATTGCTTTTAAATGCCAGAAAATGTTGTAAAGGTTTGACAACGACGACTGCCAGATGAAGTTTTTTATCCTCGTGTGCAGTCTAAAGATGACATATTGTTCATATAAAACTACTGAGCGACCAGGCGAATTATATAGTGGGGGGAATATACTCGTGCTAATGAGGCAGATGTTATATACGAGGTCTGTTCAAAAAATTCCGGAGCTTTGTCCACAAAATTTTTCTACGCTTACCTTTTACTTATTGTGCATGGACTCTCTCCGAAATACTCTCCTCCGCAATTGATACCCCGCCCTCAACGCCGTTTCCACCTCCAGAAGCTGTCTTGGTAAGCTTCTTGCTAGATCGCGCGAAGCGCCATCTGTGTATTCTCTTTTATTTCGTCTGTCGTTGCAAATCTTCGTTCTTTTAGCGGGTTTTTCCTACTACGGAAATAAAAAAAAAGTCCACGGGGGTGAGGTCTGGACCGTACGGAGAATGAGGCAACGCAGTGATTTCGGTTTTTGTGCAATAGTCCCGCACCAGCAGGGATGAATGCGATGGTGCGTTATCGTGATAAAAGAGCCATGAATTGTCTCGCCACATTTCAGGCCGTTTCCGTTCCTCGCAGGCCTCGCAACACGTCCCGATAATACCATCGATTAACAGTTTCTCTCTGTGGCACGAATTCATGATGAACTAATACTTCAAAGTCAAGGAAAGCTATAAGCATGACTTTGGCATTTGATCTGACCTGCCGATATTTTGTTTTGTTTTGGAGAGCCTTTCCCGACCCATTGTGAAGATGGAACCACAACCGTAGACCCACGTCTCATTGCCAGTTATGATTCTCTTAAGGGAAATCTCGTTCTCTTTTGCGCGATTCAAAAGCTCTTCACAGATTGCGAGGCGAAGGTCTTTCTGGTCTTAACTCATCAGCCGTGCGACCATTCTGGCGGTAACACGGTGTATTACAAGCAGCTGTGTCAGGATTTCATGACATGATCCAACTGCAACGTTACTTTCTTCTTCAAACTCTCGGGCACTCAGTCATTATATATTAATGACTTGCCATTCTATATTCATGAAGAGGCAAAGTTAGTTCTCTTTGCTGATGATACAAGTACAGTAATCACACCTGACAAACAAGAATTAACTGATGAAATTGTCAATACTGTCTTTCAGAAAATTACTAAGTGGTTCCATGTAAACGGACTCTCACTGAATTTTGATAAGACACAGTACATACAGTTCCATACAGGGAATGGTATGACGCCATTAATAAATATAGACCTTAATCAGAAGCATATAGCTAAGGTAGAACATTCCAAATTTTTAGGTGTGTCCATTGATGAGAGATTAAATTGGAAGAAACACATTGATGATCTGCTGAAACGTTTGAGTTCAGCTACTTATGCAATAAGGGTCATTGCAAATTTTGGTGATAAACATCTTAGTAAATTAGCTTACTACGCCTATTTTCACTCATTGCTTTCATATGGCATCATATTTTGGGGGAATTCATCACTGAGGAATAAAGTATTTATTGCACAAAAGCGTGTAATCAGAATAATAGCTGGAGTCCACCCAAGATCATCCTGCAGACATTTATTTATGGATCTAGGGATATTCACAGTAGCTTCTCAGTATATATACTCTCTTATGAAATTTGTTATTAACAACCAAACCCAATTCAAAAGTAATAGCAGTGTGCATAACTACAATACTAGGAGAAAGGATGATCTTCACTATTCAAGATTAAATCTAACTTTGGCACATAAAGGGGTGAATTATACTGGCACTAAAGTCTTTGGTCACTTACCAAATAGTATCAAAAGTCTGACAGATAATCAACAAGTATTTAAGAAGAAATTAAAAGAATTTCTGAATGACAACTCCTTCTACTCCATAGAGGAATTTTTAGATATAAATTAAGAAAAAAAAGAAAAAAAATATTTAAAAATAAAAAAAAAATAAAAATAAAGAAAAACAAAAAACACAAAAAAATAAAGTTGTTATATTAACTTAAGTATGTTGTTATATTAACCTAATTATGTCATGTATTAGAAAATTCGACTCGTTCCACATCGTTACGAAATATCGTATTCATGATCCATGGAACTAGTATTAATCTAATCTAATCTAATCTAATCTAATCTTCGATTGGCCCGCACAATTTCGTTGACATACGTGACATGAGCGTCGTTGGTACACGTCGAAGGGCGTCCTGCATGAGGGTCGCATTTCACTTCTGCCCGGTCATTTTTAAACCGCGTGGACCATTTGTAACACCGAGTACGGCTTAAGTATTCACCGCCGTAGGCTTCCTGCATCATTTGGTACGTCTCTGTGAAGCGTTCCCTGAGTTTCACGCAAGATTTAATCCAGACGCATTGCTCCTCTAACTCTGCCATCTCGAAAGTCGCAGGCTGTGCGACACAACGTTGTACTCAATACAGCACTGAATAATAATTAACAGACACACAACAATGAAACTTCCGGCAATTACACATTAAACACAGGCGTGTGCAGGGATGCCAACCGTATTTCGCTCCAACATACCACTGGCGTGTAATTAAGGGTATTCCGGAATTTACTGTAAATTTATTTGTAACGTGTCACGCAGTATCTAGAGGTGAAAGGCACTCGGTTGAGTGAGCACTGACAACAGGGAGACAAAGTACCGACAGCCAAAGAACATCGGGGTGCAATCGCTATTGCACGAGAAATACAGCTTGAAATAATATGTAATCAGTTTTGTGGTTGTATTTGTATTTGACTGTTTATTGAGCGCCTGAGCAAGGCTCTTTCTATAAACTGAAGATACTTATTAAGTGAAGTTAGAGATTATTTTGGCACATTATATATAATGAGATTATGGGAGAGCATAAATGAACTTACCTTACAACAATCATCCACATTTTCATTTGTAGTTCGATGTTTGTAAGGTGAAAGAATTATGGTGTGAATATTAGTTTAAGGTTTTAAGATAATGCACAATTTCATTTCAAATCAAAATTATTACTAGAAGAAGTAATAGTTGATTATTGCTTCTATTTTATATAATCTCCGAGCGAACTGAAACCTTTTAACGGCCCCATGCGAGTAACGGAGCGCAGCGATCTCTCGTGTGTGATATCGGTCGCAGTCGATCGATCGCCTCAACATCACACACTCGAGAGATTTGCCAACCAATTTCGATCAGAATTATGAACGTCACTGTGTCGGAAACTTCTGCTATGGAAAATGAGCTACTATTTCCACCATCAGCTGTAGTTGATTTCTGTATCACTGCGAATTCTTGCAACTCATAAATTTCAAACAAACAAGAATTACAATTAATTAAACTAGTTTTAAAACGCTTTTCTTGGGAACTGTACTTTATTTTACAGAATATATTACATTTTTCACTGATGGCAGGGTTGTACACATCTTCGTCTTACGTTTATTAGTCTTCAGTTAATTTTTATTAATTACTCACATGATTTAACCGCAAGGATTTACACAATTTACGCCACGTGTCTCTAGAGATGTTGCAAATAGCAGCACTACTGATTACCGTAACTCCTGTCATAAGCTGTATGAAGCAGAGTTAGATTATATCAAATGAAAAGGGACTTGGGTATAACTGTGCACCATATTTACCCTGAACAGTTAAATTAAAATGTCTCTCTTAACATTCATTAGGTATTATGTCATTCTGTTTAGAGGTTAATAATTCGTGTAGCTATCTCACAAAAAAATCAAAATCAAAAGAGGGAACCACTATGAAGTTCCCATCAATTCTAGTTATACAGCACAAGCTTCAAAATGTTAAATCATCGCAAAATCGGAGGGTGTACTTCGTATTACTTGTTAATGTAGATGGCAACTCCGGCTTCCATTTCACCTCTCAGAACAGTTCGTGGTCCGTGGATAACTATGAATTCTGACGTATATGTCTTACTCGTGGGCAAAGCGAAACGAAAGAAAGCTGCACGAGCGCTCTTAATAGACAGAGAAATGAGTCGCAGACATACTGCCTCACACCGCTGCTAACCAATCAGGCAGCCGTACTGCGTGCACGAATTGCATACGATCCGTGAGATTGCTTGAGATATCCATGTGACCAGCGATCAACGACCGATCGCTGTGATTTACCCACACACATGTGATCTACGAAGCGGTCACTACGCGAAAGATAGCTGCGATCTGTCACTCGTGAGTGGGGTCCTTTAGATCCCACTCAATGATGACTGTTAATCGATATTATGCTCGCAGATAGTAGTTGTAATGAATTTGAACAGTGAACTGAACACTGCGCTTTTCTTGTGGATGTATTTTTGACCCCTTTTGATGGTTATCGCACCTGGATCAAACTTAATAGTTCTTGTCAGTCCAGCCTCGGGAATGTATTAAGTTCGGCTCGAATATAAGAGCATTCCAATTTTCACCTACCGACTGGCACGCTGCCACACTGGCGACCTTTTTGGTCAGCATAGTTTCGGTAATTCACTGATTCTATACTACTGGCCAATAAAATTGCTACACCACGAAGATGACGTGCTACAGAAGCAAAATTTAACCTTCAGGAAGAAGATGCTGTGGTATGCAAATGATAAGCTTTTCAGACCATTCGCACAAGGTTGGCGCCGGTGGCGACACCTACAACGTGCTGACATGAGGAAAGTTTCTAACCGATTTCTCATACACAAACAGCTGTTGACCGGGGTTGCCTGGTGAAATTTTGTTGTGATGCCTCCTGTAAGGAGGAGAAATGCGTACCATCACGTTTCCGACTTTGATAAAGGTCGGATTGTAGCCTATCGCGATTGCGGTTTATCGTATTGTGACATTGCTGCTCGCGTTGGTCGAGATTCAATGACTGTTAGCAGAATATGGAGGGTAATACGGAACGCCGTGCTCGATCCCAACGGCCTCGTATCACTAGCAGTTGAGATGACAGCCATCTTATCCCCGTGGCTGTAACGGATCGTGCAGCCACGTCTCGATCCCTGAGTCAACAGATGGGGACGCTTGCAAGACAACAACCATCTGCACGAACAGTTCGACGACGTTTGCAGCAGCATGGACTATCAGCTCGGAGACCATGGCTGCGGTTACCCTTGACGCTGCATCACAGACAGGAGCGCCTGCGATGGTGTACTCAACGACGAGCCTGGGTGCACGAATGGCAAAACGTCATTTTTTCCGATGAATCCAGGTTCTGTTTACAGCATCATGATGGTCGCATCCGTGTTTGGCGACATCGCGTTGAACGCACATTGGAAGCATGTATTCGTCTCGCCATACTGGCGTATCACCCGGCGTGATGGTATGGGGTGCCATTGGTTACACGTCTCGGTCACCTCTTGTTCGCATTGACGGCATTTTGAACAGTGGACGTTACATATCAGATGTGTTACGACCCGTGGCTCTACCCTTCATTCGATCCCTGCGAAACCCTACATTTCAGCAGGATAATGCACGACCGCATGTTGCAGGTCCTGTACGGGTCTTTCTGGATACGGAAAATGTTCGACTGCTGCCCTGGTCAGCACATTCTCCAAATCTCTCACCCATTGAAAACGTCTGGTCAATGGTGGCTGAGCAACTGGCTCGTCACAATACGCCAGTCACTACTCTTGATGAAGTGTGGTATCGTGTTGAAGCTGCATGGGCAGTTGTACGTGTACACGCCATCCAAGCTCTGTTTGACTCAATGCCCAGACGTATCAAGGCCGTTATTACGACCGGAGGTGGTTGTTCTGGGTACTGATTTCTCAGGATCTATGCACCCAAATTGTGTGAAAATGTAATCACATGTCAGTTCTAGTATAATATAGTTGTCCAATGATCACCCGTTTATCATCTGCATTTCTTCTTGGTGTAGCAGTTTTAATGGTCAGTAGTGTAGTTAGAATTTTGGGTGGAAGTAGGTGGCCAGAGGCGACTCGTGAAATACGTGCGGCACTGAGGGAGCTGTTCTGCCCATCTCGGCGGGAAGTGCAGTTTAACACACCCCTCACGACATCTGCGGCAGTGTGTGGTACGGCTGGGGCAGACGACACGTGTCTGTCTAAGCAGAGGTCGGAGATTTGTTGGCACTCTCTTCTCTGCGATGCGAGCGGCGGTGGCTGTTAAGTCAGCTGAGCGGACTAGAGCACTTCTGCTTGCTCGCTTGTTTATGGCAAGCTGCCGGAGCTGGTGATGTACCTGGTGCGTCATGAACCTAGCAGCTGGGAACGCGGTGCTAGCTATCGACCTACAAGGCCGAGTCGCTGGATTGTGTAGCGGTCGGCTGTAGCGAGCAGGCGAGTAGCGGGCATAATAGCAGCTGTCAAAAGCGAGCGTATGCGTTGCTGGCGCGCAAAGCTGTCAATGGCAACTAGCTGGGGGCTTAGCACCAGTCAATGTCTCTGCTGGCTCAACAATTGAAGGATCGCTGGTTGCTGTTCTACCGAGGCGCTGTGAATGCAGTCGACACATCGCGGGTCTTTGGACTGCTCTCACAACCCGTCAGCAGCTGATCAACCTTCCAGCTGTACTGTGCGTCTTATCGTTCATGGAGTGCCTGGAAAAAAGACCTCCCATATTTGGAGTGGCCTCTTTGTGAGTTGTGGTGGGGATACTTATGTAGAGGATGTATCGATCGATAGAGCGGTGTACATGCCATTTCCAGTAGGGGCAACAGCTTGGCTAGGTGAGCACCTTCCTTCTGTTGTGGACGAGTGTGTTCGTAATTATGGTTCTGTGATTACTACTCAGCAAGCATTTCGCATTCGGATCGAACTTGGCCGACATGATTCTGTTCCTGGTAGAAAAACTATTAGAGTATGGGTATCAAACTTTACAGTATCAGTTTCTTCACTGAAAAGAAAATCTGTTCCGACCTCAGACTGTAGTAACGCTAGAAAATGTGGCGCGTGTGGGAACATCAGTCCAACAATCACCAGTTTTCGGCGCTGAAACAGGCCTGGCATTGTCTGATAGGAGTGTAAGAAGAATCTTGCACACAGATCTTCACATGCCCCCATACAAAGGTTTGGCTACCCAAGAATTAAGTGAGAGAGATTTTGAAACTCGTAGAGCTGTGTGTGAGAACACTCTTCAGAAAATTCCCGTTGGTGATATTTTAATTTCTTCGGATAAGGCCCATTTCCACTTCTCAGGTATTGGGTAGCAGCAAACCCTCAGGAACTTCAGTAATGTCTATTTCACACCAATTGTGTGACAATTTGGTGCATCGTGGCTAAAATCTGGTGTATGGTGTCCGCATTTTTTCGAAGAGTATTTTAATATTCATCTACCGACAGTCAGCTCGCCTCAATGGCAATGGCAGCCTTTTTGCCAGGGTAGTTTGGCAGTTAACTGACTCTAGTATGGAACTAGGTGGTCATCGCTACTGTCACATGATAGAGACCTTCCTCCGACCTAAGTTGTTAGAGACCACGAGGAGGGAGAACGCTGGTTCCAACAAGAAGGAGCCACAGCTCACATTTCTCGTCGTTCAGTAGAAATTCTGGGAGAGTTATTTCCCGGACGTCTTCCCTCCTCAAGACAACATACTGCGTAGCCAACGAAATCACCCAATTTATCACCTTGTGATTATTTTATTTCGAGACACTTAATGGCTCAAGTGTGCAAACATCACCCCACAACGCTGCAAGCACCTAAGGAGGCAATCATGCAGGAAGTGACTGTTATTCCATCGGAAATGACACGAAAAAATAGACAACTTCCTGCAAAGGCTTCATCAATGTATCAACAATGGAAGACGTCATTTACCGGAAATAATCTTGAAGAGCAACTGATGTAAAATGCCATGTTATTTATTGTTCACAAATAAAAGTATTTTTTCCGTTCTTTCTTTCTTTGTTTGTAACTACCTTTTTAAATACGGGGAGTCTTTTTGCCGGACCCTATGTTTAAGATAAGTCTTAAAGACATTACTTTAATAATTAATTAAAATAAACGTGAAAGGAGAAGAAATAATAAGAATGAGCTGAATGTGAATTACGGAGAAGAGGTCAGTTTTATGACAAGATCGCAAACTGTTGGGAGTGATAGTGATAAAAGCATAAGTCTAAGGTAAATGTAGGTCCCAAGGAGTAGGTGATTAGTCAAAAGGGAAGTGATTCTAGGGTGAGGAGGAACCTAGTTTATGTAGTATTATACAAAACATACATAAAGAAATGGAGCTAGCCAGACTAAGTTAGAATCTAAATTAGACACTCATTCTGTCAAACTGAATAAGTTGAAGGTTAATTACGTAACATAAAAATCGAATTAACTAAACCGAACTAAGACATTATGAACAGAATTTAATGCTGATTTTAGTTCAGTTCAGTGTGTTGTTGAAATGACTAGACAGGGAAGGGATTTCGGAACACATGCATAGTCTAAGTGCTGATACTAATCGACAGATAGATAAATTGAGAAAGGGACAAAAGGAAGCTACTCGTGCCATTAAAAATGAAGTTTCTGAATTTAAAAATTTTTACGACACAGCATGTAAGAACTGGTACGAAGAAACTGATATGTTATATAATAATCTAACCCAACTGAAGTCTGATCTAACTGAACAAGTAGAGGCAGTGGATAGCAAATGTGTAAAACAAACTAATGAGCTATGATCTAATGTAGAAATATATTTTAATAGGACCCAGAAAGTTCAGTCTGAACTTAACAAAAAGGTAAGAGCAGTAGAAACTGATGTAGCTTTGTTAGAGAAATCAATGGGCCAAACAAAACAACGGCTAACCCAACAGATAGAAAAGTTAAGGTTTAAGGAATGCATGACATTGTGATAGCCCACTAGTGTCTCCACGGTAGAGAAGTTGTAATTACATAATTTTGCTCCGTCCAGTGCGGCCTGGGATCTGTATCCGACTATATTTTTAAAGTCTTTTGAGTTAGTGTTTCCCAGTGATTGGTTTGAGATTAAAAGGTCTAGAACTGTTGTTGGTCAATTAAGAGGAGAAAATGCTGTTTGGGGTAATAAATACCAAAGTAACTTTGAAACAGTGAATAAGTTCCAAGCAACCCCTACAAAAGCGTTTACAGATCCTAGGAATATACTATGGTGTACGATGTTTGTAAAACTGATTTTGAAATGCATTTAACCCGTAATGAGTAGGATTAAGGTCTGAAGGCAGTGTATGTGAAGGAGGAATAATTACTAATGGAGAAATTAATGATGTTCTTTTTGTGACTTTGTAGGCTTAGTAGGCGTAATAACTCTTGATAGCGCGAGTGTTTGAAAATAGTCTTCGAGTGCGATGTATCGTTGCCGAAGATGTTTACTATGGGCGGCGCCACAGACTCAGGCTTGGTGGAAAGCAACTGTGACGGGTGGAACGATATGGAAACCTGGATAGGATGACGATTTGCCGCCTTGGATCAGTTTTCAGCGGTACTCAGCAGCAGCAGTAGCGTCCTCTGAAGATGACGGATAGATGGATGGCCGAAATAGTGGATCGTGTTGATTTTAGAGTACAGCAACAAACCCGAGGAGACTGTCATTAATGATGTTCTTGTTTTAAGTTTTGTGGTAATGAGAGTAGGAATGTAAAGGTATATTTGGAAGGAGCATTAAGTCGAGGACATATATTACGTAACATACAATGAAGCGCCAAAGAAAGTGGTATAAGCATGCATATTCAAACACAGAGATATACAGGGTGTTACAAAAAGGTACGGCCAAACTTTCAGGAAACATTCCTCACACACAAATAAAGAAAAGATGTTATGTGGACATGTGTCCGGAAACGCTTAATTTCCATATTAGAGCTCATTTTAGTTTCGTTCTTCCACCTACGGTCAATGGAGCACGTTATCATGGTTTCATACGGGATACTCTACCTGTGCTGCTAGAACATGTGCCTTTACAAGTACGACACAACATCTGGTTCATGCACGATGGAGCTCCTGCACATTTGAGTGGAAGTGTTCGCACGCTTCTCAACAACAGATTCGGTGACTGATGGATTGGTAGGGGCGGACCAATTCCATGGCCTCCACGCTCTCCTGACCTCAACCTTCTTGACTTTCATTTATGGGGGCATTTGAAAGCTCTTGTCTACGCACCCCGGTACCAAATGTAGAGACCCTTCGTGCTCGTATTGTGGACGGCTGTGATACAATACGCCATTCTCCTGGGCTGCATCAGCGCATCAGGGATTCCGTGACACGGAGGATGGATGCATGTATCCTCGCTAACGGAGGACATTTTGAACATTTCCTGTAACGAAGTGTTTGAAGTCACGCTGGTACGTTCTGTTGCTGTGTGTTTCCATTCCATGATTAATGTGATTTGAAGACAATGAGCTCTAACATGGAAAGTAAGCGTTTCCGGACACATGTCCACATAGCATATTTGCTTTCTTTCTGTGTGAGGAATGTTTCCTGAAAGTTTGGCGGTACCTTTTTGTAACACCCTGTATAAACAGGCAGAATACGGCGCGGCGGTCGGCAACGCCTATGTAAGACAACAAGTGTCTGGTGCAGTTGTTAGATCGGTTACTGCTGCTACAATGGTAGGTTATCAAGATTTAAGTGAGGTTCAACGTGGTGTTATAGTCGGGGCACGAGCTATGGGACACAGAATCTTCGAGGTAGCTATGAAGTGGTGATTTTCCCGTACGACTATTTCACGAGTGTACCGTGAATATCAGGAATCCGGTAAAACATTAATTCTCCGACATCGCTGCGGCCGGAAAAAGCTCCTGCAAGAACGAGACAAACGACGACTGAAGACAATCGGTCAACGAGACCGAAGTGCAGCCCTTCCGCAAATTGCTGCAAATTTCAATGCTGGGCCATCAACAAGTGTCAGCTTGCGAACCACTCAACGAAATGTCAGCGATATGGGCTTTCGGAACCGAAGGCCCACTCATGTACCCTTGATGACTGCACGTCACATAGCTTTACGCCGCACCTGGGATCGTCAACACCGATATTAGACTGCTGATGACTGGAAACATGTTGCCGGGTCGGACGAGTCTCGTTTCAAATTATGTCGAGCGGATGGACGTGCACGGGTAAGGAGACAACCTCATAAATCCATGGACCGTGCATGTCAGCGGGGGACTGTTCAATCTGGTGGAGGCTCTGTAATGATGTGAGGCGTGTGCAGTTAGAGTGATATGGGACCCCTGATACCTCTAGATGCGACTCTGACAGGTGACACATACGTAAGCATCCTGTGTGATCATCTGTATCCATTCATGTGTATTATGCATTCCCACGGACTTGGGAAATGCCATCAGGACAATGCGACACTCTACAGCTCCAGAATTGCTACAGAATGGCTCCAGGAACACTCTTCTGGGTTAAGCACTTCCGCTGGCCACCAAACTCCCCAGACATGAACATTATTGAGCATATTTTGGACGCCTTGGAAATATGCTGTTCAGAAGAGATCTCCACCCCTCGTACTCTTACGGATTTATGGACAGCCCTGTAGGGTTCATAGTGTTCCCTCCAGCATTACTTATGACATTAGTCGAGTCTATGCCACGTCGTGCTGCGGCACTTCTGCCTGCTCGCCACGCCGGGAACCTACACGACATTAGGCAAGTGTACCAGTTTCTGTGGCTCTTCAGTTTATTATGTGAATTACTGTCTGTGAAAGGAAGGATTTTAAGTATTGGCCACACATGCTACGTCACGAAGATGAGATGTCTTTCCTAATAAGAAGTGTATTGTTCAACGGAATGGTGCAGATAATGTAGAAGGTAAAGAAAAGATTTTGCTCTCCAAGTCCCAGTGGTGGTTATGTCATTTCATGTTGAGGGCATTCCAAGACTTTTACGATTTTACGTATTTTAATTAGCTACCTGACGCAAGATAGACTTACTACTCATTTATTTGTTTATTGTTGAAAAAATGGAGTCGATAAGGATCGTTTTCTTTACGTTATTTACTACTAGTATACATCGCAAGATGTTTTACTTCGAGCGAAGCTGTTAACCAAGTTGCATTTACTTGAACAACTGGTGTAGTAGCCTGTTGTCTGCTGTATTTACAAATTTATTTATTGTTAAACGAAAAGAATGCAGTTACAAAGGTTTAAGTACTTATCTACTGTAAGAGATGTTACGGATGTTCAGTTGTTTTGTCAGCTGCTCCTGGAATTTAATGAAATGAAGTAATCGCTGGTCTCGTGCAAACGCGCTTAAGCGCAAATGGTACACTATTCTCGCAGTACCTTTTAAAGCGTAGCTGTATAATATGTCCGGGACTCAATACAGCCGGTTGTGGAAGAGAATGTAAATTAATGTGGTTTGATATGTATGATCATGAGCTGCGCAATGTGGTTTATGAGGCGATCATGTTCAATGAAATTTTAACGTCCACTTATGTTATAGACGAAATTTGATTATGTACTCAGTGAAGTCTACTGCTACTGGTTGACGAAAATTGGATTATGAACCCATGAATAATAGTATTTATGCAATGTAATCGATGTAGCAAAACCACACTGGGAACGGAAGATTTTTCTCCTGTCCGAATTGTAACACTATTATTTAGACTAGTAGGTCAGCATCGACAATATGAGAGAAGAAATAAATGAGTTGATGTTTTTAACATAATACATGGAATATATTTACATGAACGTAATTGTGTCTTGTATGGAGAGTTATTTAACTATAGAGTAGAATGGTAACACTAGTGGTACTGGAATTATACAGTGAAGGTATTTATGTCGATTATGTTGAAGGACAGGATAGAGTAGCATGGAGAGTTGCATCAAACCAGTCTCAGGACTGAAGATCACAACAACAACATCATGTTGAAGGAAGGATATTACCATGTTTACGTATCTGAATGAATGACGTGTATGTTTTCTGGCTTTGCTCAAGAACTCCTATTTATATAAATCTCATCACAGTCGTGTAATGGGTCTGTGAATCAAGTGCCACAGTCAATATGTGATCACGCTTAAATTTTATATTGCAGACACACTGGTAGAGCTGAACAAATTAATATGGCAGTTACTAGGTGATGTTAACCCACTGCTGACACTTAAATAGAAGACCCTGTAAAACGGGTATTTTGCTCTAACATGTACAGAACTCATTTCTTTTGTACGATAGCCTAACCTGTTTGACAGACAGGCCTACCTTCCCAACAATAGCCTTTTTACTCCTTTTGCCGGAGTATTTATCGCCATTAACACTGTATGTTTTTCAGGAATAACCAAACATACCACAACTCGAATATACGTCTACTTTGGTCATCTAATAAATTTTCCTTTTGAATTTTATATTGAGTTTTCAAAGCATGAAAATCTGCGCCATACTTTCTAAGACACTATTAGTTAGTTGCATGTTCCACGCATCATTTGCACGATAAATCGTAGTGATGTGGAACGAGTCACTTTATATTAACTTCTTTTTTATGGAAATGTGCCTACATGCTGATCATTTATTAGTTTGTTTTACTAAAGGCAAACACGTTAGTAAGTAATTTCTAGCCGGCCGAAGTGGCCGTGCGGTTAAAGGCGCTGCAGTCTGGAACCGCAAGACCGCTACGGTCGCAGGTTCGAATCCTGCCTCGGGCATGGATGTTTGTGATGTCCTTAGGTTAGTTAGGTTTAACTACTTCTAAGTTCTAGAGGACTAATGACCTCAGCAGTTGAGTCCCATAGTGCTCAGAGCCATTTGAACCATTTAATTTCTACCCATCACCCTTTACACATTACCATAATAGATAATGTTCTGCGGGATAGGACAAGTTGTCAAAGAAGAACGTTTTCAGTTTAGTTTCAAATATTACTTTTTATGCCAGGCATTTTATATCACTCGGTTAATAATCAAAACTTTGGTCGTAGCATTGCGAAACCGTGTTTGTTCTACAGAAAACTATAATGTGGCGTAATGAATGTCTTTTTTTCTTCTGGTATTGTAATTATGTACATAATTCTTCCTGCTGAAAGGCAGCGGATTATTTACAACAAACGTCATGAGGGAATAACTATATAGTGAAGCGGACAGACTGCTACTCACACGCCGAGCAGCAGGCAGGCGGGACAAAAACAGTGTTCATATGTTTTCGGTCAAATCCTTCTTCAGAAAGGCAGCAAAACACACACACACACACACACACACACACACACACACACACACACGAACACAAACACACACACACACACACACACACACACACACACACACACACACATGACCACTGTCTCCGGCTGTTCTAGCCAGAATCTTTTTCAAAGAGTGAGAAAATGCGAACAATGTGTAATTATCGGAATATAGGGCATGAGATGCTGCACCAACAACTAGTGCGGTCACGTAGCTGAATGTTATCCGGGGACGAGACCTCTCTCTACGGTGTGGCTTGGATGTCGGAGCATTTGCGGTTTGGCAGTCAGTGAAAAACAAAGAAAAAATTAAAATAAACAGCGCATCCACAACTCACGTATACAAACGAAAATACTGTTTGAACAGTTCCACTTACGAGTTAAAGTGATTCCTTTAAATTTTAGATTACGGACGTATCTCTTAGCAGGCTCGCAGACGACATAAGCTGGCATCCTTGATGCAACTACTACGACTCCACGCAATCAAAGCGCCAGATACTATTTGAGATACGACCATAAGCGTCGAAAGATATCCCTAAAGATCAAAACTGAGTACGGACACGTCAGAGTGACGTCACGGGGAGGCATAGCTACGATGAATCATCGGGGCATAAATGCGATGAAACTAACGTTTTGGGCTATGGAAGATGGCGAACGTCGGCTTTAAGTTTGTGACGTAATGACAACTCCCTTCTCTTTTTACTTAGATGGGTGTTACTTAGCTACACGATAATGGCAACCAGTTTCAACACCGATCTTCTCGACACCGTTTCTGAACATGGTGCTTTTAGTGGAGTATATTTTTGGCTCCTTTTAATGACGATCACACCGAGATCGCACTCAATAGATATTGCGCATCCAGAATCAGGAAGGTGTTAAGTTGGGTGGTCGATCTAAGAGTATTTTAACATTCACCTACCGATTATCAGTTCGCCACAATGTACTGTTACCTGCATCATAGTTCGAAATGCCCTAGGTTCAAAATGGTTCAAATGGCTCTGAGCACTATGGGACTTAACATCTGTGGTCATCAGTCCCCTAGAACTTAGAACTACTTAAACCTAACTAGCCTAAGGACATCACACACATCCATGCCCAAGGCAGGATTCGAACCTGCGACCGTAGCAGTCGCGCGGTTCCGGACTGAGCGCCTAGAACCGCTAGACCACCGCGGCCGGCAAAATGCCCTAGGTTCACATCTAAATATCAGTCCCACAGTAGTCACGAGTTTCGGGAAAAATTGCCAAATTCTTGCCAGTCTCGTAGAGAATCACAAGAAGGATTTTTTTGTGTTACCCTCCCTTATGAAGTATGCAAATCAACGTACTGTTTGTGTAAGAACTACTCCCTAGGAACGTTGAAAGGTGGCTACACTGAGGCACAGCGCCAGAGATTGCGCCAGAGAGTATTTTTCTGCCGCCTCCACTGGGCAGTAGTAGTTGAGAAGTTGCCGTGGGCAGTAGTAGTTCTAAGGTTGCCGTGGGCTGTGCTTGTTGAGAGTATGTCGATGGCAGTACTAGTTGTGAGCATGTCGTGTGCAGTTGTTCTGATGGGCTAGACAACAGATGCTGTTCGAATGGAGATGTTGTAATGATCACAGTGTATTTTTCGTCAATCTATATGAAGGTAACAAAAAATTTTTTGTATTTCAAATTTCCTAAATGAGAATGCCTCTTGGTGACAGGTTCAGTCAACAAAGCATCTGGTTTGTGTTCATGTATTAGAGTGTAATTCTGGTTTCTATGTGCAGTCATAGTATTTCTGGTTTTTTTAATTACTTCATTGTAAATGGCGTTTAAAGCATCTTGTCGTATTGAGGAAGAACCTTGCCAGATGTGTACGTTGAATCACACCTCCACACACAGAACAGTTACACTTGTGCTTTGTTGTTTCGTAGCTTTTATAGTTGCTGGGGACTTAATTAATTAATTGTGTTAACGCAAATTTCCTTTCATTCTTTGTTGTTATTCTATGCAGTCAGATTGCGGACTAATACTAGTCAGGGCCAACCGGTTACTAGACTGCGTAACCGGAAAGACAGCTACTAAAATTAAAATTATTTGCATTATATTTAATTAAGCCCCCATGCACGTGGCGACCGCTGCTTCGGATCGTCCCTTGGAATTCTTTTGATAGTAAAAATACCAGACAGTAGTATTGTTGTAGTAATTTGTAGTTTAGTAATTGTAGTCCATATTGCATGTGTAGATTTGGTAATTGAACATTTGTAGTTGTCTTGTCATTCTTCTAATGGTATTTTTGCAGAATTTAATTTTTGATGTCTTGTATATGGGTTTGACAATTTTGTGCAATTATGAAGATTTCAATTGTTCGTTAATCGTGTTTGTCGGGAAGCATTTCGTGTGAATGGTATTGTTGGTGATAAAGTGTCATATTGTGTGTAATTTTCGTATAGTGACGATTTTTGTATGTTTTGTAAATGATTACGCGATCGATGAAAAAGGCAAAAATGATGGATAGGGAAAATGAAGAAAATGTTAACATGGCGAACTCGCCAACACAGGAGAACAGTTTGATGAATAATGAAGCAGAAAACAATTTAATAAGTCGGGAAAATAGTCCGGAACCAGTTCAAAATTTTTCACAATCAAAAAATTATCAGAATACGAGATTAACGGCAGAAGATTCAGGAATAGTATCGAACACAGATAGCTTTACTGCTATGACAAAAGAAGTTGGTTTTGCGGGAAATGTTAGGGGTGAAAGAGTTTCGAACCAGTTAATATGGAGCAGCTGATGAGTGCAATACTAAATTTGGGATCTGAATTAAAAACAGTGGGATCACAAATAGGAACAATTAAAACTGATATGGGAACAATGGAAGCACAGTTAAGATCTGAATTAAAAACAGAGATGAGAACTTCGGCAACAGGGTTAGAAACTGATATGGGAACAATGGAAACACGGTTACACTCACGAATAGGGACATGTTTTAAAAACATGAAAGATAATTAAAGAAAGAAATTAGAGAAGAAGTACGACCGATTTTGAATGCTCACAACAATAGATTAATTTCAGTAGAAATCAGACAAAAGGAACAGGAAGAAAGAGATCGCGTGATAGCACAAAAATTTTCAGAGTTAAATTTACAACGTGCACATGATAAGGAAGAAATATTTGAAAGAATCGAGGAATCCGTACCAAATGACAGAATAAATAACCAAACACAACAGTATGAACAGTTAACTACTAAATGTTCAATACTGAAACACGAGTCGCGACACTTACGGAAGACGTAAATAAACAGAAGGAACAAATAGGTGACTTTTCGGAAAGAGTTGAGGAGATTTCAGATAAATTGACAAGTCTTAGTTTAAATGGGGACAGAGATTCAGATGATACAGCTCCAATGCCATTTGCAGAAACAGAAGAGTATCAGAACATAAACATGTTAAGAATCAGGGATAATTTAATGAACGCGTTAGAAGGGAATTTGAGATGTTACGAAAGCAAGTCAAACCAATTGAAAGCGAAATCGTAGGAAAAGACAGCAGAAGAAATTTAGAATCACAGATAGCAGAGGGCTTTGAAGAAAATAATTTATTTTATTTACGAGATGCAACAAGAGAGCGCCAGGCGCGCGAACTTGACAATAATCGACATGCGGACTGGGACAGACGCGGTAGGTCTTTGTCGCTACGAGGCGAAAACTTTGACTATAAACACTTTTTAACTGTTCGGAAATTTAAGATCTTTCGGAATTCTAAGGATGACATACATCCATGTTCATGGTTAGATCAATTTACGTACGCACTTAAGATCTTTCGGAATTCTAAGGATGACATACATCCATGTTCATGGTTAGATCAATTTACGTACGCACTTCCACCAAATTGGCCACTAAGTCACAAACTGGAATTTATGTGTGGGTATTTAGCAAACGAACCGGCGACGCGCATGCGTGCACTTATTAGAGACTGTAATAATTTAAATGATTTTTATCATGCATTTCTATCGGCATATTGGTCTGAAAACACGCAAGACAGAGTCAAACATAGTCTTATTATGCAGCGTAATTTTAAACAGTCTGAGTTCCGCACGCCAGCAGAATACTTTGAAGATATGATTCGAAAGAATGAGTTCCTTTCCAACCCTTATAGCCCGACTGAATTAACTGGCATTTGCTTAACTAAGCTGCCACAACTGATAAGACAAATTGCTTTAGCCGGAAGATGTAAAGACGACATTGAGACTTTTAAGACTTTGCTACAAGAACTTGAGTATGACAACGACGACGGGACTTCTTGTAATTTTTTCAGTAACGGTAATCACAAAAGATTTTCAGAGAGAAGGGATAATGATCGGAACGGACGTTATATGGGTAATTTTGAGAAGGACAGTCGAAACAGACAGGACAATAGATGCCAGCCTTATGGCAATAACAGACGTTCTAACATTAATTACACAGACAATTATAATAACGGGAATTCCTACCGGAATGATCAATCATACGGAAACAGTAATCGGTATTATCAAGACAGAAATTATTCATACAATAATAGAAATTCTTGTTACAGAAATAACCAGGGTAGTAGATATAACAGTAATTTCAGAAGTGACAGTCGAAATTACACAAGAAGTAGTCATGCAGATAGCCAGGAAAATAGAAATTTTAATGACAGACACAACAAAAAATTTACATGTAACAGACAGGAGGGACCTAATTGGCATCCTCCGCGTGACAGAAATTCAGAGAGACAAGTGCAAATCGTAGAAATTGATCCGCGAAATGACGCGAATAATCAAAGACGTGACGCAAACAATCGACAATGACTTCTAGCTTCGGCTTCTGGCAGCAATATAGACGGTTTAGAAAGTAATGACTCTACGACTTTACACTACGTACGCCTGGAAGACATGAGAGACATTTTGCTAGACGAAAAGGCAGTCGTTGACCGCAAACAATTACTTCCTACGTCACGCGTACCTACAGCTGATCGAGCGCTCAGTGCGAATGCACTGACAGCCGTAAACAAATACACAGTCTAATTTCTCTGATTCAATTCAGTACAAAGCTATATTGACTTGATAAATTATGTTATTAACGTTCAGTATTTTTCAGGATACGTTTGTATAAAAGATTTAAGAACTTCAGGTAAATTCTGTGTGTGTCCGACGTTAAGAGGACTTGCTATCGAGAAAATCTCAGGAAGAATGCAATTTCGAAGAAGAAAGTAATAAACTGAAAAGGTAACTATTAATTGAGTTTATTTTTCAGGTGACATATTTCCACTTAGGTATGTGCTTTAGAAGTAATTTGCTGCTCGCGATTGCGTGATTTATACTTTATGTTAACTGATTTTAAAAATGATTGATTAATGAGCAGGGTTGTTACTTATGTATATTATGCATCGCTTGGCTGCACTGCTTTTTTACTGATGTCACATTTTTTTTTATTATGTGCCTACTGTGCTTATTTATTTAAATTATAATTGTCACCTGATTAGTTGTGCTGATATGGTTATGTATGCAGGTTATACTTTGTGATTTATCTGCTTGCGCCTTCATGTTTACTTATTAAGATTACATACGAACATTTATTTGCTTATGCTGATATGATGCTAATGACCTGTTTATTATGTAAGATATATATTTGCTGCTTTGCGTATGGATTGCATATTACACATTTCTGTTTTGTTGTCATAACTACTCTTTAATTTGGTATATAGAAATGCTGATATACTGTGTATGAACATAGAGTTTAGGTTACACTATGGTATTAATTATAGATTGTTTGCTTGGCAGAGCCTCGTTGTAGGGATTGTGCTGCATCCACTTGTTGACATTCTGTTCTCTACTGGTACATTTACTCGCTATTGCATGTTTTGCTTACGCTCAGTGCCTTATATTTTAAGATAAGAAAATGATCTGCTATAATGCTACGAACTACATTGGTACAAGAAACTTCATTGAAGTCACATGAGCCGGAGGTTTTATGGAAGCTGTATAAATTTATGCTAATAGGAAGGAAGCTAACGACATGACATACCAACACTAGGTTTAGACCATTGACAGTTGTTACACTGAATTCTTCGTGAGGAATTGAAATAGCAAGTGACACTTGACACAAGAAATACTCCACATGTTTGCTTCTGTTTTACCATGATTCTTGAAGTGGTGTATACATTGTGAAATATTACGATCATTCACACTCCGTACTCGTACTTACTTACTGAAAGTTATTCAAACTAAAGGCTGTTAGAGGTCATGTATGCATTTCTTTTATTTAATGATGGACAAGGTAACCAAAATGTATTTTATAATTCATAATGAGTAGAAGATTTGGGTCAGATGGATTACACAGAGGTTGGGTGTGGACATTGTGTCTTCGGATTGTATGGGATGATGAATAGAAGTTTACACTAGGATTTTATCTGTTCTTGTTCGAGGAGACTGACTAGAGGAAAGAGTTGTTATGGAAGTGAGATGAGATTGGCAATAAGGTTTATATGTATCGACACGTTGAAGAGGTATTATTGAGGTATTGAGATTGTGTGAAGTTGATGATTATTGGAGTTTTGGTGAATAAGAGGTATGATAAGGTTTATATGTATCGACGTAAGAGGTATTAATGAAGTATTAAGATTATGTGATGCTGATGATTATTGGAGTTTTGGTGGATAAGAGGTAAAGTAAGTGAGGAGCATCTTTTTTTTGTTGGTTTATTTGGAACAAGGAGGATGAAGATGGCAGACTAGAACACTCAAGTGGAAGGAAGATTGTCTACACACACACTTTGTTAAATCAATAAGCAGTATATACTTTTTTTTGGAGAGACGAAGTATTTGCATATCTTGGCACACTGACAGTTTTTCAGCAACTGTACATTTGATTTGGCTTGGCAAACATTGGTCTTGACATGATGACTATGACGTTGACTAACTATTATTGACTGGTATAGACTGTGCCACTACTACTCGATACACATGTTGAACATCATATTTTTGACAGAATTGCATTTACACAGTTAACACTATTCAATTACACAGTAGTACTTAAATGTGGATGAAAGATGAGTGAGTGTGTTTTCCTTTCCTAATCCCAAATAACTGGTACTGACCTATCTCCTAAATATTATTTTACTTGTTTGTTATGGCTTGCACTGACACCCGTAAATATTATAGGTTTACTGATACTTGTGTATTTTTAATAGTTAATATGACAATTATCTGATACCATTTGTGTGTTTATTATAATTTGTATGTTTATTGTAAGAGCATTGATAATAATTTTGTAAAGGCAATTGCATGTGCATTCAAACTGTTGTTTGTGCTTACACTTATTAACATTGGTAGGTGCCACTTGGAAATGTTTAATTTCTGCTAATGAACTGTCTGATTAGTGATATTGAATATTATGGACTGTTACCTGCACCTGTTCAACATTACTGGGTGCCACTGATGGAACTGCTTCTACTGAGATAATGTCACTTGTTGCTGTCTGGACCTGTTCAACATTGCTGGGTGCCACTGATGAAACTGCTTCTGCTGAGATAATATCACTTGTTGCTGTCTGCACCTATTCAACATTGCCGGGTGCCACTGATGGAACTGCTTCTACTGAAATGATGTCACTTATTGGTGTCTGCACCTGTTCAATATTGCTGGGTGCCACTGATGGAACTGCTTCTACTGAAATAATGTTACTTGTTGCTGTCTGCACCTCTTCAACATTGCAGGGTGCCACTGATGGAACTGTTTCTACAGAAATGATGTCACTTGTTGGTGTCTGAACCTGTTCAACATTACTGGGTGCCACTGTTGGAGCTGATTAAATACTGCTGATGAAATGTTATGAGACTGCTATTTGCACCTATTGGCCATTGGTGGGTGCTACTGTTGGAACTGTCAACTACTCTGAGGAGTGTTACTTGTTTATTGAACTATTGACAAGATTTTATGTGAATATTTGTATAAACTGATTTTTTGTGTATTTACTGTTTATGAAATGTTATGAGGCTCTTACCTACACCTATTCGTCATTGCTGGTGCCATTGATTGAATGATACTTGTGTAAACTATTATGTAAAATCACATGTAGGCCAGCATTTGTATTCCTTACTGTATTTTATATACTAGGTTATTGAAGGGTCAGTGCAAAGCCAAAATTTATTTAGTTATGTGATATTTACTTATTAATATTAGTTTTTAATTTTTGTCTGTATTTTTGGGACGAATTTGGTGGTATTTTCACCACCAATGCTGGCAAAAATACCATCAAATTCTAGCCCGTGGAGGAGGTATAAAATTAATAAAATAAAATTAAATAAAATAAAATATTAATTTAATTATTTAATCTGTATGATTGTCTCTCCTATGAGTCGTCAGGTTTTAATTATTCGGTATCAGACGCTTGACAATGGCTTTTTCGTAAAGGCAATGTTACTCGTAGTTGACCGTGAAATAAAACTGTAATAATCGGACTTCGTAATTAAATCGTTTCCAAAGACTGCTGCGGTAGGTGCGGACTCATAATCTAAATCTCAATATTACAATAATTTGCCAGCCATGCCAAAACGTCGTACAGAGGTGATTGTCTACTAAACAAAAAATTACACAGTTAGTTAAATCAGATATATTCAATGAATAAGCCTACAGTTCACAATCCTACTTACTTTTATAAATATAAATTCTTTTCAGAATCGAGTGCCTAGTATGGTTGCAACTCGCAGTAATTTTCTATAACATGAAATATGGCGGTGTGCCAGACAATAAACTAAAATACGTGCTTCTCGCACCACTTCAACCAGAGCTCTCTTTTCTTAATCAAACATACGAGTAACGTAATTGTGCTTTTGTTTTATCAGCGACACAGCGCTGCAGTTGTGTGCCATAGGCTTTATTTATTTGTCACTGATTATTTATTTAATTAATATCTCGCGTTTCCGAGGAAACTCACGCTCGGCATGCAAATGTGCCTTTATATTGCCCCCTGAATTGCGAGGCGAAAGGACACACCTGCAGGCGAGCAATTCACCTAAAGGCACAAGAAAATCTAAGTTATCTACAACTATTTACATGACCTACATTATACACATTATACACACTATATACAAACTTTGAATGACGCGGGTGCGCCGTAAAAGTTCTTATGTTGGCAGATAGAGTGCGCGCAAGTGCAGAAGCGTCTGTGTGACTGCCGTTATGTCGTACAGTTAGATCACGCGGCACAGTATTGCAGTTCATATTGTTCGTGTGTGCGCGTTTCTCAGTCGTTGCACAAAGAAAATATTCAACCAAGATTACATATGAAGACTACATTCTATGACAGGTAACTTAGTTTTAAATTTACAATATTCGTTATAACACAATACAACTTAGATTGTTGAATGTTCTTAGTTACATAGTATTGTTTTGAAATACTTCAAAGAAAAATGTCCGTATTTTTCAGGTGCGTTGACCTATACACATCGTGTCGTTATTACAGTTCATATTCATCTGCTGCACAATAATTTTTTTTTTTACAGGTTAGTATCGTCGTGGTAAAGTTTTTTGATCACAGTAACATCGTTGTATAACAACGTGATTAATACATAAGCGTGTCCATTTCCTATTTCCATTATAGTCGTTGTGATGCAGTTCGTAGTGAGTAAAAGCATTGCTTATTACAGATCAGACGTGACCCGTCGAGTAATTGGTCCACGTGCAGTTCGTTTTTTACATTCCGTGGAAGCTTGGTTGCAGAACCTCGGACGGCACATAGCTGGCGTCGATCCTTGGACAGTCCAGGTAAGAGTGTCCGTCACATTTCGAGAACATTTCATTCCCTGAAGTTCCAACCAAAATTCTTCCACCCGTCGTGTTGATTTCTGGTCAGGCACTTTGTGTCCATTTAATCCAGTTAACATCTTGAAGTTAGGTACTGTAGTAATGTCACTAGACGATGCACGAATTATGCACTTCACATTTTCAGTTTTTTGCTGAATATAGCTCACCTAAATGTTCGTAGTTATTAATCGAGGAAATCGTTCATCGCGTTTACATAGGTACGATGCATAATGAATGGCATTAACCGTTTCCTTCACATAGGTTTCTGCGTAGTTGCAGAGTTAGTAATGTTCGTTAATGTCCGTGAACAGAGGTTCACTATGCAATGTCTTTTTGGCACTCGTTTTGTTCAAATTTTTACATGATACATCAGTTTAAAAAAAAAAGTAATTATACATACACACGTCACATATTTTCTTAGTATAAACATAATACAGTTGCACATAAACATGTTTACATCATCTTTACATCGCTATAGGTTATTACATTGTGTCACATTTGATTACATGAATTGCAGATATTTACATCCTCTTTAGCGGTTTTGCTGGGATATTATCGATGTTTTTTGTGATGTCATCTGAAATTAAGATAGGTTAGACACAACATTCATTACATCAGTAGGCAAGACCAGGCGTTTTCGCTACTCAATAAATATTCAAAATAGTAAGAGAGAGAAAATGTTCGATTCCTCGCGTTTTGTGCGTGTGTGTAGAGTGTCTGTGTGGCCTTGACTACTGATAGATGCTTTTCGTGTTGAGAGATGTGCGTCTAATCTATTTCTCAAAGTAAAAGATCGCTCCACAGATGACGTCTGTCAGTTCGTCAGGTGTCATACCAAGTCAGTGGTACCTACAATAACAAATGTTCCGTGAAAAATTAACATGTCATTCACTGCTACGTAATCATAAATTTTACTTTAATATTCAGTCTTCTCGGTGGAGCCGCGGCGTTGAAAGAAAAGTTCTTCTGTCTTCAACTGCGACTCTGGAACGCTGAAATGAAAATTTCTATACTACTTATTATCTGTGTTGTAGCAACAGAGTTTTTCGAGTTGCTTAGCAATATTTTGATGGGTATGACTTTGACATTATTCAGCATGAAATGCTCTAAGATCTCGGTGTGCGTATAGCCCAATAATTTTGTTAGTTCTACGATGTTGTAACAGATACGCACCAGGGTGCGGTATGTTAACAATTATACAAGGTCCTTCATATAGCAGACGCCACTTAGCGTTGCGTCGTTTGAGTGCAACAGATTTATGATGAGTACGAAGTAGTACAAGCATTCCTACCTCGAATTTTTGTTTTCTTTTTATTATGTTTCTGTGATGTTTGTTTCGTATCTGTGCGTGTTGTGTCAGCGTAGTCAATACTTCTTTTATTTTCTGTTCAGGTGTGATTTCCTTGTCTGACAACTTAGGTAATGGTTCTATCCACTGATCGTTCTGTTTGCAATTGAACATGATCTCGTTAGGTGTGTAATTTGTATCGTAAATATTTAAGTTATTGTGTACGTCTTCGAAAAGACTTAGGTAGGACACCCAATTAGTATGTTTTGATGAAATATAGGTCCTCATGAAACGGTTTAATTCTCGGAAAAGTCTCTCAGTCGCGTTACATTGTGGACTAAACCTCGAAATAAATATACTTTTAATGTTATTGTCCTTCAAGAAATTTCTCCATTTGTACCCAGAGTAGTATGCTGCATTATCTGATAGAATTGCTTTAGGTTTTCCCACGTGCGTCAGGTAACCACTTGAGAATCTTCGTATTATAGCACCTGCAGTGGGGGATTTTAAAGCAAAAGTTTAACATGTTTAGAAAATATATCGTAAAAAGCTAAGATATATTTGACGCCTCCAGAGCTTGCTGGATGCGGTCCACTGATGTCAGTACACAGAATTTCCAGGGGTTTACTAGGTAAAATAGAATGTAAATCTGTTTTTGTGGATAAATTCTGAGGTTTTGATTTTTGACATATGACACATGTTTTCAGTTCCCTGTAAATTTTTCTTCTCATATTGCTAAAATAACAGTATGTACTGAGCTTCGCTAAACACTTTTTTGTCCCATAATGACCCCATACTAAGTGTGTGTGCCAAATTAAATTACGTTCAGACTCTTTGGGAATGCATACACACCAGTTAGTAGCATTTGGATGTCGGCGGTAAAATAGCACATCATTGTGTAACTTGTAATACTTAGTCAAAGGATGATTGTGTTTTTCTACCAGTAATGTTATTATTTTATACCAGTGAGGATCAGATTTTTGTAATTCAGCCATGTTTCTGCACATATCAATATAATATTGGTGATACTGCTTGTGTTGCATTAAGAGAATCCTGTAGTCATTTATATTTTCTAAGTCACTGTTCGTATCATTCATACCTTGTGGAAGTCTAGACAAAGTGTCTGCAATGGTGTTGTCCTTATCTCTTATGTACTTAATTTCAAAAGAGTAGTTCTGAAGTGTAACTGCCCATCGTGATAGTCTAGGATGTACAAGTTTACAAGTTAACAAAAATGTCAGGGCCTGGTGATCGGTGTAAATTACTGTATGTTTTCCAAATAAATAATAATTGAGTTCCTTGAATGCCCATACTATGGAAAGTGTTTCTAACTCAGTAGTGGAGTATGTACGCTCACATTCAGTTAGAGTGCGACTCGCAAACCCAATAATTCTTATCTGTTCCTCCTCTTTATTCTTTACAACTTGAAATAAGCAACAGCCCAAGCCAGTACGTGAAGCGTCACAAGTCATACAAAAATCTAAATTGAAATCTGGATGGCTCAATATGTTAGCATTCACTAAAGCATGTTTAATTGTATTAAAGTCATTCTGGCACTGTTCCGACCAGATCCAAACTTGATTCTTTCTGAGTAGATTTAGCAGATGTTTACTGTTCAAAAGTGGTTGTGGCAAAAAACGTCTGAAAAATGAACATAGCCCAAGGAATGATTTTAACTGCTTTTTAGTTCGAGGGCTAGGAAAGTTTCTGATAGCATCTAATTTACTGGGATCCGGACGTATGCCCTGTGAATTAATGATATGTCCTAAATACTTTATCTCACTGCAACCAAACTTTGATTTTCTAAGATTGGCTATGACTCCAGCTTGTGCAAATTTTTCTAAAATTCTTTGACGTGTGTCAACGTGTTCATTCCAGGATTGTGTAGCTATCAGTATATCATCTACATAGTGTGTGACTGTCTCAACTAAATCGTCGCCAAGCACGGTATCCAGGGCTGTAATGAATACCCCAGAGCTGACATTCAGTCCGAAGGGTAGAACACAAAACTGATAGGTTCGCCCCCCGAACATAAACAGTATATTTCCGAGAATCAGGAGTGATACCCACCTGCCAAAACGAATTAGCGAGATCTATTGTGGAAAAATATTTTGCATCTAGAAATTTCTGTAATTGCTCTTCTAAATTTTCAGGTTTTGTGTGAACCGGTAAAATTATTTCATTAATAGCTCGTGCGTCTAACACTAACCTAATGCTTCCATTTGATTTTTTGACAACAAGTAGAGGACTACAGTAAGGTGAGGTGGATGGTTCAATGACCTTCCAGTCTAACATTTGTTTTAATTCTTGCCACACAGCAGGTCGTTGAGATAACGGTACGTTATATGTCTTATGGTAGAAGATCTTGTGAGGCTTAACTTCAATCTTGTACACATACGTGTTGATAACACCTAATCGTTTGGTAAAAACTTGTAAATATTTGGATAACACTTCCCGTAGTTTTATACGTTCATGTACACTGAGAGCTGTAGCTTCACTTATCTTATGATCAAGCAATGTTTTCAAGTCCATTAGCTCTGCGTCAGATGAGTGTGTTTGCATGTCTTGAATGTCTTTGTCAAGTACTAACTGAACCTTGTACCCAGTACAGTGTTTGTCATGCTTTAGAGTTTTCCTGTCCAAATCAATAATAATTACCCTGCTTTTATCATTTAAAATACATTTACCTTTGGAGAAGTCTATAATGCAGTCCTTCTCGCTCATAATATCTATTCCTAATATGCAATTATTCACAAGGTTTTGTACAACCAGGAATGGCCATTGTACGGTTCCATTACCTATTTTAACGTTTACAAAAACTTGCTTCGTAACCCTACATGACTTATTACCTAGTGCAGTAGTTATTTTACAGTTTTGGGCAGGAAACTCAGGCACAGGTTCCAATTCACACATCTTTTTATAAAAATTAAAAGATAAAACGCTCACAGCTGCACCTGTATCTAGGATAATAGTAGTTGGAATCCCACCTACTACACCAGTAGTGGAGGCTAAAACAATTTCATTTGTGTTTAAACGACATTGTGTACTGTCTTGTAAAAGTTCATCTGATATATTGTTATTGTGGTTGTATCTTATAAATAAAACAGGTAGTTTTTGTTTAGAATTACTCGGCATATTATTCTGTTGTTCAAGTGTGGTGTCAAATAACTGATTAACATTGAAGCCGCCCCCCAAGGATTCTTCAGCCACGACCTGGGGCAAAGTAGTGACTGTTTCTAGTTTGTTGGATTAGCATTTGTACTAGGTACTGACACAGATTGAGGTTGTGGATCAGGTGTCATTTCTATTATATTCACATTCGGATATTGCCTATTATGATCTCCAAACTTTTGCGGTTGTTGTTGCTGTTGCGCATTATAACTTACCTGTCGGTCGTAAGGTATGCTCCAATTTTGACCTGGTGGCTGCTGTGGTAAAGCAGAGTTTGAATGAAAGTACTGATCGTTACGAGTCCAACCTTGATGCTGTCTTGGCTCGTAGTTATTATTATTTCTATTTCTGTTTGCGTTTTTGTTATTACCTTTGTATCCGTTGTTACCGTTGTAGTTATTACCGCGGTGCCTTTTGTATGGATTGCCGCATGAAATGTTATTACTGTTGTAACTACTGTTTGTATTGGAATACGCGTGTTGATTTTGATTTCCGTACTGAGACGGCATGTGAGTTTGCTGCTCCCGTTGTACCGCGTATCCAACTGTGGGCGCGCCAGAATTGTGTTGGCAAGCCTGCATGTTTTGCATACCACTAGTGTAAACATTGTGGCTGCTGTTTTGCCGCGCGAAGCGCTGATCTTCAAGTAACATGTCAACCGAATCTAAAGCTGTTAAAAAATAATCTGAATCGTCATCCGGGATATGTAGGAGTTTTTCTTTAATGTTGAAAGGCAATTTGGCCTTCAACGCACGGAGTATATCACGCGTTGCGACTGGTCCGTCTAAAAAGTGTCCCATGTTCAAGTATTTTTCAAAATATCTGCGTAAGTTACCATTTTTACTGTTAAAAGTTTCAGGTTCTAAAATTTGTCTTCTGAGTCGCTCCTGGACGGATTGCGACCAGAATTTGTTCAGAAAAGCACGCTCAAACTCACTGTACGTGGTACATACGTCAGCTTGACTGTATGCCCAGACAGCTGCATCGCCTTGGATGTAACCGACAATATATGAAATCTTTTTCCGGTCACTCCAAGTGCGTGGAAATGCGTTACTAAAAGATTTGAGAAAAATCACCGGATGAATGGTTCGTTTTTCTGGGATAAAAATCTGAAATTGCCTGTGTTTCATTAAGCTTTCGTCTTCCTTTGCATTATGATATGGATTTGTCCCACTGTAATTACTGCTATGTCCAGCTGGCGAGTAATTACGATAATGTTGCTGTGGTTTACCATGATAATAGCTTGTGTTTGTGTTTCCACATCGTGGTATGTGTTGTAGTCGTGGTGTGTTTTGTTCTTGTGTATTTGTCGTGTGCGGTATGTGTGTGTCATACTCGAATGTATATTGGTTCCTAAACTGTGCATTTTGACTGATATTTTCGTTACATTCAGACTGTGGTCGATCGGTGAATTGTCTCTTGGGTGCAGTGACGGATTGTATTGCGTCACTGATCAGCTGTTTGTTATTAGTAATGTATTGCGCTACGGAGTCGTGCACAATTGTTGGTAAATTTTCACGTAAGCATCTATCAAAATGTTTGTCTTTGTTCACTACCCAATCATGAAATTCTTTATTAATATTTTGAAAATGAGCTGTGGCATCAGATTGTAAGATGTCAGTCAGGTGTTGTTCAACATTGTCAAATTTATTCTGTACGTCAGTAATTCGTTTTTCAAGGTTGTCATGTACTGAAGGATATGTTTGAATTTGTTCAGTAAGAACTTCACACGTGACATTAAGGTTTTTTACTTGTGTCTGTAAAGTGCTACGTCAGTTGTAGTCTTTTCTTGTCTCGTATTAAGCTGGGAAAATTTAGCACTGAGTTCAGTCATCTGTTTGGTCAGTGTGGCGTCTATAAGTTCCACACGCTTACATAAAGTGTCATTACCTGTCTTGAGTGCTATGAGATCAGATTTGATTTCATCATTTTGTGTCTTTAACTGTTCATTTTGCGTCTGTAAGGTTGCCACGTTTTCGGCGTTTTGTTTCATTAGCATTTGTAACATGTCGGCAATGTTTGCCGTTTGCAAGGTGTCTGCCCCCGCCGCGTCATTAGACGTGACGTCATGCATTAACATTGGCTCTGATTGAGACTTTGAAATTTTTGTGGTGGAAGGCCTATTGTCAAAATTTTCGTCAACACTTGCGTCAATGTTTGATGAATCGTCACTACCGGTTGCTGTCGTAAAGTCATTTTCTAACATTTGTCTCTCGTCCGAGTCGGATTGCGTCTGAATAGTACGTCTTTGCTGTTCCATTTTTGCGTATTGTTTTCTAGTTATTACCATGCCACACGTGATATATGTTTCAAGAAAATATTTGACACTGATTTTAAAATAAAATGCAGTTGAGCATGAATCGGTCGTAGCAACAATGGCTGTCTGTTAATTTAAAAATATAAACTGAATTTGAGATTATTGGTAATGGCTGCTGGCCATGTTACATGATATCGTACAGAAGTCGGCCATATTGTACACTCGTGTATTGGTATTGTTGTATACGTTATTGTTTAAGGAAAAATACTGAGAATGGAATTTATCACTGAAACTGTTATGCGGAAAAGAAACACTACAGAATTTTACTGAAAAGCTAATACACTGAATTATACGTCTGGTCAAGCCTGCTAATGCAAAGATGCTGCGTCTTACCTTATTTTGCTGGAAGCTTCTTTGCGTCTTCCCGCAAAATTTTATAATTGGCAAATATCTTCTGATTTTTGTTATTTCTCATAAGTTGATTTTTCACATGAAACAAAGAGAACAATGTAACAAATGACAAAATAACAAGTCCGACACGCAGTCGCCAATATAAAATTAATAAAATAAAATAAAATAAAATAAAATATTAATTTAATTATTTTATCTGTATGATTGTCTCTCCTATGAGTCGTCAGGTTTTAATTATTCGGTATCAGACGCTTGACAATGGCTTTTTCGTAAAGGCAATCTTACTCGTAGTTGACCGTGAAATAAAACTGAAATAATCGGACTTCGTAATTAAATCGTTTCCAAAGATTGCTGCGGTAGGTGCGGACTCATAATCTAAATCTCAATATTACAATAATTTGCCAGCCATGCCAAAACGTCGTACAGAGGTGATTGTCTACTAAACAAAAAATTACACAGTTAGTTAAATCAGATATATTCAATGAATAAGCCTACAGTTCACAATCCTACTTACTTTTATAAATATAAATTCTTTTCAGAATCGAGTGCCTAGTATGGTTGCAACTCGCAGTAATTTTCTATAACATGAAATATGGCGGTGTGCCAGACAATAAACTAAAATACGTGCTTCTCGCACCACTTCAACCAGAGCTCTCTTTTCTTAATCAAACATACGAGTAACGTAATTGTGCTTTTGTTTTATCAGCGACACAGCGCTGCAGTTGTGTGCCATAGGCTTTATTTATTTGTCACTGATTATTTATTTAATTAATATCTCGCGTTTCCGAGGAAACTCACGCTCGGCATGCAAATGTGCCTTTATAGAGGGGCATATGAAAGGTGGCTACACTGAGGCACAGCGCCAGAGATTGCGCCAGAGAGACTTTTTCTGCCGCCTCCACTGGGAAGTAGTAGTTCAGAAGTTGCCATGGGCAGTAGTAGTTCTAAGGTTGCCGTGGGCAGTGCTTGTTGAGAGTATGTCGATAGCAGTACTAGTTGTGAGCATGTCATGTGCAGTTGTTCTGATGGGCTAGACAATAGATGCTGTTCGAATGGAGATGTTGTAATGATCACAGTGTATTTTTCGTCATTATATATGAAGGTAACAAAAAATTTTTTGAATTTCAAATTTCCTAAATTAGAATGCCTCTTGGTGACAGGTTCAGTCAACAAAGCATCTGGCTTGTGTTCATGTATTAGAGTGTAATTCTGGTTTCTATGTGCAATCATAGTATTTCTGGTTTTTTAATTACTTCATTGTAAATGGGGTTTAAAGCATCTTGTCGTATTGAGGAAGAACCGTGCCAGATGTGTGCGTTGAATCACACTTCCACACACAGAACAGTTACACTTGTGCTTTGTTGTTTCGTAGCTTTTATTGTTGCTGGGGACTTAATTAATTAATTGTGTTAACGCAAATTTCCTTTCATTCTTTGTTGTTGTTCTATGCAGTCAGATTGCGGACTAATACTAGTCAGGGCCAACTGGTTACTAGACTGCGTAACTGGACAGACAGCTACTAAAATTAAAATTATTTGCATTATATTTAATTAAGCCCCCATGCAACGTGTCTGTTAGTTTAAGTAGTGAGAGTCACGCCAGTTTTCCACTTGCAACAAAAGTGACGCCACTGGGCCGCCACTCGAGTGGCATTAGAAAATACGTGTGTGGAAACAACCAAATTCCTGTGGCTCCATTCTTGTGTTTCTAGTTGTAGCCATATCACAAAAATAAAAATCACCAACTTTGTGACGCCACTTTCCTTTCACCATTGCCGATTAGCATAATTTGCCTGACACCTTGTCGCTGAATTTGGAAGCATTGTCGTTTTGGTGTTAGTAATTTTACTGTGTGTGTCTTTCATACTACAAAAAAAGGTCTAAAAAGTGGTCTTTAGCAACAACTGTACAGTTTGTTGAACTGTACAAGAAGCAACATTGTCTGTTGAAACACAAAACTGAGCGCTGTCAAGAAAAGAGTGTAAGATATCGAGCATTACTTGATATCGTGGATGGTACCGGTGAAAACATCCCAGTTGTGGTTTACTTATTGAAAAAGTAAAAGAAAAGATACATTTGGAATGACTAAATCAATAACTACAACAAAGTGTTAACGTATTATAAGAATACTGAATCTGCAGGTCCCTCTACCGCCCAAAAAGATTAATTTCTAAAAATTATGCAGCAACTATATAGCTGTAAATAAAATAAATTGTAGCTTATATAAAAAACATGATACTTCCATTTATCAGTATTTAGAAAAAAAAAACGGAATTTTCTTTAAAATAAAAGTGACCTAGTTGTATAGGTTGGGTAAAAAAATGTTATTACTATACCTAGGCCAACACAAAATATTGATCATTTTGTACTGTATCGTAAGTGCACAGCAATCATGAGAAATCATGGGAAACATGATTTCATGATTAACGGTGAGAAACTCTGACAACATGTTATATGTGTTTTTATTCAAAACAGGATGTGCCCTGAACCATGAGAACATGGTGTTTTAACAGGAACATAATATTAACTTTCTACATTCAAAGTTGCTGCTACTAATTCATTTTGCCATTAATTTATTACTGTTAACATTTTATTAAACACAAGGTTTTAAGTTAACTACAGTTATCATCATTTGCATAGTGAGATAGTGGTAATGTTCTTTCCTTACATGCTATAACATGGTATGTATCACAAGGTCCTCCACAAAACTGTGGGGTTGTGATACCCCTTGGTTGAGCACCCTCATGTACCGGTGGTATAACTGGAAGCTGGCTACCTTCCATTGAATGTTCGTCATTGCTGGCATGTTGAGGAGTCCATCATGTACATGTGTCGTGCTTTTTCCCAGCAGAGTTCTAGTAGTCTGGTGTTTAATGGGGTTAATATTATGAGTTGCCATCAGGTCTTTAATGAGAAAAGTTGTTTCTGGCAGATGTAAGTTATTCTGTTACACGTGTGTTTTGAGACACAGAACATTATTTTTAGGTAGAAGACTTGACTTCCTCTCGTCATTTGAGACTTGAGTGCCTGAGGTGTGTCTATACATACCTACTCTAAGGGAAAAAAATCGACAAATCATGAAAGAATTATCCGAATGGGACGGAAATTGGTAGAGATGATGTACGTATCAAGACAAATAAATAATTATACTTTCTGAAAAATTAGATGACTTATTCAAGAGAGAGATCTGAAAAAAATGAGCAATTCAATAACATGTTTGTCGTCCTCCTGCCCTTATGTAAGCAGTTATTCGGCTTGGCAATGGTTGATAGAGTTGTTGGAAATCCTCCTGAAAAATATCTTGCCAAATTATACCTAGTTGGCGCGTTAGATTGTCAAAATCCCGAGCGAGTTGGAGGGCCCTGCCCATAGTCCTCTGAATATTCTCAATTGGGGCGAAATCTGGCGACCTTGCTGACCAAAGTAGGGTTTACTAAGCATAAAGACGACTCTCACCGTGTGCTGGAATGTAAGTTAAGGATGGCTTTCTATGGACAGTAACAAAAAGGGGCACAAAATATTGTCAACATATGCTGTTGGTCCATATGACAGGCAGGTCAGGCTGCTACCCACCTCTGTGTGGTGTGTCTCCAGACGGGAGTTCACTGTTCACTGAGGCTGTTAGAATCGGGAATCATCGCTGAAGACAGTTCTACTCATGTCTATGAGATTTCAGGTCGAAGATATGTCTGGAGACACCCAGGACAGCGGTGGGCTACCAACCAAACGGTCGCCTACCATATGGTGTGACAACCAGAAGAGATGGCCTGGGAAACCGTTTCATTTCATAACAGCAACACTTTTGTTGTCGTCCGTGGCACCCTTACATCACAGCGACATTCTGCACCCCGTTTTGCTACCCTACATGGTAAACGCCATTTATGTTTCAGCAAGATAATATCCGCCCACAAACGGCGAGAGTTTCGGCTGATGGTCTTCGTGCGTGCTAAATTCTACCTTAGCCGGTAAGATCGCCGGATCTCTCCCCAATTGAAAACGGTTGGAACTTTATAGGTAGGGCTCTCCACCCCTCTCAGGATTTTGACAATCTAACTCGCCAATTGGACAGAATCAGGCACGTTATCCCTCAGAAGGACATCCAACAACTCTGTCAATCAATGTCAAACAGAATATTTGCTTGCATTGGATCAGACGTGAACCAACTCGTTACTGATTTACTCAATATGTGAAGCTTTTCTTTTTGAACAAATAATCCAGTTTCTCTATAATTGTAATCCTTTGTCTCATTGTGCATGTACATCACACCTACTGATTTCTCCCCACTTGGTTAATTCCTTTGTAGTGTGATCTTTTTTTTTTGTCTTATATTCCAAGTTGTGTGCTCTAACATGTGTGAGACTGGTTCTGCTCTACCTTCCTACCACAGTCGTGCAAGGACACTTTGTGAGTATTTTGGGGAATTAGTGTTGACCTATGGCCTGCGAGGTAGGAAGATATCACATCATGCATGCAGAGTTCAGAAGAGTGCAGCAGTATGGGCAGTCATGTAATTAGACCTTGATCTCAATGTCGGTTGCACTACAGTCCCTGTAAAAGAAACGTTAACGCTAACAGAACTTTGTATATGGGTTCAAGGCGTCACTACTTGTTAGCAAGGAGTAATTTAAAAGGGGTTTTTCCATTATTACAGTTTATTTTGAGTCTCAGTATGACTTCATGACATAGCAATCATAATTATGATACATACAATATGGTATATCATTTATATGCTGGATATTCCCAAACTGTTAGTATCAATTCCTGATTCCAGAATCCTTTAATAGTGATGTGGTCGTTAACCATATTCGGGGGTGGGCAGATTACAAAAAAATTAAACACAATTGAAATAAATGCACAATTAAAATAACCAAATAATGGATGGGAGTTGGTAAAGAGCAATAAAAAAAGTACACAAAACAATTCAATAACTTAGGAGTACAAAGCACTCTACATTGGCTGATCAGTTCTTTTCGTTAAATCAGACATGTCACGTTTCTGCTTCAATTAAGCCCATAAATCGTGAATATGTTTAACTACCAGGCATGGTTGAATATACGGGAAAAATAGGAGAGACGAGACGACAGCAGTTCTGAGTGGAAATTGAATATCACTTTCTGGCGTGGCGCGCGTATTTACCTTTGGTAGTCGGCTGCTGTAGCTGCCATTGGCGTGCTGTGCTCCTGAGAATCTGTTCTGAATCTTTCTCGACTGTTAAATATCAGTCGGATACTGTTCCCACATCTTTGGTGAAGTCGAAACATCTTGTTGCTCCCTAGCTAAGTTAATTGGCATGGTACACGCTATTTGGCTGGAACAGGGCGTACGTCATTGCCCTCAAATCAATAGCAAGCGTTAACTGTCAGTGCTCGGTGCAATTCTCCGCTCTAGGAGACTTTGCAGTTTAAAAACTTGAGAGTTAACAGGTGTTCACATAATTACTCTCGTAATCGTCTCAGCGCTGCGGGAGTACCTTGCTCAAACACTCGATGATTTACTGCAAGAGAAGATCGAATTGTTCTGTCTGCATTTTGCCTATATTACAGCTTGTGGCCTTGCGTTTTCTTTCTGGCCAATAAGGGTGTTCTGACCTGTTATAACTCCACCCAATAGAGTTTCTGTAGCCCATCGAAAGCATCGTTTCTTTCGTAGGGCAGAGTTTATCCTGAGAAGAACAGTTTTTTTTTCCAAGCGTGTTTTTACGCAGGTGGCCACAGTGAGTTACCAATGTTTTGAGTTGAATTCTGCGCAGTCGCTGCGGCGTTACATTGTGTCCACTGGTTGTCCCGCTGTGAAGGTTTCAGCCGAACATGGGATGGGTGTTGCTGTCATAAAATTTTCCTTTCCTCAGAACTGCGTCTCATAGCTTGGGTCTGGGAAATTACTTACATGCAATTACTGGTGCGAGTGTTAGTGGTTTATATTCATGAGATATAGGCTTGTTTATTGGATTTGCATATCAATAAAACTCGTACATTTTTATGGAACAATGTCGTGTGACATATCGATTTAACGGGAATTATTCAGGAATTCAATGGACGGTGTGTTATTTGTCTGGCACATTAGAATGCTATATGATGCAGTGGGTGCAGCTTTTGTGTTGTATACTCTCAGGCTGTTCTTACGGATAGTAGATTTCTTTATCTCAAATGTTGCCTTCATTCCTCTTACTGCGCTGTCTTCAGTGTGCTTCATAAAGGTATGGCCTGTCACCTGCAGTGTAATTCCTACGTATTTGTGGCTTTTATCTATTTCCAGTTTTTTTCTGCAGATGAATTCATTGTTTGCCTGGGTTCCTCCTTTTTGGAATGTCATTCTTTCGTCTTATCCCTACTTACGGTAAGATAGTTTTCCTGGGACCGTCCTTCCATTCTGTCAACGGTTTCTTGCAAGGGCTCTCTTCTTTCTGATTGCAGGGTCATAACATCAACATACAGCCACATTCTCACCTCTTTAGATTCTATCCTTTAGATCATGTCATACAGAAGTGTGTTGAATATACATTTCCACTGCAATAATGGAAATGTAATGGTTAATTTATGTGGTGAAAGTATGTGATATTTCAGTTATATAATGCAGGATAAGATTTGTGTGCGAAGAAGCAAGTATTATTCAGTAATTAGAGAAAAAGCATTTCAAGATTACAGTAGCTCACTTACTTCTACACATGGTGAAAACTGATGCCATAGTGCAGTGTATTCAGATACTAGTGTTGCCAACTTCAGTGCTATTAAACACATGCCCAGTGAACAAGGTGTCTGGTGAAAGTGTAACTTCAGCTTGAGTGTAGCTTTTAATAAAGGAAATCATCAAGTTTATTACAATGTCTGTTAGTGCACTAGCACGAGCCGTAAGTCTAAACTCGGTTGAGAAAAACTTTAATATTTCATGTTATTTCACTGATGTCCAAGAGTGAAAACATCACCTTGTAAATAAGTCTTTAGGGCATTGTAAATAGTAATAGTATAGCAACGCTGAATTGTGCTTTTGAGAGTGTAGTATGAATAAGGGAAGTATGACAGTTGATTGGCAGACTTCAGATATAGAAGTGTAAGTTCTGGTTTCACTGGAGCCAGGGCTCCATCTCTAATATGCTATCGATTCTATCGGATTTTTGTAACAAGGATCGAGTCGTAGCTCTACAAACACTCGGAACTGACTTTGAGTCAGGAATGGATCTTCGGTTACGAATGCTATTTCGATTATAAGTTTGTTTGATGGCTGTGTGTTATTTCTGCGAAAAATCCACTTCCAAACTCAAGAATTATGTTTCTCCTACTTCTTCCTGGATTCTTGTCTCAATTCCAATGCCATAACCTTAATGACAACATCAATGTCTGTACGAATAGTATCAAATGACGCCATACTGAAAACAATGCCCCAGAATTTCGGCAAGAGAGTGTGGAAACGACAGCACACGACACCACTGCTGTGTTAGACGTGATGCGACTTGCTGTGGCGCCAGTTTTGTTACAAGTTAAAGCCGGCCCTTAGGCGCGGCTGTTGGTTTGAAATGCTTTTGCTGTGTGTCTGCAAAACTAACGTTTCAGTTTGCAAGTTTTCACAGTCGGTAAGTGGCTCAAAATGATCGCAGTTTCAGTTGATCTTCCGTAACATCTGCTCAAGTTAATCTTGAAACAAAATATTATTTACAAAAAATTTGGATGGCCTTCTGAAACAATTTCATTTTGTCGTCCATTTAATAAGGCGTTATTTATAAACTATTGATTTAACATGTGATATGTTTTGTATTCTAAAACATTTAGAAAATAAAGGTGAAGAAAAGTTTTTCTTTATATGGTCAGTAAGGCTAGATAAAATAGAACAGTTTATTAAGTTATTAATTAATTTTTGTAGCACTGTTAAAATATTTTTTATCAAAGATATTATTTACTTCGCTATTTCCCTATTTTTAACTTCACATCTAGTACATGAATGCATATTGACTAAAAATCAAAAGTACACCCTCACACTTGTAGATACAAATTCAGCATTCACAAAAAAATGAAATACGTTGCTCATTAGCAGTAACAGAATAATAGTATAACAGTTGCGACTAGTTTTAATCGTGCTGCTACAGATTTTTGTTAAGGAATAATAATAAAGAGTTTGCTCATTTGCCCTGCAGTCTACTTCGTTGTTTATTTGGTATAGGCCCTGATTTAACTGTTATAAAACATGAATGAAGTCATGTGACGAGGGCCTCTCGTCGGGTAGACCGCTGGCCTGGTGCAAGTCTTTCGATTTGACGCCACTTCGGCGACTTGCGCGTCTATGGGGATGAGATGATGATGATTAGGACAACGCAACACCCAGTCCCTGAGCGGTGAAAATCTCCGACCCAGCCGGGAATCGAACCCGGGCCCTTAGGATTGACGGTCTGCCGCGCTGACCACTTTTTTTTCTTTGCTTTTGTCGTTTTTATTATTATTATTATTATTATTATTAAGAGTCCATCCTTCTACCAACTTTTTTTTTACTTTTTTATGTTTTTGATGCCAAATCCTCATTTGTCTTACTTTTTGCGAGTGCTCGGCCACTTTTTCTTTTTTGAATCTTTTTATTTTATTTTATTTTTTCATTTTTTTAATGTCGGCTTCTTAATTTTTTCTGTAAGCTGGATGCCTAAATTACCTTAGCTAACATAAATGAGAATAAATATTTCTTCTTAATATTAATTAAAGGCAATGAATCTTCCTCTTGCTAATGGAAAGATAAGTATATTAAAAGAAACTGATACGTGAAGTCTCTCATCTTCATAAGGAAAACATAAAATCTTGCAACCCCTTGAAGAACGTTTTTTTAGAACTTAAAACTTCTCCGTGTATGGCATAAGATACTTAAAAAAAAATACAATACATAAAACTTGATGTCTAATTTCTTCATGAGGATATAGTCCTGTGCGTCTTGCCACGGACTTGATTTCTTTTCTGTAGTGTCTCGTGAAAGGATCGAAGACATTCCGGTTCCAGGTATCTGTAACCGTGCAAGGCTGACATCTCTGAATTCCGTACCAATCTTAATCTGTTATTGTTCTCTGTATAATTTTATCCCATGATTCTATTTAGGAAGCATGCGTAATTTTTTTTGTAGTCTTTTGTCCGCGTGAGGTGATGGTGCTGATTCGTTAGATACACCCAGTAATCTTCTTTGCTTTTATTTTCTGCCTTCAAGATATAGTGCACTGTGTGCCCTTTTAGCCAGTTAACGACAATTATTTTCTTATTAGGATATGGCACTGCGTCTGGAGTCAGAAAATCTGGGGCGGTGAAAACGGTTGGAGATGTTCTGTTAACGGTCGCTAATTTGTGCTTAACTATATGCCAAATGTCTCTTACTCTTTCACACACGAATCGGTGTTCTTCAGTGTCAAGAAGGTTGCAAGACGCGCACAAGGGCGAATTTGTGAGATGTATAGCATGCAATTTGGAGTTAGTTGATATTTTCCTGTTGACTGCATTATACCTAGTTGCTTTCACCTTAGAGGGTAAGTTCCGATCGTGGATATTTTTCCAAATTGCAGACCAGTCGTTGTTGGGGTATTTTCTTTCAATAATATTTCCTTCCTTAGCTTCCATCAAATACGTATAGATGTCCTTTACTCTCTTCAACTGCTGTTCTGAGAGCCTCGAGGAGATATAACTGTAATCAACGAGAAAAGTTTTCAGGTGACAAAGACCAGCTGGTATATGCTGCACGTCTATTGGCGGCTGCATGCTTGCTGGAGCAATTTCATTCAGCAAGTGGGCCGTTAAGCTGTCGGGCATCTGTTTCCATTGCTTGCACATTCGACACACATATAACTCTCGTGACCTGTAACTGACATCAACAAGGTTTAAACCTCCTTTTCTTGTTGGGAGTGTTAGTGTATTGAATTTCACTTTGAAAATATTGCCTTGGCATACAAAGCTTCCTATCGCGGATAAAATTCTTCTGACTGTTTCTAATGGCACCGGAAAAGCTTGGACAACATAGTTAAGTTTGGATGTTATATACACATTTACTAGTTTGATTTTCTGTATCTAGTCCAGTTGCCTCATACTGTTTCCTTGTACAGATGCTCGTATGCGTGCAAGTAGTTTTTTATAATTGACGGCAATAGTGTGTTGGATGTTGCTCCTAAATTCAATACCCAAACATTTCAATGTGGATACTTCCGTCAATTGTCCCCGATTTTGCATGGATATTCCTCTGCCTAGGTTCATGATGCCTGACTTCCTTTTATTTAGTTTGGCGCCAGAAGCAAGTTCATATGTGTGTACAATCTGAAGAGCTTTCGCCACTTCATCTTCATTTATAACCAGGACGCCCAAATCATCTGCGTGGGCGTTGCACACTATTTTCTTGACCACTCAGCTACTGGGGGCGGACGTTATAAAACATTATTTCACAGAAGTAGGAGTTACAGGAATAGCTGTAACAACCATCGTTTCTTGTTTCATCAATTAAATTCAGTGCCGCATGTGATATCTAAGGATTTCCACTAGGCCCTGTCTCTGCTGCCATGATTGCTTCATTTGGTAACCGTCGGTATTCTACTATATCTATTTCCAGTGTTTCTGTCAGTCTTGACTAATGTCTCCTTTTAAACTCTTAACCTCTACTTCTTTCAACTTACCCATGTCGTATCTCCTTAATTTCGTACCTTTTACAATTTCTTCAGTTTTAATCTACAGTTCATAGCCAATAAATTATGGTCAGTCTCCACATATGCCCCTCGAAAAGTCTAATGGTTCCAAATCTTTTTCCGAATTATCTGTCTTACAATTATACACGGTGGTCAGAAACAATCTGGAAAGCTTGTAAGGGCCCTGCAGGATAGCTTATGTTGAGAAATTTTTACGAAAAAATTCGATAGGTTGCGCTGTTGCATTAAAGTTAGCCGATCAGGCCGTTGCACTCGCAAATTCAAGCTGCCCGCCAGATAAAATTATCAATGGTCAATTGTTCTCATAGCGTAGATGACAACGCACGAGGCTGCTCAGCTTTTGGCTCACGTTTGATCCTTACTACTGTCGCATGTCCAATTTTTGTATCGCTTTCTTGTACCGTTTTAGGAGACGAAACAAAGTACACGTTTGGCGACACTGTCTCTGAGGGGCTATTTGAATCTGCGCGTGCGACGGTCTGATTGGCGAACTTCAATACTCATTAACTCAGAAAGGTGGCAGGGTGTCGAATTTTTTCTTATTAATTGTTTCTCCGCACAAGCTACTATGCAACACCGTTACAAATTTTTCTGACTGTTTCTGACCACCCCGTATAATCAACCTGAAACCATCCAGTTTCTAGGTCTCTTCCACATATTGAACCTTCTTTCATGATTTTTAAACTGTGTTTTAGGTATGATTAAATTATGCTCTGTGCTAAATTCTACCAAGCAGTTTTCATTTCTGTTTCATTCATTCTTCCCCTGGCTGTGTCCTCATGTAACTCTTTCTTCTCTTCCTTTTCGTAGTATCAGTTCAGTCACCCATAACAATTATATTTTCCTCTCCATTAACTATCTTAATAATTTCTTTTGTCTCATGATACATCCTTTCAATCTTCTCATTATCTGTTGAGCTAGTTTGCATATAAACTTGTACTGCTGTGGTGGGTGTTGGCTTCGTGTCTATCTTTGCTACGATAATGTGTTCGCTATGCTGTTCATGGTAGTTTGCCTGCATTCCTACTTTATTATCCATTATTAGACTTATTCCTGCATTTCGTATTGATAACGCTGATCAGAAATCCTATTTATCCTTGCATCAAACTTTACTAATTCCCACTGTATCTAACTTCACCCTGTCCTTTTCCCTATTTATATTTTTTAACCTGTCTACCCGATTAAAGCCTCTAACATTCCTTGGTCCAACATGTAGAATGTTTGTATTTTTTTCCCTGATGACGACATCCTGTTTAGAAGTCCCCACACGGAGATCCGAATGGGGGACTGTTTTTACTTCCGAAATATTGTACCTAAGAGGACGCAGTCACATCATTTAACCGTGCAGTAGAGTTGCAGGTCCTCGACGGGAAAACAAAGCCTGTAGTTTCCCACTGACTTCAGCCGTTCACAGTACCTGCACAGCAAGGCAATGTCGACTGGTACTGTAAGATCAGACAAGTCAATCACCCATACCTTGTGTTGCAAAACGAGTTAAGAATTGATTATCGTCCTTCACAATGAATCCTGATATGTTAGAAAAATATAGCAAACTGTCGGAAAATTTCACTCTGTTGCGCTTCTATCCAATGGAATATTTTATTTATTTATTTATTTACACGTCAAGTTCTGTAGGACCAAATTGAGGAGCAAATAATCTCCAAGGTCATGGAACGTGTCAGTAACGAAATTACAACTTAAAAGTAATAACAGATAAAAATAAAATGTTTATCAACCCAAAAAAAGTCACACTATAAGTTTAAGTAAACGCAGTCAAGAATACAACAAGAATGAGCTTAATTTTTCAAGGAAGTCCTCTACAGAATAGGAGTGACCCATGAGGAAACTCTTCAGTTTCGATTTGAAGGCTCGTGGATTACTGCTAAGAGTTTTGAATTCTTGTGGTAGCTTATTGAAAATGGATGCAGCAGTGTACTGCACACCTTTCCGTAAAAGAGTTAAGGAACCCCGATCCAAATGCAAGTTTTATTTCTGCTGAGTATTAACTGAGTGAAAGCTGCTTATTCTTGGGAATAAGCTGATATTTTAACAAGAAATGACAATAACGAATACATATATTGAGAGTCCAATGTCAAAATAACCAGACTAGTGAACAGGGATCGACAAGAGTTTGGTGAACTTACACCACTTATTGCCCAAACAACCCGTTTCCGAGCCAAAAATATCCTTTTAGAATGGGAAACGTTACCTCAAAATATAGTACCAAACGACATAAGCGAATGAAAATAAGCAACGTAGACTAATTTTCATGTCGAACGGTCTCTTACTTCAGATACCGTTCGAATAGTAAAAATGGCAGCATTAAGTCTTTGGAAAAGATCCAGAATGTGGGCTTTCCAAGACAGTTTACTATCTATCTGAACACCTAGAAATTTGAACTGTTCGGTTTCACTAATAATATGCCCATTCTTTGAAATTAAAACGTCAGCCTTCGTTGAATTATGTGTTAAAAACTATAAAAACTGAGTCTTACAGTGATTTGGGATTAGCTTATTTTCTACAAGCCATGAACTTAGGTCATGAACTGCAGTATTTGAAACCGAGCCAATGTTGCACGCAACTTCCTTTACTACCAAGCTAGTGTCATCAGCAAACAGAAATATTTTACTCGTAATATTATTTATATAAATAACGAACAGGAGTGGCCCCAACACTTATCCCTGGGGCACCCCATGCTTGACCGTACCTCACTCAGACCCCACATCACAGCCATTCTCAACACTGTGAATAATGACTTTTGCTGTCTGTTGCTAAAGTAAGAGGTGAACTAGTTGTCAGCTACTCCCTGTATTCCGTAATCGTCCAACCTCTGGAGCAATATTTTGTGATCAACACAATCAAACGCCTTAGTTAAATCAAAAAATATGCCTAGCGCTCGAAACCTTTTGTTTAACCCATCCTCTATCTCACAGAGAAAAGAGAATATAGCATTTTCAGTTGTTAAACGACTTCTAAAGCCGAACTGTACATTTGATAGCAAATTGTGTGATATAAAATGATCAATTATCCTTACATACATAGCCTTTTCGATAACTTTAGCAAACACTGATGACATAGAAATAGGTCTAATATTTTCTACATTATCCATTTCTCTCTTTTTATAAAACGGCCTTACCACTGAGTAGTCGATCAGGAAACTGACCATTCCTAAAGGAAAAATTACAAATATGGCTAAATACAGGACTAACATGTGCAGCACAGTTCTTTAATATTCTGATAGGCACTCCATCATATCCATCAGAGTCTTTAGTGACTTAATCATTGACTCAGTCTCCCCCTTTTCTGTATCACAGAGGAGAATTTTAGACGTCAGTCTCGGAAAGGCATTTGCCAAGAGACTTATATGATTTCCTGCAGAGTCTAAATTTTTATTTAATTCACCAGCGGTGCTCAGAAAAAAATTATTGTTAAATAGTGTACATATATCTGATTTATCAGTTACAGAAATATTTCTACTACGAACTGACTTTATATCGTCAACCTTGTGGTGCTGACCAGACACTTCCTTCGCAACTGACAACATGGTTTTAATTTCATCCTGTGAATTAGCTATTCTATGTATGTACCACATACTCTTTGACTTCCTATTAACATATTTAGGCACCTTACAGTACTGTTTGTACTGGGATACTGTAGCTTCATTGCGACTACCTCTTAAATTTGATATAATTCCTGCTTTGTTTTACATGATATCCTCATCCCAGTAGTCAGCCATCCAGGCTGCCTTTTACTGCCAGTGCCCCATTTAGAACGTTCTAATGGAAAACAACTCTCAAAGAGAGTGAGAAATGTGTTAAGGAAAGCAAGATATTTGTCATCAGCACTATAAACATCCTGCCACTCTTGTTCCTTGACGAAGTTTAAAAAACTCTCTATTGCTGTTGGATTAACTTTCCTACATAGTTTGTAATTATATGTGACATTTGTTTCAGTACAAAAGCCTTTTAGTGTTGAAATTTGTGCATCATGGTCTGAAAGGCCATTCACTCTTTTACCAACAGAATGCCCATCTAGTAATGAAGAATGAATAAAAATATTGTCTATGGCTATGCTACAGTTCCCCTACACCCTAGCTGGAAAAAACTCAGTCTGCATAGGTCATATGAATTTAGGAGATCTACCAACATTCTTTTCCTTGCAACATTATATACAAAATTAATATTGAAGTCAGCACATGTAACTAATTTCTGGTACTTCCTATAAAATGTATCAAGAACCCTCTCTAGCTTGAGCAGAAATGCTCTGAAGTCAGAGTTAGGGGACGTATAAACAACAAATTCAACTGCCCCGGCACAACATTCAGATATCTGTTCAGTGCAGTGCCGTGATACGTCTATGAACTCAAAGGGAATACTGCCTTCTGCGTACATCGGCACGCCCCCACTCCGCAAGGAACTCCTTGAAAAACAGCCACCTAATTTGTATCCTGGTAAAGGGAGCCTCTGAATTGTCAAATTATTTAAGTGGTGCTCCGATGTACCAATAATTTCAGAGTCAGCTTCTACAAGCAGTTCACTAACTTTATCTCTAATACCTCTTATATTTTGACGAAATATGCTAATTCATTCTCTGATTAGAAACATGACGTTCTCTGAAGGCGATCACTTAGTCAGAGGGACTTCCTTTGAAGCTGGTATACCTATCAGCTGACTTCAGTGTACAAAAGGTGCAGTTCTAACTCCAACTGCTACAGGAATTTTTCCATAAGTGATCCCACCACCACCCACTACACCGTCACCTAAAAGCTTTGTCAGCCTCCCCTTCCCATACCTACTGAGGTGCAGGCCATGCCTAGTAAAACCCGATCAATTGATGGACTCAACTGGCACCACTAAAATGTCTGAAATATCTGTCGTACATATACGTATGAAAGCAAGCCTAGGGGTGTCAGCTGTGTCTCTTCGACATAGACCAGCGGTTACTATAATGAACGGTTAACTACGAAGAAAATGAGGATTATACGATTGCAGGTCTTTACAGTTTTAATAACAGCTTTTTTGGGGCTGTGATCAAAGGTGCGTGTTTCTGCCAGACCTCTCGCCTCCTCCTGCCGGAGACATCATCAGGGACCAGAGAGATAGCAGATCCATTTTCTGATGTTAAATGCTTTAAAAAAAAGCAGTTGTAATTCACGCTTTACTCGCACAGCTACCTGAAAGAGCCGAACTGTTTGTTGTCGAGAAGTGACGTCACGCCGATTACCTTACTTTCAGTTGTTTGGTTAAGCGCGAGAGTAAAGTATAAATTACATTCGCTGTTTCAAAGTATTTAACTCGGAGAATCATCTGAAGTCACTCTAATGTCCCCTGAATCAAATCTGTGGAAACGTGGCGGCGTACTTTACTATCTTGCACTTACATTGCACATAGGAGCGATGTGATGAAGCCACTTCAAGAAGCCTTCGGTAAAGCATCGTCAGTGGAGACATCGAAACTTGTAGATGGCACTGAATTAATCAATTCTTCCTAAGAGTACTTATGCAGAAGTAATAGAACGATGGCTTTCAGTCTGACACGCTGGGTCGTTTTTATTTTAGCTTCCTGTGTCTATATTCTCCAATAAAAGTCACTGTCTCTAATATTTACTCGCTTCCGTTTTTTTGGTACTGTCGCAGTATTACATCCCCACATAACCCACGTCAAATTGTCTTTATGCCAGAATACTTAAAGCATCTGGATACATTCAGTCTGCGTTAGCACGAGGATTTGGCCATAGGAGCTATTAAAAAAGACGTCCGAAAACGTGTTGTGCGTTAAAATGGTCTAGTGCTTTAAGTTATATTTTATTTAACGCAACGTATCATTATAATTATTCTGCGTACCTCACTTGTAAAATAGTGACTACGTACATCTTCTACAAGCTGAGGTGCATATTTTAGTTCGCATGGTAGATCCGTCTCCAAAACAAACTCCCTGGTCGAAATAACCTACGTGTCCGTAAATATTTTACACTCAGTATATGTAGACGTAGAACAGTGCTGGGTACGTAAGAAGGTAATAATATAAGGGTATTACAAAGAAAAAAGATCGGAAACATATTGTAATATTGATGGCAAAACAGTCAAACTGTTTTATCCCAAACGTACATATAAAATTATCTTTTACTCACAGAAATTAATTACTGTTACAGAGTTTTAGTTTTAATCAGTGCATTAGTAGTATCCTGAAACGTAGAGGAGCCACTAGCTGATTCTTGACTGCCTTGAATTATTGTCCCTTCGAAAGGCAAAACATCCTCGTTGTGTTTATGCTTTCGAAACGGGAAAAAGAAAGTGTTGTACTACATTTTCTGGGACGTCACAGAGATTTTTCCCACGCCTATGATTTCCATTTCGCTGGCACCAACGCGCATTAGAGGCGCAGAGATCAGTACAGGTCTTTGCTAATCACATCTAACGAATGACACAGTTAAAACGAAATCACCGAATTTTCCTCACGTGTTGTTCCGTGTTGCGGGCCCACCACATTGCCTCCGTATTACTCGCTGTGAGGCACTTGTCGTGAGGTGACTCGATTACTCTGTAACACATCTGGAGAATGCAGAGTCATTGGCTATTCGTTCCCTAGTGCATGGCCACCAAAATCACCAGACTTGAATCCGTGTGTTTCTGGCTGTGGGGTTACCCGCAGGACAGGATTTATTAATGGGACACTAACACATGTTGGCGGTTGAAGATGAGCAGAGCGAGCGAGGTAGCTAACATCACATCTGAGCAACGTCTAGCGAGATTACAGGCAGTCGTGGATGCATGTGGCTGTCACTCTGGGCAACGTTTGCAGCCTGGAACGTAAACGTGCTATGCCATTAACAAATCGCAGCCCGGCAAGAAAAGCGGCACAAGTCGAAGTTCTTGTCACTGAAAAATACGTGTGAAGTGCCCCAACGTTCACGAGAAACATCACATCTCTATCTCACAATTTGTACACTTCTGGGCAGTTGTCTCAGTTTTGTTATGCGCTACTTCATGATTCGTCAAAGCAAGAGCAGTGTCACTTCAGCGTTCTTATCGGCAGGTTTGACGGGTCATTCAAGAAGAGTGGCACATTCTGAGTTGTGAAAGTTTTCATGTAAAAGGTATGTTGAATGTAATTTTTAATATCATTGCTTACCACTTTATCTGTGTTTATACGATATCTGTATCTTACATTACAATATGCTTCAGATATGCGTTCATGTATGAAGAAACACTGCTTTGACGATTACAGCTGTTGTAAATATTACTAAATGTCGTGCGTTGCAGCGTACATGGAAAAGTGGCAATTTCTGCTACAAGGAAAGTTCATACTGAATCGTATTTCTCGGCGAAATGTATTTCTACATTACATAAGCTCATTTGTTGTCTTTCTAAAATTGTACCTAATTGATGACGCTTGTTAAACTGTATTATTTGTTATAAACTACAATTTTGTATTTTTCTATTACAGCAATTTCAACTGGTATTTTATGTTTTTATTTTTAATTAAGAACTAATTTTGCTTGATGGAGGATAGAATGTAGAGCTTATATATAGCGAGCAGAAAAGTGGCAAAAGTATTAAATAAGAGGCCACAACAGAAACAAAAAAAGCTTTTAGAAAATCAAGAAAAATGACGCAACTTAAAGAATTAATTAATAATTACCTGATAACACCTCACATTCGAGGAGTACGGAACTACATGTCCATATTATGATAATTATAGACGATAATGGACTTTATTGCCAAAATCATCTACCTGAAATTTATAGAACGCTTATAGTACACTCATGGAAATGGAAAAAAGAACACATTGACACCGGTGTGTCAGACCCACCATACTTGCTCCGGACACTGCGAGAGGGCTGTACAAGCAATGATCACACGCACGGCACAGCGAACACACCAGGAACCGCGGTGTTGGCCGTCGAACGGCGCTAGCTGCGCAGCATTTGTGCACCGCCGCCGTCAGTGTCAGCCAGTTTGCCATGGCATACGGAGCTCCATCGCAGTCTTTAACACTGGTAGCATGCCGCGACAGCGTGGACGTGAACCGTATGTGCAGTTGACGGACTTTGAGCGAGGGCGTATAGTGGGCATGCGGGAGGCCGGGTGGACGTACCGCCGAATTGCTCAACACGTGGGGCGTAAGGTCTCCACAGTACATCGATGTTGTCGCCAGTGGTCGGCGGAAGGTGCACGTGCCCGTCGACCTGGGACCGGACCGCAGCGACGCACGGATGCACGCCAAGACCGTAGGATCCACGCAGTGCCGTAGGGGACCGCACCGCCACTTCCCAGCAAATTAGGGACACTGTTGCTCCTGGGGTATCGGCGAGGACCATTCGCAACCGTCTCCATGAAGCTGGGCTACGGTCCCGCACACCGTTAGGCCGTCTTCCGCTCACGCCCCAACATCGTGCAGCCCGCCTCCAGTGGTGTCCCGACAGGCGTGAATGGAGGGACGAATGGAGACGTGTCGTCTTCAGCGATGAGAGTCGCTTCTGCCTTGGTGCCAATGATGGTCGTATGCGTGTTTGGCGCCGTGCAGATGAGCGCCACAGTCAGGACTGCATACGACCGAGGCACACAGGGCCAACACCTGGCATCATGGTGTGGGGAGCGATCTCCTACACTGGCCGTACACCACTGGTGATCGTCGAGGGGACACTGAATAGTGCACGGTACATCCAAACCGTCATCGAACCCATCGTTCTACCATTCCTAGACCGGCAAGGGAACTTGCTGTTCCAAAAGGACAATGCACGTCCGCACGTATCCCGTGCCACCCAACGTGCTCTAGAAGGTGTAAGTCAACTACCCTGGCCAGGAAGATCTCCGGATCTGTCCCCCATTGAGCATGTTTGGGACTGGATGAAGCGTCGTCTCACGCAGTCTGCACGTCCAGCACGAACGCTGGTCCAACTGAGGCGCCAGGTGGAAATGGCATGGCAAGCCGTTCCACAGGACTACATCCAGCATCTCTACGATCGTCTCCATGGGAGAATAGCAGCCTGCATTGCTGCGAAAGGTGGATATACACTGTACTAGTGCCGACATTGTGCATGCTCTGTTGCCTGTGTCTATGTGCCTGTGGTTCTGTCAGTGTGATCATGTGATGTATCTGACCCCAGGAATGTGTCAATAAAGTTTCCCCTTCCTGGGACAATGAATTCACGGTGTTCTTATTTCAATTTCCAGGAGTGTATTTTAGTATACGTTTTATAGAATTCTTCAAGTCGATTTCTTTCAAGTACTGCAGTTTGAATTGTGTCGCTGTCCTTGCCGGGGTGCGAAATGTTACCTCTCTCATTTGGAAATTAAAATGTGGTTCTTTCAGTGGTTTATTCGTTATTTCTCTTCCATATGACCTTACAAATGTTTCCATTAAGTTTCGTTTCCTAGGATCACTAGTTTTTAATGGGGCCCCTGTAAAGAGAAAGTTTAATTATAACTGTGGTGACGGCACTCACGACTCCAGAGAGTACCGCACCACAATCAATAAACCGCGCTCGAAACACTTGTAGCGCAGCGGCTTTGTGGGTTGGCATTACGAACTAAACCGAGGTTTGCCAGAGCCACAGCTGCCAACCCGTCGGCATCACGTGTGTGGACAGCAATTAGTCAATGCCTCATTCAGTACTGGAGCACTGAGCTGCGGCGGACAATTCTCTTCAGTGCGCCGCGTCGGGTGCAGTCAGTCTCCAGTTGCCGCCGGGTCTACAAGCTACTGTGTTGGTCCATAGTCTCTGTGACTTAGGCTACGTAGGCATCGTAGGTCAGCTCAGGTCTCTACGTTGGCGTCACTCAGAGATACAGTGACAGGACTTTGAGCTTTTAGAGGACTTGTAGCAATTTCCAAGATCTAATTGTGCTGGACATTCCACAAAAAGAAGCAGCATCAGAGCATTTCTTCATATTTACTAAATATCATTTTATTACTAGCTGTTGGGAATGTTTCTGAATGAACATAACACACGCTGTCCTCCTGCATTCCCAACAATAACCGCGATTTATTTAAAGAAAATATGATTTCACATTCAGAATAAACATCCTGATGAACCGTTCAGAGATTTTTAACAAACATTTTATAACTGTTACTGAAAAGATGGGGTTGTCAGGTTCTGTAGATGCTACTATGGAATACTTCAGACCAGACATTTCAAGTAACTTCTATAATATGAATTTGACCCTCACTATCCCAGCGGAAATAATTTTCATCATAAAATCTTTAAAATAAATAACATCTAGTGGATATGATGAAATATCAACGAAGTTAATTAAAGAATGTGATTCTGAGTTAAGTAACATATTAAGCTATCTGTGTAACCAATCGTTTATCAGTGGAATATTTCCTGAATGGCTGAAATATGCTGAAGTGCAACCACTGTTTAAGAAGGGAGATAAAGAAATAGCATCAAATTTCCCACCAATTTAACTTTTGCCAACATTCTCAAAATTTTTAGAAAAAGTAATGTACAATCGGCTTTAAAACCATCTTATCTCAAATAACATACTGTCAAAGACGCAGTTCGAATTTTTAAAGGTTTCTGATATTGGGAAGGCTCTTACAGTGAAAATGTGCTTAATTCATTAGACAAAAGACTGCAGGCAACTGGTATATTTTGTGATCTGTCAAAGGAATTTGACTGTGTAAATCACAATATCCTTTTTAAGTAAATTAGAATATTATGGTCTAACAGGAAATGCTGCAAAATGGCTCAAACCTTATATCTCTGGCGGGAAACAAAGGGTGTTATTAGTAAAAAGACATGTATTAAGCTATCAGGCATCATCCAACTGGGAAATAATTACATGTGGGGTCCCACAAGGTTCCATTTTAGGGCCATTACTTTTTCTAGTGTATATCAATGACCTTTTCATCAGTAACATAAACAGATGCCAACTTCGTTTTGCTTCTCGATGATACAAATATTGCAATAAATAGCAAATCAAGTGTAGTCTTAGAAAGATCAGCTAATAAAATATTTTTGGACATTAATCACTGGTTCCTAGCCAATTATTTGTCACTAAAATTTGAAAAAACACACTACATTCAGTTCAGAACTTGTCTGTGGTGTCCCACGAGTATAACCCTAACATACGATGACAAGCAGATAGAAGAAGTGAACAGTGTTAAATTCTTGGGATTACAGCTTGATAATAAATTCAACTAGGAGGAGCACACCACAGAACTGCTGAAGCATCTTAACAAATCTCTATTTGCAATGCTGTGTCAGACATAGGAGATATAAAAATGAAAAAGCTGGCATACTAAGCTTACTTTCATTCCATAATGTCATATGGGATTATTTTTTGGGGTAATTCATCAAGCCAAGCTTGGAACATTAGCTTAGTTGTTTCTGTTGTAAATATTTGTCACGTATTATTGTTTTTCTGACGTATTCTGCATCCTGGAGGACCTTCTCACTACGGATCTATTGGAATGAAAGTAAATCTAATCTAATTGTAAAACGAAACTTATTGCAAAACAAAGAATGCTCCTTATACATCAATGTTCCAGTCTTAATTAACCAAAAACGAAAATTGTTTTTGAAATTTTATATAGTTAATTACAGTTATAATATTACATAACAGTTACAACACATTTAAAACTTTCAGTAGATGATATTCGAACAAGTTTAGAATGTTTAGGGTACACTTAGTTTGTAAGAACAGTATAATATAAACATTATGTATATATAGATCATTGTGAGAATCAAAAACAATAAAATTTATATTTAAGTACAACAAAGAACAGCGGCATAAAATGTTCCACTTTCATTAAAAGACTTTATTCCCTAAATTATTTCAGAAAACAGTCATTCCTTTTGCGGGTAAGTTGATACTTATTTCGCACTTGCAACACTTAACTGTATGGTTTAAAAGGGTATCGTGCTTCACTAAGACGTGTAGCCTATACACGTAAGAGAATCGCTTTGTACGGTATCATTCTACATGAGAGTAAGTTCACAAGGCACTTGGATTATTAGCACTGCCTTCGGTAAGACAGTAAACTGCATTTGACGGCTGCTGCCGGGACGTCGACGTGTGCACACTCTTACAGTCAGTACCTGTGGGTGAGGTACAGGTTCCTCAGCGGAATCCACTCCGACTTATCGCCGTAACTCCGTGGTTCTTGCATCTTTCGGCACGTGACATCCATAGCACCTCCTTGCTGAAAAAAAAAGAGAAAGAAAAAGTGTCAGGCAGTAGTGGTCAACCATTGACGGATACACGAGAGGATTTGAGATAAATGTGAATATTTGCGTGTGCACAAATTACGAGTGTGAAAAAATCGTAACTATTTAGTATCATAGCAGTTGAGAAAAGTCGTTCTTGTAGACCCATAACTTGTGTGAAAAAAAAACATGGGAGAGAGCACTGTTAGTGTTGTTTGTTTACTCGTGTTAGTTCTCGTTGAATTCGTGGTATTTGTGACTAGAAGACGGTCGCTTGTCAGGATTCGTTTATCGATAAACAAATGCACAATACAGCAACTTTAGTTGGTTTCGTGATGCCGTTGTTTAAATCGATAATAATGGTAAAATGTACTGTCTATACATCTGCTTGCGGAGTAGATAAATACACAGGGTGTTTCAAAAACTTTGTAAAGTACGAACTTTGGGGACAGGTTCCTTACAACAAAAAAAGGAAAAAAGTTCATATGAATGTATGTCCGAAAGCCCTTCGTTTTCTGACGTTTGACAGCTTTCCAGATACAACACAAAAACTTTATTATCTTTGCACCCGTTTGAGTCTATGTATTCTAGATGACCATGTGTTGCCAGAGAGACTTGTCTACATTCATCATTAGCCGGTCGTCAATGTGTCCGTTGCGTACATTTACTATAGGTGTGATTCAACTGAAAGTGCTCCGTTGAGATATGGCAGGATATTCGCGAACAGGCAGGCATAATTTTTACGTACGGCCGTGCGAATGGCAATGGAACCGGGGTTGCACAGCTGTATCAGACGCGTTTCCAAGCTGAAGACAGCTGATTCATCCAACCTTTGGTGCTGTGTATCGTCGCACTGACGAGACAGGTTCTGTAACAAAACTGACTGTTGGCCGAGGGAGCATACACGTTTCTCGTACGCTTGACTAGGAAAGCACGTTATATGGGCTGTCAAGAGGAGGCAGGTGTCAGCGCAAGAGAAATGGCGATGGCATGTCTAACATCACTGAGTACAGCACAGAGGACTCCTCACGAGCAACTCATGTACCAGAATCATCTTAAACGTCTGCAGGGCCTTACCTGCCCGTCGTCCACCACGGGAAAACTTTGGCCGATGATTTGTTGCACAAACAGCCAATCCGTAGTTTGTCTCTTCAGTTTGGTTTACAGACAAGGCAACGCTTGGGAGAGATTGAAAAACAAATTTCTACAGACAACAATGCTACACTACAAGTTAGACATCAGCATGAGTCTAGTGGCCTGGAACTGTAGGTGACAGATGTGCCTCTGCAAATAAGAAGAAACATGTGATTTATGCATAATGGAGCTCCAGCGTATTTATGTATCTACCATGAAGAATGGGTATGTAGAGGACGACCAGTTCCATGTCCTGCACGTTCTCTCGATCTCAGTCCTTAGGATTATTACCTGTAGGGGCACCTGACACAATTGGAGTATGCAGCAGTCCATCCAGATGCAGAAAACCATCGATGTGTCATGGATGCATGAAAGACTATTAGAAAACGTCAGGGAGTATTTGAAAGGAAGCGGCAGTACCTGATTCGACGAGACCATGCATGTTTAGAAACAAGGGAAGGACATTTCGAGCATGTATTTTGAGTTTACAGTGAGGTGACAACTTCTGCCTGGCATAGTGCAGGAACTCGACGTGACACGGATCCAACAATGCGCTGGAAATCCCCTGCAGAAATATTGAGCAATGCTGCCTCTATAGCCGTCCACAATTGCGAGATTGTTGTCGGTGCAAGATTTTGTACACGAACTGACCTCTCCATTACGTCCCATGAATGTTCGATTGGTATCATATGCGGCCAATCAATACGCTCTGTGAGGGCAAACAATGCGCTCGAATTGTCCAGAAAGTTCTTCAAACAAATCTAGAACAATTGTGGCCCAGTGACAAGGCGCATTGTCGTCCATAAAAATTCCATCGTTGTTTGGGAACTTGATATCCCTGAATCGTTGAAAGTGATCTCCAAACAGCTGAGCAGCCAGAGGATCCAGTCCATTTCATGTAAACAAAGCCCACACCACCAGCTTGCACAGTACCCTGTTGACAACTTGGATCCATGGCTTCGTGGGGTCTGGGTCACACACGAACCCTACCATCAGTTCTTACCAATTGAAATCGAGACTCATCTGACCAGGCCACTGCTTTGCATGCGTCTAGGGACCCAATGGTATAGTCACGCGCCCAGCAGAGGTATTGCAGTCGATGTCATGCTATTAGCAAAAGTTTTCACTTCGGTCGTCGGCTGCCATAATCCATTACCGCCAAATTACGCCACACTGTCCTAACGGATACCTTCGTCGTATGTTCCACATTGATTTCTGTGGTTATTTCACGCAGTTATACTTGTCTATTGGCACATACAACTCTACGCAAACGCCCCTGCTTTCGGTCGTTAAGTGAAGGCCGTCGGCAACTGCATTGTCAGTGGTGAGAGGTAATGTCTGAAATTTGCTATCCTTGGCACACTCTTGACATTGTGGATCGGGTAATATTGAATTCCCTAACGATTCACGAAATGGAATGTGCCATGCGTCTAGTTAAAACTATCATTCTGCGTTGAAAGTCTGTTAATAGCCATCGCGCGGTCATGATCATGTCGGGAACCACTCCACACGAATCACCGGGGAACAAATGACTGTCCCGACAATGCACTGACCTTTTATACCTTGTGTGCGTGATACTAACGCCATCTCTATATGTGCATACCGCTATCCCATGACTTTTTGACATTTCAGTATATGTGTTGTCGAGGTCCAATCATCTAGACTTTAAACTTTCATTAACTCCTCGGAAAAGAAGGATTTTAGGATTGGTGTTTATACAGGGTGATTTTTTTCCACCGTGTACAAGCTCTAGGGATTGATCGATGAGAGGATACGGAACAAAGAAGGTCTAATGAACTTAAATCTGGAAATGCATGGGTTCCATGCTAGAGACTATTTATTCAATCATACATTGTTGCAGAGACCGCGGTATGTGATGAAAATGGCGTCCATGTGCGTCAACACATTCGTGTATGCACATGTTTTCTCTCATACTTTCACATCGGCCAGGCTACGTCTTACCAGTGTCGAAGGCAGCATGAATACGCTGCTCCAGTATCTCCAGAGTAGTAGTAATTTTCATGTTCCACATGGTCGTCTGTTTTACTCTGTTCTGGTGGGCCAACTGCCTGGTGCTGGCACGACGGTCGTCTTCCATAGTATTAATCATATTTTTCTCCAAGTTTCGGGTACGTTCTTTTTGAGTTCCTGCTTCCTGAAACGATCCTGTCTCAGACAAACGGCGAAACACTGTGTTGTTGTCGGCGGTGATAGGTCTCCTGATACAACCTTGCTGCACGCCGACCGTTGCCATTTGCCTTTCCGCCATGTGGCTAACCTCCCGATTCGCATACGGAACCTTTGTGTACAACACTGTATCACATGCACTAGAAGGTGAGTCAGCAGGAGAAGAGAATCGGATACACCATTGCCAATTACTATGACAGGACAGTGCACTACGGCATAACGTATGAGAAACAGTACCACCCTCTAGGAGGAAACGAAGCATACTGTAAAAACCATGCATACTGTAACTGTGGCTGCATGGTACAGTGCGTATTAGACTGCAGTCTCTGTAGCAAAGTTTGACTGAATAAATGGTCTCTAGGATGGAAACCGTGCATTTTCTTACATAAGTTCATTAGACCTTTTCTGTTAAGGATCCTTGTACACAATGGAGAAAATCCTCCTGTGTATGCTTTTTTCCTTATTTTGTTGCATGGAACCTGTAGCAAAATCTGCAAAAGTGTTTTTGAAACTCCATATGTACATTGGTTTCTGGACCTAAGATTGTTTTGATTATTTACTTGTTTCATTTTACTCTGATCACCCGTTTGTTTTTGTACATGAATAATAGTGAAACACTGTTTACAGGGTGATTCACGAAGATACGCAAATATTTTAATATGATATTCTACAAGTAAAACTAAAGGAAAAAAGTTCATATAAACATAGGTCCGGAAATGCTTAGTTACAGAGTCTCGGCTAATAAGAGATTTTGCCTGAAATTTAGCAACTTCGCTAAAATGAACCCATCCCAAAACTGTACGAGGCTAAAGTAAAGCGCGATTTCCATTTATTTTGTTGTTATTGATCTGGTGAATCCAATAAAACGTGTCTCAGGCGTATATCAGCGTAGTTTTCCGGAACATCCAGAGACGCAAAGAACTAACTTCGTAAAATTTTTAACTTACTAACTACTAGGCCCAATTTGTTTTTTAAATTCCAGACAATTGCACAAAGTTTTCAACAGAAGTTGTAGAGAATTTAATTTTGGAAAAATGATGGTAATAACGGTAACTGTAACTGTATGAATGTGTCAGATAAACTGCTTTTATTAATACTATAGCATACGTGAATTTATGTCACAGAAAAAACAAAGCTCAGTATTAAGGAAGTTGTACAGTGTATAGTATACAATTTCACATTGCATTCACAATAAAAGTTCAGAAGTGTCTCCACTGAGTTCAGTCATTTAGCTGCACGTGTATGAACACATTTTGTTCCTCGTTTCAGATTCACGTATGCGGTATTCGTTAACTGTAGCCGTAGTATTACCATCAGATTTACCATAAATAAACACCACATCGGCGTATTCTTCTGTTCTAAATTTGAAAGGAGTCCCTATTTCATAAATAATCTACAAACTACAACAGTTACTGTGTGGTTTCATTTAAATACACTGTTGTTATTGTGTTCTTTTACTGAACAATACAGAAAACTAACTCGTTTCAAGGTTAGGAAACGACTGAAACAACTCAGTAACAGTTGCCAACAATGACATAAACGTTTCTACATTCTTAATGGAAGGTAACCAAATTTACTTGTGTAATAGTCTTTGCTTCTCTGGCTGTTGCGAAAAACTACCACAAATACATATCTGAGACATGTTTTATTAGATTAACCAGACGAATAACAACAAAATAAATGGAAATTGTGCCTTACTTTAACCTCGTTCAGTTTTGTGGTGGCTTCATATAAGCGAAGTTGCTAAATTTCAAACAAAATCTTTTATTAGCCGTAACTCCGGAGCTAAAATTTGCGGACCTATATTTATCTGAACTTTTTTCTTTAGTTTTACTTGTAGGATAACATATTAAAATATTTGCATATCTTCGTGAATCACCCTGTATAGATGTAGTAACATGCTGTACTTTTGCTGACGTAGTGCACGTACACTGCTCACAGTTCTGGGACTGGGTGTTCCGCCACCGTAGTCTGAGTGGTAGACGGACTCCTGCACGACGTCTGGACAGCCCTGTGCTGTGGCGAGTGGCACGCGGAAGGTGGCGTAGGGGCTGACGTCACGCAGGGAGATGGCTGGCATGCACAGTGGCTGCCCGCTGGCGGACGCTGACGTTGAGGCAGCGGCCGAGGCTGCCGTTGAGGCTGCAGTTGAGGCTGAGGCTGCCCCCTCCTCAACGATGAGGTGCGCCTGCTGCGCCCCCTTCCCCTCGAGGTCTGCCGGAGCACAGGAGTCTACTGGCTTCTCTGCGAACATGCAGCAAACACATGTAGGTGCTGATCCCAATGGGTTACAGGGAGGGAACTCCCCTTCCAAACCCCACAAGAGCATTGCAGTAGAAGCACTAATTTTCTTACATACATAAATTTCCAAATTTCACAGTTGACTTTCGGAGAAGAAAGTAGCATGAAAACTAAGAGTCTAAAAAATAGCAAGAAATTCTAGGAGTTGCCAAGCTACGCGGCGTAGGATAATTTTCAGTTGTTTGCTTGAAGGTGATCTGCCCACATGGGTGGGGTAACGACCTGAGCGGTAACATTCTAACCAAATAAAGGCACGTATTCCCAGGCTGAACATTCCTTTGTCCACAGGCATAACCAGGTATACGAAAACTGCGACCAGTGAAATTTACACACATATAAAAATCTGTGAAATCTGCGTCCATTGTTCCTGGAAACTACCTGCTCACTGGGTCACGGACTATCAGCACGCTGCGAGTCCTCGTCCACTATCAGTGCTTCGTATGAGTCACAGTCTACCTGCACTCCGAAAGTCTTTGATCACCGCAGTGGAAGACTGTTTGAACACCACCCTCAGTACGACTGTGACAGTCATAGCATTCAGTCCACTCGCCTTCTTTGTGTGCTTGTAGGTTCAGTATGGAAGTGTCAGCGGACATGCTTGGTAAAACCATGTGGTCACAATGACGGGTATTCATAGGTCACAAAGAAATCACCGTTAGTGAAGCCTAACACTGTCAGGAAGAAGACAGCGATCTTAACGTATGTATTGACACAACAAATTTTTTTAATGTAAGGAAAGTTTTACTGCCTGGACTATAATATTCATTGTACAATTAACGTATGATGACTAGTTTCGGTTGCCTCCTACAACCATATTCAGATCGTTCAAATCGTAAAAACAAGTTGAATATGCATTGGAAAACATGATCATTAACAAGAATCATGCAGTGACATGCATTCGTATTATGGGCCAATAAGACTATGGTAATATGTAATTAAAAACTTCATCAAGAGAGAGCCAGGTTGTAAACCATAGGCTGGCCAGTGTGACCGTGCGGTTCTAGGCGCTTCAGTCTGGAACCGCGTGATCGCTACGGTCGCAGGCTCGAATCCTGCCTCGGGCATGGATGTGTGTGATGTCCTTAGGTTAGTTAGGTTTAAGTAGTTCTAAGTTCTAGGGGACTGATGACCACAGACGTTAAGTCCCATAGTGCTCAGAGCCATTTGAACCATTTTTTGTAAACCATCATCTCGCATGATACAGGTAATAAAGAAGGGAGATCGCCAGTTTGCATAAGCAAGAATTCCTTCCTTATTACCTAGATCTTGTGATATTATGGTTTACAACTTGGCTCGCACTCGATGAATCTTTTAACTAGATACTGTTGTCGACTTGCTCGGCTATAATATGAATGCATGTCATTGCACTGCTGTTGCTAATGGTGATGTTTTTCAGTGCATATTCAACTCGTTTTTACGATCTGAACGTCCTGAAGGTGGTTGTAGAAAGCAAACGAAACTACTCATCATGCTTTAACTGTACAATGAATATTGCTGTCTAGGCAGTAGAAGTTTTTATATTAAACTTCTTTTTATTCAAGAAATCAATGTGCGAGTGTTGCAGTGTGCCCGTCGCTCACCTCCCACCCTAGTCGAAGCCAACTTATTAAAAACAAAATAAATAAAAAAAAAGGAGTCGAAGGAACACACTAACAGTGAAGCCATGCTGTGTGTACAAACACACTACAGACATGTCAAATAGCTGTAGCGAGCCAGCACTCCAACAGGTTACATTTCACATTGCACTGAACAGAAGACGCACGACTTTCATGATCAAATCTAAGGTGAGGCCCTAGATTTGATCATATGTATTTGACGACAGGCGAGATTTGGCAAAGTTCCCTATTACACCATCAAATTTCTTTGACATAAATATTCGTCTTATCAGCTTTGACAAGAAATGTGATAGTGTAATACAGGCCCAAGCGTTGTGAATGTAGGTACTTGGACACACGGGCATTTATTTTCACAAAACGTCGCTATCAGCAAATGCTGTGCTTGGGAATGGGCTGTCACAACTTTAAGTCAACTACAGGGCTATTACAAATGATTGAAGCGATTTCATAAATTCACTGTAGCTCCATTCATTGACATATGGTCACGACACACTACAGATACGTAGAAAAACTCATAAAGTTTTGTTCTGATGAAGCCGTACTTCAGGTTTCTGCCGCCAGAGCGCTCGAGAGCGCAGTGAGACAAAATGGCGACGGGAGCCGAGAAAGCATATGTCGCGCTTGAAATGCACTCACATCAGTCAGTCATTACAGTGCAACGATACTTCAGGACGAAATTCAACAAAGATCCACCAACTGCTAACTCCATTCGGCGATGGTATGCGCAGTTTAAAGCTTCTGGATGCCTCTGTAAGGGGAAATCAACGGGTCGGCCTGCAGTGAGCGAAGAAACGGTTGAACGCGTGCGGGCAAGTTTCACGCGTAGCCCGCGGAAGTCGACGAATAAAGCAAGCAGGGAGCTAAACGTACCACAGCCGACGGTTTGGAAAATCTTACGGAGAAGGCTAAAGCAGAAGCCTTACCGTTTACAATTGCTACAAGCCCTGACACCCGATGACAAAGTCAAACGCTTTGCATTTTCGGCGCAGTTGCAACAGCTCATGGAAGAGGATGCGTTCAGTGCGAAACTTGTTTTCAGTGATGAAGCAACATTTTTTCTTAATGGTGAAGTGAACAGACACAATGTGCGAATCTGGGCGATAGAGAATCCTCACGCATTTTTCGTGCAGCAAATTCGCAATTCAGCAAAAGTTAACGTGTTTTGTGCAATCTCACGCTTTAAAGTTTACGGCCCCTTTTTCTTCTGCGAAAAAAACGTTACAGGACACATGTATCTGGACATGCTGGAAAATTGGCTCATGCCACAACTGGAGACCGACAGCGCCGACTTCATCTTTCAACAGGATGGTGCGCCACCGCACTTCCATCATGATGTTCGGCATTTCTTAAACAGGAGATTGGAAAACCAATGGATCGGTCGTGGTGGAGATCGTGATCAGCAATTCATGTCATGGCCTCCACTCTCTCCCGACTTAACCCCATGCGATTTCTTTATGTGGGGTTATGTGAAAGATTCAGTGTTTAAACCTCCTCTACCAAGAAACGTGCCAGAACTGCGAGCTCGCATCAACGATGCTTTCGAACTCATTGATGGGGACATGCTGTGCTGAGTGTGGGAGGAACTTTATTATCGGCTTGATGTCTGCCGAATCACTAAAGGGGCACATATCGAACATTTGTGAATGCCTAAAAAAACTTTTTGAGTTTTTGTATGTGTGTGCAAAGCATTGTGAAAATATCTCAAATAATAAAGTTATTGTAGAGCTGTGAAATCGCTTCAATCATTTGTAATAACCCTGTATGTGCTCTCTCCAGTTATTTCACTGTAAATTTCTCAATAAAGTGCGTAATGTACTATTTACAACAATCGGTTTGCAAATATGTTAGCAAAGAATTGAAATGGTAAGGGTTTCTCAATTTTCTGTTGCTCGTTGCTCACTAACAGATTTCTAAAACTACCACAGGGTACCACAGATTATCATAAGTATGAGTAGCTTCAGTAGTTTTCCTAGCAGCCTTGGACAGTTAAAATCGTACCTGTACATTAGGTGTGTTGCATACGTTTTGGGCTTATCTCATATCGATCGCTTTGTTTACGTATGCATCAGTGTCTTACAAGATTCCCCTAGAAACCGGAAGCAGTGAACTGTGTGGAAAGTAGTGAGAATATTTAAAGGGCCACGTAACCTACGAAACACTTTTGTTCTACATAGTTATTCTTCTATCTGTTATTTAAAAATAAACAGTATTGATACCAGAGTTGAAACTGTCATTGTTTAATTCTGGCTTCACTCGAATGTTGTTATCTGTAACGTGAAACAGAGCGATAGCGTAGTAAAAATAAAAGAGTTAAAAGACCCGAAACCGAAGTAAATTAAACATTGTTCCAATATTTCGTCGAACTTATAGAAAACATGTTTCTGTTATTCATGAACAACTTTCGCGTTTTGTCAATAATAGTAGGAAACGCGTTGTCTTTCATCATGCTGAAGAACCGTCTGTTGACTACAAATAACAATAATTACCTAGATTTTTGATGTTTGTGCATGTACTTGCATCAGAAGTAAATGCTTTGGCTACATAAAAGATGCAGAAGTTATGTGATCAACTAGTTATTATTATAAAGTGCAGTTTATATTCTGTGAGGACAAAAAATACACAATGAACTAACACTGAGCGATAGGCAGTTCCAATTATCTAAAAGAAAAAAGAAAATTTAGATACTCAGCATCTCCGCTATATGGTGAGTGGCAACTTTCCTCTATGTAAAATAAAAAGAGGCAAAGAGAAGTCGTTGGCTCCCAGTTCCTGTCTTACACATTCATTTGTGTTTCTCTTCTTGCCAATGCTACCAATACATCCGGTAATCCTACCATTGACGACCTCATTTATGTATTTATCAAAACTACCGAATCGTAGTTTTTGTAGAGCACTACTGCGCTCATTAAATATAATATTAACCAATGGAAGTACGCCTGACATCTGAAAGTAAAAGCTCACATGGGATGGATGGCATTTCCAACAGAGTAGTAAAAGCTTGTTCCCAATAAATAAGTAGGATTCTCAGCCACATATGTAGTAGCTCACTGAAACAGGGAATTTTTTTCAGATAGACTGAAATATGCTATTGTTAAACCATTGTATAAAAAGGGGATAGATTTGATGCTAACAACTACCGCCCAATCTCACTTCTGACAGCTTTATCCAAAATTCTTGAAGAAGTAGTGCATTCAAGAGTAGCATCACATATTCGTAAAAATCAAGTACTAACAAAATGTCAGTTTGGTTTTCAGAAAGGCTTTTCAACAGAAAATGCTATAAACGCTTTCACTGATCAAATATTAAATGCAATGAATAACCGAACATCACCCATTGGGATATTTTGTGATCTCTCTAAGGCTTTTGATTGTGTGAATCATGAAATTCTTCTAGACAAGCTTAAGTATTGTGGTATGAGAGGGACAGTGAACAAATGGTTTAATTCATACTTAACTGGAAGACTGCAGAAGGTTGACGTTAACGGTACAGAGTCCACTAACTGGGGAGGTATCAAGAATGGTGTACCACAGGGTTCAGTCTTGGGTCCCTTGTTGTTCTTAATATATATTATGACTTGCCACTCTGTATTCAAGAAGATGCAGAGTTGGTTAATCTTGGTGATGATACAATTATAGTAATCACACCCAAGAAGCAAGAATCATCTGAGGAAATTGCAAATAATGTGTTTCAGAAAATTATTAAACAGTTCTCTGCAGATGGACTCTCACAAAATTTTGAGAAAACACAGTTTATACAATTCTGTACAGAAAATTGCATAACACCATTGATAAACATAGACTATGAACGGAAGTCTGTTGCTAAGGTAGAATACTCAAAATTTCTCGGTGTGTGCATTGATGAGAAATGGAATTCAAACAAACACATCGATGATATGCTGAAACAGTTAGGATCAGCTACTTATGCTATTAGGGTTATTGTAAATTTCAGTGATAAACATATCAGTAAATTAGCCTACTATACCTGTTTTCGTTCATTGCTTTCATATGGCATCATATTTTGGGGCAATCCGTCATTAAGAGAGAAAGTATTCATTGCAGAAAAGCGTGTAATCAGAATAATAGCTGGAGCCCACCCAAGATCACCTTGCAGACATTTATTTAAGGAACTTGGGATATTCACAGTACCTTCGCAATACATATATTCACTAATGAAATTTGTCAGTAATAACCCATCCCAATTCAAAAATAACAGCGAAGTGCATAGCTACAACACTAGAAGAAAGGATGATATTCAAGAAACTGGTCAAATGGCTCTGAGCACTATGGGACTTAACTTCGGAGGTCATCAGTCCCCTAGAACTTAGAACTACTTAAACCTAACTAACCTAAGGACATCACACACATCCATGTCCGAGGCAGGATTCGAACTTGCGACTGTAGCAGTCACGCTGTTCCAGACTGTAGCGCCTAGAACTGCGCGGCCACCCCGGCTGGCAATGATATTCACTATTCTGGATTAACTCTCACTTTGGCACAGAAAGTGGTGAATTATGCTACCACAAAAATCTTTGGTCATTTGCCAAATCGTATTAACATTTTGACAGATGATTTCTTAGATATGAAGTAGTAACTGTAAAAAAATTAATTAAATAATTATTTTGTGTAAATAAAACTTATGTTAAAGTGATACGTTCCACATCATTACGAAATGCTGTATTCGTGATCTTTGGAACAAGGATTAATGTATGTATGTATATTTATGTATGTGGAGTAGTGCTATGTCAATGTTTTCAGTATTAAGTATTCAAATGAGGAAACACAATTTAGTGAAATTAAAAGGAAACTTTACCGAGTTAAATGTTTTTACTGTGATGTGGATACTAATGAGTTGATAAGTAAAGATTATGTCTTTGAGCAAAATTTAATGAAACGTAATTATCAAAAATCTATGGAAATTACCTTCGTACTTATCCTGTGAAAGCCCTCCTGAGATTCTTCGCAGGTAGAGCAAGAGGCCCGCTGCCAGGATGACTAGGAATGAGACTCCGGTGACGATAGGTACAATGACGTTGATACCTGTGTACAGGTCCCTGTTGCTGTACTCGGAATGCACCATCAGCTCTGGTGACACAGTAGCTGCAGACAGTTCCAAAGCAGAGGTAAGCAATCTTAATTTCTATCACTTAGGCAGAACAATACTCAAAATTTCTTTAATTCTAGCCCTGTTTTCTTTGGTATTAAGATGATTATTCTGTTTGTTTGTATATTCGATTTTGGATGTTCTTCCTTCTCCACTCTGTTTCTGGACAAGCGTGTGACTACCTGTCTCTAGAAGCTAGTATTTGTAATGAAACTATAACACTATCAGAGAAATGTGTGCAAAGCACTGTTTCCAAACTTCCATCACGAAACTACTATAAACTTTCGTGATTCATTAGCATATACAATTAAAAAACACATGTCATAGATTCTATAAATTAGTTGTTATTAGCTACTACAATGGAGAGTGCCGGGTTTCTTTGTGCCTAATTTTCTTTCGAATTATTTATGAAGCTAACTGTGGCGCATTCATGATGAGGGCTATAAATTGGCTGATTGTTAGTTTAAGATGAGTTTCTAATACGTAGGTCAGCGCATCTGCAATACTACTCTCTGGTAAATAAATTTCGAATCTAATGGACTCGTGGCTAAACTACTACATAAATTAAAATATCTACTTTCTTTGAGCTTTGTAAATGATAAAATATTGATTTTCTTGTTGGTTACAGAGATAGTTGCTAGTACTGTTGGTACGAGGTTTTGTAAATGTCACGGAATACGGATGGTTGAGAAGTGGGATTTGTTGATTAGAAGGATGACGTTAGCGGATGGTGTGAGAGTGGTGAAAGGCAGCTGGTAATGTGGATTTTCTGCAGGATGAAGTTTGGGGAAGGAAATGAGAAGAAAGTAACTGATAATTCCAAACTAAGATGTTGGAAAAGCAAGAAAAGTGTGTGGAGAAGAGGAGATCTGGAATGAGAAAGAAATGGATGATTATGCTGTGTCTGGAAGGATGGATAGATCTCTGAATGATTTTCGTGCTCATATATGGAGAAGTGGTTAGTTTTGTAGCTTCCGGAGCACCGAAGAAATGGAGATTCATATACTAACATTTTCACGGCGAAAATAAATACCCTTTACTCCTTTTTATTTTTATGTTGAAACTGCTGTCTTCATTGGTTTCAAAAGAACCGCAGTCAACTTCGAAACTATAAGACTTCGTCTCCAGGAAAAAAAAAAGTAACGATGTGTAACACATCCGAAAATATGTTCTCTGGCTACGAAGCAGGTCACAAATCCACCAACATGTTCAGAAACACTACAACAAACTGCGAACTCATCCGGCCATTGGACCTGTAACGACAAATGACTAATTTCCTTGTTGAAACTGAGTATTTCAGAGGTTGGTTCAGATATTGCAGAAATGTTCTTTGTTTATCTAACACCAAGAAAAATATTGCTGATACAAGCGGCAAATAAAATCAAAGTATGATTCCAAGTAAATCGATGTTTAAGGTCGACAAGAGAAATGAGCTAATATGGGACGTAGATATCAGTCGTGGTTTGTAAAACTGTTTGATGTGTAAGTGTTTGAGCTTCATACCTGTTTTCTATGAAGAGAAGACTAGAATTGCCAAAAAAAAAGTAAAATAAAATAAAATGGTGAAAACCTGTCATACTTTCTAGCAATGTAGAAGTGGGCGTTTCATTTAATAATTTGAATGTTTGTTTTGATTTAATGAATTTTTGGTATGGAGTCTACCTCAGTCAGTCACCATAAGTTACTAGTTGTATAAGCAAATGTAACTGAAGATCGCGGTGTAGACAGGTGCTGATTTGCCTAAGGTGAGGTGGAAGGAATTGGGAAGAGTTAGGCACACTGGTGTATAAATGTCCTTGAGGTAGCCCCATCACTCCACCAGGGTAAACAGTTGAAGATGTTTAAAATATTAAAGAAAATAAATAATTATGGCTTCAGAAATAACTCGGGAGAGCGAAAACATGGCCATTAGAAACCTCTGCCAGAGAAGAGAGGAGGTTGAGTCACATAATTCTGTTTACTCTACTTACTGAATGGCGAAGCTGCCTCAGTCATCCAACAGACCTCCAAATGAATGTCTCTGCTCTTTCCGAATGAACGATATTACTTAGGCTTGTAAAGTATGTTAATTGTTAAGTTGGTCAGTTTGCTGCCTACACCTCAATCGGTAAATTTGGAACGTTTCGGCTGGTAGTAATTTGTTTCTAGCTGCAGCCAACATTTGCTAACTGAGAGCAATGAGTGAGGTAGCCATTGTTGTCTGATGTGTCACTATTTTGTACTTCACTGGTCTGAGTGTTAAGATGCCTGCACTGCGGGATGCGGGCGGTGTTTGTTCCTCCCCCCTCTGAAGGGCTCCTCGCCCCGCGGCGGTCAATGTGGTGGCCGGGCTCACATCCGCTGCAGTCCGCAACCCCATCTGGCAATTGGCCAACTTACAGTTAATGCCCTGTGATTTATCTGAGAGACAACAGGCCACCTGGAGTAGCAGATACAATAGCGTACCACACATGCCGATGCACGGTTCTTTGGTAACCTGCAAGAAAGTCATTTGGCATTGTAGTTCGACAAAGTAAAATTGTTTTATTCGAACGGGCACGCATTTTCAGGTAGTCAGTGTGTCGTTTGAGTCGAGTGAAAACAGTCAAAATATTGAGTAACGGACTGGAGTAGTAATGGATATGGAGGGGGCAGACAAATGGAAACGAGACAGTGAGAAATGTAAGTAAACTGTTTTTGTTTCAAAATATCGCCAGAAATGTTAATACCTTCATCCCACTGTGAGAAAAGACGGCCAATGCCTTCATGGAAGAATGTTTTCAGTTACCTATGGCACCAATGACTGTACCCAGGCGTGTACCTTGTAAGTAGGCTGTTAAGGTTCTTATGTTGGTACACCACGAAGTGCTCTGTATGAAAATCGCTGACTGCGACGTGTGCAGTCTGTGGCTGGTTGGACTCATTGTTGGAATATTCGCTAGTGTAGTGTTGGGTAGTTAGATGTGAACAGCGCGTAGTGTTGGGCGGTTGGACGTGAGCCGCCAGCAGTGGTGGATGTGAGGAAAGAGATGCCAAAGTTTTGAGAGGTTACTATGAGCGGACGATGTGGACGTGTGTCCGTCCGAAAAAGGAAATGTGTAAGACTGATATATCCATATGTTAGGTATACGTCATGTAGAGCAACATATTATGTAATATGCACCAAACGCAAAATCACAGCGGCTCCTATTTTTCATTGTAAAGTTTTTCAAATTTTGCAAATGCAAATACTAGAATTAACTGTGACCATTAACGAAATGATGGGCATGTCATCATGGAGCTGACAGGCAAAGTTATAAGTAAGGTAAAAACGAAACTTTTTACTAGATAGTTTTTCTAAAATCATTTGAGAAAACTGCAGGGCGTGTACCTCTATTCTGTCATTGCAGCGCGTAGACGACGGGTAAACAGTGCAAACAATGCTCGGTGAGACGCTGGCGTCGGCGTCTGTGATGGCGTCGGTGTAATTGCCTCGTCCGCCCTAGTCGCCCATTCGTTTCCTTTGCTGAGCGTCTTTTTAATTAGACTCAATGCTGGTTCCCATGCCTACTGAGGTTGTAGCCGCAGTCCCAGGGACGGACAGGCAGAACCAGGGACGGACTCATCAACCGAGACTGCGGCTACAACCTCAGCAGGCATGGGAACCAGCATTGAGTCTAATTAAAAAGACGCTCAGCAAAGGAAACGAACGGGCGACTAGGGCGGACGAGGCAATTACACCGACGCCACCACAGACGCCGACGCCAGCGTCTCACCGACCGCTGACGCGCGGGTGCTGACCGCCGAGAGAATGCCTCGCGAGGGGAGGGGATTTAAGACCACCGCCCGCCTTCAGGAGCTCAGTTCGTCAGTGCACCTGAAGATGGCGACACTGACAATGTTGAGTGTTTATGAAAAAGTTCAAGGCAATCGTAAAATGCGTTTTAGACAGGTACGCGCCGAGTAAAGCTGTGAGGGACGGGAAAAACGCACCGTGGTTCAACAACAAAGTTAGGAAACTACTGCGAACGCAAAAAGAGCTTCATTGCAGGTTTAAACGCAGCCAAAACCTCTCAGACAAACAGAAGCTAAACGATGTAAAAGTTAGCGTAAGGAGGGCTATGCGTGAAGCGTTCAGTGAATTCGAAAGTAAAATTCTATGTACCGACTTAGCAGAAAATTCTAGGAAGTTCTGGTCATACGTTAAATCAGTAAGTGGATCGAAACAGCATATCCAAACGCTCTGGGATGATAATGGCATTGAAACAGAGGATGACTCGCGTAAATCTGAAATACTAAACACCTTTTTCCAAAGCTGTTTCACAGAGGAAGACCGCACTCCAGTTCCTTCTCTAAATCCTCGCACCGAAATAAGTGTCCAAGGAATAGAAAAGCAACTGAAATCACTCAAGAGAGGAAAGTCCACTAGACCTGACGGGATACCAATTCGATTCTACACAGAGTACGCGAAAGAACTTGCCCCCCTTCTAACAGCCGTGTACCGCAAGTCTCTAGAGGAACGGACGGTTACAAATGATTGGAAAAGAGCACAAGTAGTCCCAGTGTTCAAGAAGGGTCGTCGAGCAGATGCGCAAAACTTTAGACCTATATCTCTGACGTCGATCTGTTGTAGAATTTTAGACATGTTTTTTTGCTCGCGTATCATGTCGTTTCTGGAAACCCAGAATCTACTCTGTAGGAATCAACATGGATTCTGGAAACAGTGATCGTGTGAGACCCAACTCGCTTTATTTGTTCATGAGACCCAGAGAATATTAGATACAGGCGCCCAGGTAGATGCCATTATCCTTGACTTCCGGAAGGCGTTCCATACAGTTCCGCACTGTCGCCTGATAAACAAAGTAAGAGCCTACGGAATATCAGACCAGCTGTGTGGCTGGATTGAAGAGTTTTTAGCAAACAGAACACAGCATGTTCTCAATGAAGAGACGTCTACAGACGTTAAAGTAACCTCTGGCGTGCCACAGGGGAGTATTATGGGACCATTGCTTTTCACAATATACAGGGTGAGTCACCTAACGTTACCGCTGGATATATTTCGTAAACCACATCAAATACTGACGAACCGATTCCACAGACTGAACGTGAGGAGAGGGGCTAGTGTAACTGTTTAATACAAACCATACAAAAATGCACGGATGGATGTTTTTTAACACAAACCTACGTTTTTTTAAATGGAACCACGTTAGTTTTGTTAGCACATCTGAACATATAAACAAATACGTAATCAGTGCCGTTTGTTGCATTGTAAAATGTTAATTACATCCGGAGATATTGTAACCTAAAGTTGACGCTTGAAACCTCCGACGTTCACTTGCGTGTTGTAACAAACAGTTCATTGCAGGGGCCCAAACAGCTGCAACATACATCGCGTTTCTACAGAATGATCTGCCAACGTTGCTCGCAAATGTCCCACTGGAAACGCGTCGACGCATGTGGTATCAGCATGATGGCGCACCTGCACATTCCGCAATTAACACTAGGCTGACCCTTGACAGGATGTTCGACGGGCGTTTCATAGGACGTGGAGGACGCATAAATTGGCCAGCCCGTTCTCCTGATCTTACACCTCTGGACTTCTTTCTGTGGGGTACGTTAAAGGAGAATGTATACCTGATGTGCCTACAACCCCAGAGGATATGAAACAACGTATTGTGGCAGCCTGCGGCGACATTACACCAGATGTACTGCGGCGTGTACGACATTCATTACGCCAGAGATTGCAATTTTGTGCAGCAAATGATGGCCACCACATTGAACATCTATTGGGCTGACATGTCGGGACACACTATTCCACTCCGTAATTGAAAACGGAAACCACGTGTGTACGTGTACCTCACCCCTCATGGTAATGTATATGTGCGTCAGTGAAAAAGACCTATAGAAAAGTGTTAGCATGTGGACGTAATGTGCTGTTCCAGTCTCTTCTGTACCGAAGGTCCATCACCGTTCCCTTTGGATCCCTACGTAATTCGGTGCTCTCCGATACACACGATCGAACAACGGAGGAGTGCTACTCAAGCGTCAACTTTAGGTTACAATATCTCCGGATCTAATTAACATTTTAGAATGAAACAAACGGCACTGATTACGTATTTGTTTATATGTTCAGATGTGCTAACAAAACTAACGGGGTTCCATTTAAAAAAAAAACATACTTCCGTGCATTTTTTTATGGTTTGTATTAACCAATTACACTAGCCCCTCCCCTCACGCTCGGTCTGTGGAATCGATTCGTCACTAACTGATGTGGTTTACGAAATATATCCAGCGGTAATGTTAGGTGACTCACCCTGTATATAAATGACCTAGTAGATAGTGTCGGAAGCTCCATGCGGCTTTTCGCGGATGATGCTATAGTATACAGAGAAGTTGCAGAATTAGAAAATTGCAGCGAAATGCAGGAAGATCTGCAGCGGATAGGCACTTGGTGCAGGGAGTGGCAACTGACTCTTAACATAGACAAATGTAATGTATCGCGAATACATAGAGAGAAGGATCCTTTATTGTATGATTATATGATAGCGGAACAAACACTGGTAGCAGTTACTTCTGTAAAATGTCTGGGAGTATGCGTGCGGAACGATTTGAAGTGGAATGATCATATAGAATTAATTGTTGGTAAGGTGGGTACCAGGTTGAGATACATTGGGTGAGTCCTTACAAAATGTAATCCATCAACAAAGGAGGTGGCTTACAAAACACTCGTTCGACCTAAACTTGAGTATTGCTCATCAGTGTGGGATCCGTACCAGGTCGGGTTGACGGAGGAGATAGAGAAGATCCACAGAAGAGCGGCGCGTTTCGTCACAGGGTTATTTGGTAAGCGTGATAGCGTTACGGAGATATTTAGCAAACTCAAGTGGCAGACTCTGCAAGAGAGGCGCTCTGCATCGCGCTGTAGCTTGCTGTCCAGGGTTCGAGAGGATGCGTTTCTGGGTGACGTATCGAATATATTGCTTGCCCTGCTTATACCTCCCGAGGAGATCACGAATGTAGAGAGATTCGAGCGCGCACGGAGGCTTTCAGACAGTCGTTCTTCCCGCGAACCGTACGTGACTGGAACAGGAAACGCAGGTAATGACAGTGGCACGTAAAGTGCCCCCCGCCACAGTCCGTTGGGTGGCAGGCGGATTATAAATGTAGATGTAGATGTCTGATCGTCGAAATACTGTGCCCGTTGGACACTATGGACCGGCAGTACACCCGTGGACCGTTCGAGCAAGAAATAAGCTGGGAGAGACAGAAGAATCACAATGCAAACAATGTCTGCCTCCCTTGCCGAACAACCGAATGAACTCTCCCAGCACTTTCCACGAAAACTAGTCATTGCACATCGACCACTGTACACAATAGCGTTCAGTGATATAGTACAGCTGGTTCTGCCTGATAAATCGTCTATGTATGGGTATATTTAAAATGTGACAGTGCCCAACTGAATGATGCATGATAGCTTAATCCAGGGCTATCTCCCACTGACACTCTTCGTTTCCTATTAGAGAGATGCAACGTTGAAAAACAATTGTCATGATGGGTATATACAGAAGTTTACCCCTCCACCCCTCCCCATGTAATCGTCAGGACAGCAAAGCTACTTGTCACGAGCGAGCCGTGAGATGGCTTACCACCGGCGCGAGTGAGCGTGGCGAACGCGTAGGTGGCGACGGTGGAGCCGGCGCTGTTGTGCGCCGTGACGCGCAGCAGGTAGGCGGTGCCGGCGCTCAGGTCGAGCACGGGCAGGTCTCCGCCCCCGCCGCTGGGCGCCACCTGCGCGTTGTTGGACACCAGCGTCCACGCCGGCTCGCGCCGCGCCTTGTACTCCACCACCACGGACGTGATGGGGCAGCCGCCGTCCTCCCACGAGCGCAGGTTCAGCGATATCGACGTCGAGTTGATGCGTATCAGTTTCGAATCCGTGGGGGCGACAGGAGCTGAAAAGTGAAAGTCACCGAGTCCGAGATCCACACTCGTTAATTAAGGTAAGCGACCAGACACACCTGGTCACCCCTACAGAAATCATTAAAGCTTGGATTTGGTCAGGAAGTGGCTCCGCAAGGATGCGCAAGTACATCTCATCCAGGTTAAGCCACTCGCTGAGAATTTGATCCAATTTCAATAACGCGAGACGACTGCCATCACCTACGTACCAAACACTAGAAGACACTACTTTCAAAGATAATCTACGGTGGTGTGGAACCTCAGTAGAAATAAACTAACGTGATCACAGCTGTTTAGCTTTTATAGCCCTAATAAGCCGAAGCAATTTGCGTTATCACCGTATGTATTGCGTCCAGTGGTCGAAGTGATGGTTCTTGTACTCGTCTGAGACGATGGAAGAACTCCAGCCACAAATAAACTCTTTCAAACACTAGGACGGCAGAAGGCGGTTCTCTAATATACATTTTCTTTCGCTTACGCCATAGTCCCGCAGCGATCGCAGGGTCGGCTTTGTCACAACGGATTTGGCAATGTTCTACACGTACATCTACATTTATACTCCGCAAGCCACCCAACGGTGTTTGGCGGAGAGCACTTTACGTGCGACTGTCATTACCTCCCTTTTCTATTCCAGTCGCGTATGGTTCGCGGGAAGAACGATTGCCGGAAAGCCTCCGTGCGCGCTCGAATCTCTCTAATTTTACATTCGTGATCTCCTCGGGAGGTATAAGTAGGGGGAACCAATATATTCGATATGGATGGCCGGATGCCCTTCCTGCCGCCATCCCGTACCTCCCAGGACGGAATCAGTGTACCCCAACTGTCTGCATTGAGTGTAAATAGTGAAATAGTGCGGACGTGTTTCAAATGTCTGTGATGCGTGTAACTGACACGGAACGTGGGAACCAGCCCGGAATTCACCTATCGGGATGTGGAAAACCGCCTAAAAACCACATCCAGGCTGGCCGGCACACCGGCCCTCGTCGTTAATCCGTCGGCCGGATTCGATCCGGGGCCTGCGCGCCTACCCGAGTCCAGGAAGCGCGCGTTAGCGCTCTCGGCTACCCTGGCGGGTGTCTGACTAATATACACTAATACTGTCTTTTCCTCTCTGTATTCTACAGACGAGAAACGCGAACTCCCAGCACAAAGGACGGAGTTCAGATAACGTCTCACCGTAAGTATAGACAGAGGAAGTGCTCTCACTTACTGAACGCTGCATACTCAACAGCGGCTTCCAATCCGGAGGTGAAGTCCAGAATCGTATAGGTTCGCAACAGTACAGTGCCTAACTGTTCTAACAATAAACTCTCCTGAGAGCAAAGACAGCAAGTCCGTCTGTACCAACAAAGCTGATATCGAGCGACCGTCACACACGGGCGCTCACAACGGAACACCCTGTCTCTCCACCGCTGGTCTCCCAGCAAGGCTCAGCTCCCAACCATCGTAATTCCGAAAACGAATCATATTCCCGAAACCACGGAATATTCTCCCTCTCTACAGGTTCTTCCGAACGCCGACCAACCATATTTTAGTCTTTTGTCGTGAAGCGCGGAAAGTTTGCGAGGAAAAACCTGTACTCGTACAATGGTACGCTTCTGAGTAAAAATCCTTAGAAATAACCCAGCCTGCGTGGTTTCCGAGGTGCCGCTTCTTCGTTCCTCTCACCTACGTTCAAGATTTGCAGAGTTCGGAAGTATTATCCGGTTACTCTTCCGGCCCTACTACAAAAGCGCCCGGCCGTCCCCCTATTGTGCTCCACAGCCCAGGTGCCACGACGTCCGTCTTGCTACTTCCCGTGTTTAAGCAGGCCCAACACACCTCCGTGGCCTTCCAACCACGGCTTCCGCCTGCCGTTTCATTCGCACTGTCGCTCGCAGCTTCTACTAGTATGATAATAAAGACACTCCGTCACCTTTCATGCAATAAGCGTCAACAATTATTTACAAGGCGTACGTGACAATGTCAGTCTCCTTTATATATTCATATATACGATGTACAACCTATCTGTTGTGACTGTAGAAAATTTTAATTTTTATACTTGCTTTTGTCACCATAATAGGAGTCCAGACCTCATAGACAAACAGCCAGCCAACATTAAGAAATAGTCCACCAGGACGTAGGGACACGATAAGCGGCGGAGGCTGCCAAGTATGGCTTGTTGATCAAATAACTTAGTGTGTGACTTCCTGCCAGAGGAAGCAGCATGAAGCAAACTTGCGCAATGAAAAACGCAAACACCAGGGCGATAATACAGCAAGACAGAGTGTCAGCCACGTGCGGAAAAAACTCGTGTGGAACCAAATTAAGTTGTGTGCAGCTAGAAACGAAAATGTCGTGTGGAACCAAAGGCATTCTTGCCCAAGCTGACCAATTAGAAACGAGAGTGTCGTGTGGAACCATAGGCATTCTTGTGCAATCCGATCACTTAGAAATGAAAGGGTCTTGTGAAACAAATTAACTCTTGTGCACCCAAGTACATGAGACACGAAATAAAAGGCCAGGCAGCGGAATAGCTAGAGGCAGAGATTCAGATGCAGATTCAGAGCCAGTGCCGGCAGTTTGGAGATTCCTCAGTGAGACGGCAGCAGGGCCGAGTAGGCCCATGGCAGCCGATACAGCTGATAAAGACTTCAACTACGAGAAGACGGTGATAGACTCTGGTGAACACTCAGGAACTGCAAGTATGTGGATGGGTGCTTGTAAGGTGCGAAATTATAGCCACCTTACACGATTTAGGGAAACCACGGAAAACCTAAATCTGGATAGTTGGACAATATAAGCAGCCGTCTTTAGATTGTTTGCGGTGAAGCTGTCGTCTATCATCTGTAAAGTCATCAGAAGATCAAGAAAAATTAAAAAACGATTTAGAAAAGATACATGTATGATGCGCAAATTGGCAACTGACCCTAAATAACGAAAAGTGTGAGGTCAGCCACATGAGTGTTAAACGGAATCCGTTAAACTTCGGTTACGCGATGAATCAGTCAAATCTAACGGCGGTAAATTCAACTAAATACCTAGGAATTACAGCTACGAACAACTTAAATCGGAAAGAACACAAACCAAAGAGTGCATTTTATTGGCAGAACACTTAAAAAATGCAACAGATCTACTAAAGAGACTGTCTGCACTACGCTTATCCTCCTCTTTTGGAGTACTGCTGGGCAGTCTGGGATCCTTACCAGATATGATTGACGGAGTACATCGAGAAAGTTCAAAGCAGAGCAACACGTTTTGTATTATCGCGAAATACGGGAGAGACTGTCACTGGCATGATACAGGATTTGGGGTGGACATAATTAAAACACAGGCGTTTTTCGTTGCGGCGGAATCTTCTCACGAAATTTCAATCACAAACTTTCTCATCCGCATGCGAAACTATTTTGCCGACGCCAACCTACATAGGAAGAAACGATCATGATAATACCCTACTAGCCACTAAAATTGCTACACCAAGAAGAAATGCAGACGATAAACGGGTATTCATTGGACAAATATATTATACTAGAACTGACACGTGATTACATTTTCACGCAATTTGGGTGCATAGATCCTGAGAAATCAGTAGCCAGAACAACCACCTCCGGCCGTAATAACGGCCTTGATACGCCTGGGCATTGAGTCAAACAGAGCTTGGATGGCGCGTACAGGTACAGCTGCCCATGCAGCTACTACACGATACCACAGTTCATCAAGAGTAGTGACCGGCGTATTGTGACGAGCCAGTTGCTCGGCCATTATTGACCAGACGTTCTCAATGGGTGAGAGATTACGAGAATGTCCTGGCCAGGGCAGCAGTCGAACATTTTCTGTATCCTGAAAGACCCGTACAGGACCTGGAACATGCGGTCGTGCATTAACCTGCTGAAATGTGTGGTTTCGCAGGGATCGAATGAAGGGTAGAGCCACGGGTCGTAACACATCTGAAATGTAACGTCCACTGTTGCAAAGCGCCGTCAGTGCGAACAAGAGGTGACCGAGACGTGTAACCAATGGCACCCCATACCATTACGCTGGGTGATACACCAGTATGGCGATGACGAATACACGCTTCCAATGTGCGTTCACCGCGATGTCGCCAAACACGGATGCAACCATCATGATGCTGTAAACAGAACCTGTATTCATCCGAAAAAAATGACGTTTGCCATTTGTGCACCCAGGCTCGTCGTTGAGTACACCATCGCAGGCGTCAAGGGTAACCGCATCCATGGTCTCCGAGCTGATAGTCCATGCTGCTGCAAACGTCGTCGAACTGTCCGTGCAGATGGCTGTTGTCTTGCAAACGTCCCCATCTGTTGACTCAGGGATCGAGACGTGGCTGCACGATCCGTTACAGCCATGCGGATAAGATGCCTGTCATCTCGACTGCTAGTGATACGAGGCCGTTGGGATCCAGCACGGCGTTCAGTATTACCCTCCTGAACCCACCGATTCCATATTCTGCTAAGTCATTGGATCTCGACCAACGCGAGCAGCAATGTCGCGATACGATAAACCGCAATCGCGATAGGCTACAATCCGACCTTTATCTAAGTGGGAAACGTGATGGTACACATGTCTCCTCCTACACGATGCATCACAACAACGTTTCACCAGGCAACGCCGGCCAACTGCTGTTTGTGTATGAGAAATAGGTTGGAAACTTTCGTCATGTCAGCTCGTTGTAGGTGTCGCCACCGACGGCAACTTTGTGTGAATGCTCTGAAAAGCTAATCATTTGCATGTCACAGCAATATCCTGTCGCTTAAATTTCGCGTCTGTAGCACGTCATCTTCGTGGTGTAGCAATTTTTATGGCCAGTAGTGTATATGCGTGTTTGAACAGTCGCCCTCCAGAATTCGAGTCCAGTGTGTTTACCACTGCGGTACCTCGCTTGATGGTGTAGGAGTGTTTAGCTGAATGAACTTTGCTGTTGTCTTTATGTGCCTGTGTTATCAATGGCCTCTTGCGAAGTGGCCGAGTCGAAATGTTAATTACATGTTGTTCCCGTCACAATGTTCTCTCGCTAACAGTTTGGGGTGGACCTCCGTTTACTGCCTGCAGCAATTCGTGTCGGATTGAAATCGATTTTGACTCACAAGGCGTGAAAGGCGTCTCCGGTTTCTCTCTCTTAGGACCTTTTTCCGACCACAATTCAGACGTCGTGTTTCGTCGCCGCATGTATTACATCACTGTTTGTAGACACGCTGAAATACCCGCCGCGAATTACCAAGTTATAAGGCGCTTACTCGAATGATTCTTGAATGTTGTCCATCAATATGGGATCCTTACCAGATACGGCTCATAGAACAGATAGAGAAGATCTAACGAAAAGCGGTGCGTTTCGTCCCGGGATCGTTTAGTTCGCTCTAGAGCGTTACAGATATGCTCAGCAATCTCCAGTGACAGACTTTAAAAGGGAAGTGTTGCGTGTTATGATGACGACGAACGAATCGTCGCCCATGTGAATGACTGGTGGCCAATGCTAAATAGAAACATAGAAGTTTCTTCTTTGCATATACAGTAGGTTTGTCAGTGTAGTTGATAAGGAGCTGGCTGCATGGTCTGGGCTGCAACGACTAAAATAATTAGAAGTCGATGGTAAAAAATATTATATTGTATGTGATGTCACCGCCAGACACCACAGTTGCTAGGTGGTAGCCTTTAAATCGGCCGCGGTCCATTAGTATACGCCGGACCCGCGTGTCGCCACTGTCAGTGATAGCAGACCGAGCGCCACCACACGGCAGGTCTAGAGAGATGTACTAGCACTCCCCCCAGTTGTACAGCCGACTTTGCAAGGAACGGTTCACTGACAAATACGCTCTCATTTGCCTTCAGCTACATTTGCTACGACCTAGCAAGGCGCGGTATTCAATTGATATTGAGATTCTATTAATGTATCATCAAGAGCGATGTTCTACAAATGTGGATTAAAGTTAAGTATTCCAGAAGCTACGTACTTTTCTTTATAGCATTCATTACACATCTTGTTTCAGACCTCACGCCAGCCTGCGTGAGTTTAAGCGCGTGCCTTTCGGCTTCCTCTCATTGTGTCTAGGCTGTCTGGTCTAGACACAACATTGTACTTAACTGGTGCTACAGGAGTCTTCATAGTCAGGATGAATATAATTACAAACAGAGAGCTACAGAGGCATCACATAGGCCGTACTTTAACTAGGAGCCTTGTTAGAAGTTGTTTACTATCAGCTCAAGGCTCCACTACCTTCCTACTGGACCTCCCGAGCAAGAGTGGCCGAGCGCACGCTAGAGACTTGCTGCAAGCCGCGGAGCGGCGCTAGTCTCGACTCGCGGCTCCAGCGATACTAGTACTGACCGCGGTCGATAACTGCAACCCCTAACAAGTGTGGTATCGAACGTTGATGCCACATTGTGCATCGCTTAAAGCTTTTGTGTACTATTGAAATTTCGAGAGAGTACTTTCCGGGAAGAGTCGGACAACATACCACTTCCTCCCACATGCAGCTCGTTGAATGACCACGACGAGAAAATTCGCGAAATTAGAGCTAATACACAGGCTTACCGACAATCATTCTTCCAACGTGCCATTCGCAAATGGAACAGGGAAGGGGGAATCAGTTAGTGACACCGTAAGTACCATCCACTACACACCGCTAGGTGGCTTGCGAAAGTAGATCCAGCGCAATAAACATATGTAAAGAGAATTGGTTCCGGCAGTTTAAATACCGTTTTCAAATCACCTACGCACATCAAACATTGTGCCACTCCATGTTGAGCCGACCGCTGTGGCCGAGCGGTTTAGGCCCTTCAGTCCGGAACCGCGCTGCTGCTACGGTCGCAGGTTCGAATCCTGAATCGGGCATGGCTGTGTTTGATATCCTTAGGTTAATTAGGTTTAAGTAGTTCTAAGTCCCATAGTGCTTAGAGCCATTTGAACCACTCCATGTTGTACAGTGTCATTTAGTCTTAAACATGGTGGTTTCTTTGCACACCAATGAATGTAGGTTGTTTATACCACTTGCTTCTTTTATTTCCTGAGACCATTCATTGAATTTTTCAGATTCACCTTGTATCTTGTTTTTTTTCTCAGTGTCAAATTACATCGAACATTGTTTCTATTATTAAATAATTCCGACCTTTACACCATTGTAAATGTTTTGATTAAAAAATGTCCATCTATTTCCGTCGTTGTCTGTGCCTAATATCATCTTTTTCTTCGTCGGTATTGTAATACATTAATATCGATACATTTTTGCCTTGAAGTATTTTGTCTTTATTGTGGGAGAACATTCTAGAAAGAATACCAGACGCTCCTGCAATCTTTGCAGTGTGTCACGAAAACAGAGGAAAAAAAAAGATTAAGAAGAAACCAAACCAGTTACTGTAATTGGAGTGATCTTGCGGATATAGGTTAACTTTCCATGTTTGCGTTCGAAGCCACAGTCTCCTGTTCTTGCGCGTGCACAGTCTGCAACATACTCAACAATTGTAGAACTCTACACCCTGCAAATTCAGCTGGTTGATGTGGCAGCCCACTGATTTACACTTGAGTAGATGGCGCGCACGCACAACGTGTAGTCAATTTTGACCTGTAAGACGTTCGTGTAAAGCAGGCTTTCATGAGTGAGCGAGAAAAATCATGTGACTTAGAACTCCATAGAATCCCTCAATAACATTTTTCGACGGTTCCGTAAAATTTCTGTACGCTTCTAACATCACACTAATTAAGAGACAAAGTTAGAGTAGTCACTTCTTCTATACCACTAATCAATGCCCTGTAAGAACCGGTTAATAGTAGACAATATGTCATTCAAGTGGTGTCGTCCACGACAATGTACAGAGTGATTCAGAAAGAACGAACAGATTTCAATTGTTTATTACAGACAAACTATGAATGATAGAAACAGATTGCGCATGTCACTAGATAGAGGAAGGTTCAAAGTTTTATGCTCGCAAAGACACTATACCATACACGCTTGCTCCAAAAAGTGTGCGCTTCCCCTCTACAGACAGAGAGCAGTATGTCGTCCTGCATGGGGTGACTTCAGCAGAAACACTCACAACTTCCAGTGTGCCCCAGGGCAGCGTAATAGGTCCGCTGCTTTTTACGATTTACATAAACAATTTGGTCGATGGTATTGACAGCGGCATTAGACTGTTTGCCGATGATGCTGTAGTCTACAGGAAAGTAGTATCACACGAAAGTTGTGAACAAATCAATGAGGATTTGCAGAAAATAAATGCGTGATGTAATGACCGGTAGTTATCTCTCAATATTAGTAAGTGTAACCTAATGCGTATAACAAAGCGAAAATCCCCATTCATGTACGAGAACAAAATAAATGCCCAGTCTTTGGAAGCGCTAACGTCCGTCGAGTATCTGGGTGTGACAATTCTAAATGATCTCGAACGATCAGATTACACAAGTAACGGTCAAGGCGAACTCTAGGTTGCGGTTTATTGGTAGAATCCTGAAGCGATGCAATCCTTCAACAAAGGAAATTGCTTACAATACGTTAGTTCGTGCAGTCTTAGAATAGTGTTCGTCTGTATGGGACCATTACCAGTTGGGCCTGATTCAAGAGATTGAGAATGTCGAAAGAAGAATGGCAAGATTCGTGACTGGTACAATTAGCCATGGCCAGAGCGTTACAAATCTAATTGAAAGTTTGAATTGGGACGCAGATAGACGACTCTCTAAACGGAAGGGGCTGCTCACTAAATTCCGAAATCCGATCTTCGACGAGGAAGTAGAGCATATATTATTACCATCAACATGCAAATCGCGCAATGATCACCATTCAAAGATAACGGAAATTAGAGCTCGTACTGAGGCGTTCAGACAGTCGTTTCCCCCTCGCACGATCCGCGAGTGGAACAGAGGGGGGTAAATATGACTTTGTCGCGAATTTTTTTTGTATCACCCGGTATTGCTGTCAGCTACTTCCGAAATTCTGCATCACCTTAACAAGCATTTCTTTAGTAATGAGACCAATTTCTTTGAATATTGCATTTATTATGGCAGGTAAAGTACTCGGCCGACGTTTACACACTTCAGACTTAAGATGCTCCCACGGAAAAAGTCGCGAACTGTATGGTCCGGTGATCGTTCTGGCCAGGAGACATCGCCACGTGAAGAAAATGAACGTCCTGTAAATACCTTTCTCAGCACTAGGAAAGGAATCTGAGCTGTGTGAGCGTCGGGTCCGTCCTGCTAAAACCATACCTTGTCAGTCTGTAGACACTGAAGTTTGGTGTAAGAAATGTGTTATCTGTATAGATTGAGAGTTTACTGTCACAGTGGCACCATTCTCTTCAAAAAGGTAAGGATCGATTATCACATCTCCTCCAACCTGACACTATACAAATACATAGTCATCACGTACTGAGTTTTCATGAAGTTCACTAGTGTTTTGTCCACCCAAATATCGGAAATTTTGACGATTAATGTGTACTGAAAATGAAAATGTGCTTCGTCACTGCGAAGGACCACAGCACCTCAAGGAACATTTACAAGAATGTTTTCATATAACGTCGCACGATTGTCATCAAGCTCAGACAATTGCTGAAAAATATCTATCTTATTCGGCTGCGATCGTAAGTCCTGTTACAAAAATTCGACGCACTCTCCGATCAGGTAACTAAACAGCTCTAGCCGATTTTGGATCAGATCTCTTGGGACACTGCCTTACTCCATTAATGTTAATTAGCGTTCGAACCTGCGTGGCCTTCTTGCCCCCTCTTTTTTTTTTATCATGTCACCAGCTGTAAACAGAACTGCCCACTCCATAGATAACTTTCACGTTCCTTTACTTTGATCGATCTATTTTTTATTTCAACTTTACATTAGGAGGCTATTTTCCCATTTCCTTTATCTCTTCGATAAGCAGAACTGGAAAATAATATTAAGTGGGAGCTGGTTCAAACGGTTCAAATGGCTCTGAGCACTATGGGACTTAACATCTATGGTCATCAGTCCCCTAGAACTTAGAACTACTTAAACCTAACTAACCTAACGACATCACATAACACCCAGTCATCACGAGGCAGAGAAAATCCCTGACCCCGCCGGGAATCGAACCCGGGAACCCGGGTGCGGGAGTGGGAGCTGGAACACACACAAAAAACACCTCGAGTTTGCTCTGGGACAAATGGAGTTTGTTGTCTTCTGTAAGGATTCCCAAAGCCTGCCTCTTTGTTAGCAAACACTACTTCCAGTTAGCGACTGTCTCCATGTTCTGAGAATGTGCACCTTTCAAGTGGACGCTCATTAACTCCCTCCATTACAGAAGAACCCGTTGGAATTATATTTATCGCTTAGGATAATTCACTGTCGACTTTATACATGTAATACTTTTAGAACCACAGGACACGCGATTCCCCCCTCCCGTAACCTTGCAAGGCTATAAGCATCGATTTCGCAAGCTCCACAACTGCTCCTCGAGATTGTTTCAACCTACAATCCTCGCGGTCGATCAGTTTCCAGAGGAGCAGAATTAGTACTTTAATTGACCATCACCCGATAGCACTCATGTTGTTTGCTGTAATACGCTGCTTCCTGCAAACACTTCCCGAAGTTTCTTAACCAAAGAGTACTAGAAAGCAGCGGCCATCTTCTGGAAATCTCTCGCCTTTGAAAAGAGCACGGTCGGTTCAGGCCGGATTAAGGGAAGACCAGGCCAGTATCTCCAGGCGGGAGAATAGTTCCCGTTCCGTTGGAAACTGGAAAACTGGGGCTGGCGTTCACAATAGGGCTGTTCCAGTTCGGACCAAAAATACGAAAATTTACCTAAAATGATTTTAAGAATCATTAATAGTTTCTACATTTGTCGATTACTGTATAAGGAAATCACTTTCTTAAAGTTTTAAATGTTTATTAGTTTTCGAGTTACAATTTGGTAAAGTTTGCATTATTTTCCGAACTAGACACTTTGCCTGCCGTGTTACTCAAGAATCTGATATCGGTTTTTAGTGAACAACGATTCATTTTGAAGCTGAATGTCTGTTGTTGAGGAGGTATGTACCAATAATACAACAATAAGTAAAACAATTTTTAAAAACCTTCATTTCATGTATTAAGCATAAGCACAATTTTCCTGCAGATTAAATTTACATAAGCTTCAACCTCCTTTGATTACACATTGATTTCAGTTTTAAGTTTAATGGAGCACCTTCTCTGAAGTGTGGAAAAAATAATCAAATACGCTAATAAATATTTAACGCTAGCGCTGTACTTAAGTTGCGATGAGCTGCCGCCTGCCACTCAATATTGAAAGAGACCTCGTTGCTATGTGTTGCGTAATATGGCGTAGCGCAGCCAGCGGGTTTTGCCGCTCTTGCTATCTACATTTTATTTTTTTATAAAGCTCCGCACTGAAGCTACCATAAAAAGGTTTACTAATATTGCTACAAAAAATATGGAACATGTTGAAAATTACATTAAACTTAAGTTCTAAAAATACTGTATGCATACCACCTCAAAACAATACAATACTACGTTCATTTTCAATTTTGTTTGAGAATTTTACCGTGAATAGTTTCTGAGCAACGAGTCTCTTAATCTTGTGGTTTTATTAAATTACGATGACTTCTGCCGTTAAAAAAACTCGACGCACTTACTTAACACAGATGCGATTTTGCAAAAAAATATCAACTTAACGTCTATCTGAGGTGATAGAAAAGTGAGCCCCCACAAAAAGGTAAGGTTTCCTGCTGTCCGAAATGATATAGAACAGCTCAGTAGCCGATGGGTGCGACCCGAAATTAATAGTCCCTTGCTGTTATCCATACAAAATTAAGATTCCGTACTGCAAATAACGAAACCAGTAATGGAATTACTGTTGTTGTAGGGGTCTTCAGTTGGTAGACTGAACTTATGCAACGCCCCACGCCTGTCTGTTTTGCCCAAGTCTCTCCATTTTTGCGTAACTCCTGCAACCTACAGGATACATCCATTTGAACTTTCTTATTGTCTTCGAGCCTTGGACTCCTTCTACAAGTCTTACTTCCCAAGCTTCTTTCCATCGCCAAACTGACGATTTCTTAGAATGTGCCCGATAAAGCGATCCCTTCTTTTAATCAGGTTGCGACTTCATCCAAAAAGCAAGTCGAATCGAAGAAAGAAAGGAACCAAACAGATTGTTTGATTTTGATAAAAGAAACAAAAAGACAAAAAAGCTACAAACGTTTCACTTGCAACTGTATCATAAATCACACTAATCCTCCAAACAAAAACTGCATTAAATGTGTAAGATGCGAGGAGTTGTGTTACGAATACTTTCTTCGTTATTTAGGTTCTAGACGCTTCATTCGTGATTTCTGTTTAATAGACTTTCTTCTCATAGAAATGCATTCACAAGATTTTACATTTTTTTACGCTGTTTTGTTCAAAGGCCGCGGAATTTTTCATTAATCAAATAGGAATAGTTTCATGGGGTTTTGTATTTTTATACACTGTTTTGCACAAAAGGCGCGGAATTGTTCATTAAATTAAATTCTTTGTTAAGAAGGTACATTATACAGATGTATACTCAAAAGTAAATAATGAAGACGAAATTAACGGCATAAATGTTTTTTCTCATTTTAGTAATAATGTACAAATTTACTCCAGTAGAAACTAATTATTTCGTCATAGTTGCATAAGACTGCACATCAGCTTTATTGTTTTTGTTAACTGCGCATTACAGTTTAAATTTTAGATGTTCCTTTCGTTCTCTCTTTTAAGAATAGTGAAAAGTCAGGCAAAATGCCAGTTAATGTGTCACTTGAATTCGTTAAGCTTCTTTCAGTATGTCGCTAATCAGACAATAAGTGCGCAGTATTGCTCCACTTCATTCTTCAGCCGAGAATGTCGCCCAGCAAGAACAAAACATGAACAAACGCGGCGTGGATTAAAATTAGAAATGTCTGATATCGCGAGGCTGGACCATACGAAAAACGAGCATGTAAGAGGGCGACAGCAGTAACCAACAAATTAAGAGAAACATGCTTTAGGTGGCATGGCCACGTCACCAAGAGCGGCGATAAATTCACGAAAACAACAACCGGCCGCCATTTTGCCGAGGAGCAGAGGCGGTTTATCAATGTACCACATGCTTACGGTCATTGCACTGTCAGCGGCACCCAGTTACAGCCACATTTCCCACCTTTCCGAGGAAATTAAACGTAGCAGGTTCAACTGCACATAATAATACTGTACAGAATTACGTGCGCATGATTACTCAGCACTTTTAAAACACCGGAAATAACAGGCCAGTGACGTAAAATTACGTTTATTTTCGTACGTTAGAGGAATACAATCGACGTAATTACATTCCATTAAACCACGCTGTACATACAACTAATTTGCACTAGGGTTTTGTTTATATGCACCGTTCTATTGGGATCTTCTGTGCATTCTCAGACATTTACGCCACAATATTATCAATAGATGTTATTTGTCGTACATTAGAAAGTAAACGCATCTAAAAATCGATGTTGCAGTTTCCGCACCAGCTGAGCGTAACAGTTGGACAACCAGAACGCTGCCATAGACTGAAAAGCATTCCTCTGTGTCAAGGGTAGTGATAATGTATCTCGAAGGTCAGCAGATAAATATTTCTAGGGTACGAATGGTTCTCTAAAATTTTATCAAGCAAGCTGTAGAGCAATATTCTGAGATGGAAACCTCAAGTGATTAGTATGCAGTCAGCTTTGTAGACTGCCTGTATTTTCTTAGTATCCTGTCTTCCCTTCTACTGAGCCAATGTGATCATCCTATTTCATATCCCTACAATTGTCATACTCATGTACTTTCATAAGTTGACTGGTTCTAATTCTCAATAATTAAATTTTAGTCATTGGTTACTACGTTTTTTTCCATTTCTGAAGGGCACAATTTTTTTACATTTCCGTACATTTAAAGCAATTTGCAACCTCTGCACTATTTTGAAATCTTATCGAGATCCGACCGAATATTTCTGCAGCTTTTTTCTGATAGTACTTCAGAGCTTACTTCTAATATTGTCCGCCAGGGCATTAGCAGACAACAGGAACAGCAACGGCCCCAACACTCTGCCCTGGGGCATGCCTGTACGTACGTCTACTTCTGTCCATGAATCTCCAACCGAAATAGCTCGTTGGTTCCTCCTCACAAACAAAATCTTCAGTCCAATCACAAATTCTGTAATTGTATTTTTGCTAGCAAATGTTAGCGTGTACGAAGTCAAAAGCTTTTCAGAAGTCAAGAAATACTGTGTCCACCTAGTTGTCTTTATCCATGGCGTTCAGGTTGTCGTGCGAAAGAAGCGCAAATTGGGTTTCACATGATCCATGTCTTCAGAATTCATGCTGGCTGACATAAAGGGGTCATTCTGTTCGAGATACCTCATGACATTTAAGCTCAGGCTACGTTCCAACGTTGTACAACAGATGGATGCCAGGATAACAGGCTAATTTGTTTTGGATCACTTCAGTTTGCCTTCTTGTGGACAGATGTGACCGGCGCTTTTTTGGAATCAGTGAGCGCAGTTTCTTGTTGAAGGGTTGTACCACGTATTATAATTAAATTGAGATATAATGCAGCTGTGGTTCAGATCGAGGAGAATTGACACCTCTAAAAAGGGCAATCACAAAAGTTGGAAAGAAAAACATAAGTACAAGGAAGGTAATTGCAAAGACGAAATACTTCAGTTGATCGAGGAAAGAAGGGAGTACGAAAATAACCGGAGAAATTCAGATATATAGAAATGCAAGTCACTTAGTAATTAAATAAATAGAAAGGGTAGAGCAGGTAAGGCGAAGTGTCTGCGTGAAAAATGCGAATAAATCTAAACGGAAATGATTGTCGGAAGGACTAACTCACCATATAGAAAGGAAAAAACAACCTTCGGTGGAATTAAAAGAAAGAGCGGTAAAATTAAGAGTGCAATGGAAATTCCGCTGTTACGTGCAGAACAGAGAGCATATCGATGGAAAGAGTACATTAAAGACATTTGTGAGGGGGAGGACATGTTTGATGACGTGATGAAAGAACAGGGAGTCGATAGGAAGAGATAGGAGATTCAGTCTTAGAATCACAATTTAAAAAAAAAAAAAAGCTATGGGAGACTTAAGAACACGTATGGCAGAGGGAGTACATAACATCCCATCAGAATCTCCAAAATAGTTGGCGGAACTGGCGAGACAACAACTATTCATGTGTCTAGAATGTATGAGACTGACGTTATATCGTCAGAATTTCGGAAAAGCATCATCTATACAATTCCGAAGATACCATGAGCCGACAGGTGCGAAACTTATTCTACAATCATCTTAACCGCTCATGCTTGCGCGTTGCTAACAAGAATAATATACAGAAGAACGGAAAAAAACGGAGTATCTATTATGTTAACTGAATCTTCCGTCGGTTCTTGGTAGAACAACATTATAATAAATGAAAATTACTAGTTTGCTTTTGTTATACGTTATTACTTTTATTGTGTTAACCAGTTTACGGCTTACAAGGCCATCTTCAGCCATTTACTGAGTGTTGTCACCAAAGAAATTACAATGTTTGCAAACAACGTTGAAAGAGAAGTTACACGTGTAGATTGAAGCAGAAACATACAGTAAGTAACATCTTCTATAGTGTGGTGGTAATGCAATGAAAAAGTAAAAAAATGAACAGTAAATAAATAAAAACGGAATACAAATACAAAAGGAGCAAACAGGTAAAAATTAACATTATAATCAAAACTGTGACTGTGTAACAGTTTGCATTAAATAAACGAACCAAGTAAAATAAAAACAATATTTGATGAGCCAACTACAATAGGTATTAAACATGGAAAGTAATACAAGTACCAGATAAAGGAAAGCCTTAACAATTGAAACTACAGTCTATATGGAAAACATAGACAGCTTAAATAAAACAACAGAACTTAATGAATAGAGGAAAATGGGAATATGTAGGAACAGATAGTGTGGGAAGTTATGACAAACAGAGATGATTATATGAAGTTTAAGAGAGAGTGAAGTGTTGAGCTGTGTCTGGTCATTTAGGATTAGATGTGTACGGTGAACTAGACGCTTGTTATTTCCAGGGCTTCCAGCAGGTTGAGTTTACGGCCTCTGCGTGGTAAGTGAAGACTATAGGACACTGGTTGGTAGTTGTGATCCTCCCTCAGTACATACTCAGCAAATGCAGAGTCAGAATTCTGCAACCTCCAGCTGCGTTCATGTTCAGCCAGCCTAGCTGTTAGCAAATACCACCAAACTGTCAAAGATGTTACTTACCGTATGTTTCTGCTTCAATCTAGACGTGTAACTTCTCTTCCAATGTTGTTTACAAACATTGTAACTTCTTTGGTGACAATACTCAGTAAACGTCTGGATGGCCTTGGAAGCCGTAAACCAGTTAACACAATAAAAGTAATACTGTAGAACAAAAGCAAACTAGTGCTTTTCATTTATTGAGGATCTGTTAGATAAAGTTTGGCGTTAGGAAAGGCACCAGAGAGGCAGTTCTCACCTTGCGGTTGATAACGGAAACGAGACTGAATAAAAATCAAGACGCATTCACAGGATTTCTCGACCTGGAAAGAAACATTCGACAGTCAACAGTGTAAAAGAGTGGAAGATTCTGAGAAAAATATGAGTAAAATATACTGAAAGACGGGTAATATACATACTGTATGAGAACCAAGAGGGAACTACAAGACTGGAAGACCAAGAACGCGGTGCTCGGATTAACAAACGTGTAAGACAGGGATGTAGTCTTCCGACCCTACTGTTCAGTTATACATCGAAGAAGCAATGACGGAAAGGAAAGAAATATTCAAGAGTGAGACTAAATTTCCAGGGGAAAGGATGTCAATGAGATAATATTTCTTTCCTCAGTAAAAGTAAAGAAGAATTACATGATCTGCTGAGTAGAATGACCAGTCTAAGTAGTACAGAATATATCCACATTCTGTACACGTTAGACTGTTCATTCTATTCAGAGTAAACTGAAGAAAGACGAAAGTAATGAGAAGTAGCAGAAATGAGAACAGCGAGAAACTTAAGATCAAGATAGGCGATGACGAAATAGACGAAGTTAAGGAATTCTGCTACGTAGGGTGTAAAATAACACATGATAGAAGAACCAAGGAGGACATAAAAAGCAGAATACCGCTGTAAAAAAGGATATTCCTGGCCAGGAGGAGCCTACTAATATCAAACATAGGTCTCAATTTGAGGAAGTCACTTCTAAGAATATACTGTGGTATCCATAGCAACGATAGCACGGCGTAGGTGCAAGTTCATAAGTTGCAACTACGAGACACGAAGACAGCGCCCTCTAGCCGGCGCTGTGGAACTCTACGAGCGTCGCTCCGGATTCACCCCATTTCATCAAGAGCAGACGGCCTGTAGACATCACATCAACTTCAGAGGGTGTTGGCTTGCTATTGAGACTTTGTACTACTTACGACGGGCCTAAGGCTTGCTCATCACTGCAAAGTTATGTAACCATTTATTAACTGGTTTTTGCCTATAGTAAACATCTATCATTCACACTTTAGTACCGCGAGATTTTCACCTTTTCCTGCTCCTACTCCCTTTCGTCATTCGGCCAACCTTCCCGTTTTCAAGAGCAGACCCACACGCCACCTTCCAGGCAGGATACAAAATATACACTGCTGGCCATTAAAATTTCTGCACCAAGAAGGAATGCAGATGATAAACGGGCATTCATTGGACAAATATATTATACTAGAACTGCCATGTGATTACATTTTCACGCAATTTGGGTGCATAGATCCTGAGAATTCAGTACCCAGAACAACCACCTCTGGCCGTAATAACGGCCTTGATACGCCTGGGCATTGAGTCAGAGCTTGGATGGCGTGTACAGGTACAGCTGCCCATGCAGCTTCAACACGACACCACAGTTCATCAAGAGTAGTGACTGGCGTATTGTGACGACCAGACGTTTTCAATTGGTGAGAGATCTGGAGAATGTGCTGGTCAGGGCAGCAGTCGAACATTTTCTGTATCCAGAAGGTCCCATACAGGACCTGCAACGTGTGGTCGTGCATAATCCTGCTGAAATGTAAGGTTTCGCAGGGGTCGTAACACATCTGAAACGTAACGTCCACTGTTCAAAGTGCCGTCAATGCGAACAACAGGTGACCGAGACGTGTAACCAATGGCACCCCATACCACCACACCGAGTGAAACGCCAGTATGGCGATGACGAATACACGCTTCCAATGTGCGTTAACCGCGACGTCGCCAAACACGGTTGCGACCATCATGATGCTGTAAACAGAACCTGGACTCATCCGAAAAGTGACGTTTTGCCATTTGCGCACCCAGGTTCGTCGTTGAGTACACCATCGCATGCGCTCCTGTCTGTGATGCAGCGTCAAGGGAAACCGCAGCCATGGTCTCCGAGCTGATAGTCCATGCTGCTGCAAATGTCGTCGAACTGTTCGTGCAGATGGTTGTTGTCTTGCTGACGTCCCCACCGGATCGAGACGTGGCTGCACGATCCGTTACAGCCATGCGGATAAGATGCCTGTCATCTCGACTGCTAGTGATACGAGGCCGTTGGGATCCAGCACGGCGTTCCGTATTACCCTCCTGAACCCACCGATTCCATACTCTGCTAACTGTCATTGGATCTCGACCAACACGAGCAGCAATGTCGCGATACGATAAACCGCAATCGCGATAGGCTACAATCTGACCTTTATTAAAGTTCGAAACGTGATGCTGCGCATTTCTCCTCCTTACACGAGGCATCACAACAATGTCTCACCAGGCAACGCCGGTCAACTGCTGTTTGTGTATGAGAAACCGGTTGGAAAGTTTCCTCATGTCAGCACGTTGTAGGTGCCGCCACTGGCGCCAACCTTGTGTAAATGCTCTGAAAAGCTAATCATTTGCATATCACAGCATCTTCTTCTTGTCGGTTAAATTTCGCGTCTGTAGCACTTCATCTTTGTGGTGTAGCAAATTTTAATGGCGAGTAGTGTACGTTTGGAGCACAATATGGTAGTGAGGCATGGGATATGGGAAAACCGGAATAGAAGAGAATCGAAGGATTTGAGATGAGATGCTACAGAAGAATGTTGAACATTAGATGGACTGATAAGGTAGGGAACGAGTAGGTTTTCCGCACAATAGACGAGGAAAGCAATACATGGAAAACATGACTAGAAGAAGAAACAGGATGATAAGACATCTTTAAGACAGCAGGGAATAACTTCCATCGAACAACAGGGAACTACAGAGGGTACCAACTATAGAGGAAGGCAGAGACTGGGACACATCCAGCAAATAACTGAGGAATGGTTTGACAGTGCTGCTCTGAAATGGAAGGTTTGCAGATGAGAGCAAACGTCGCGGGCCGCATCAAACCTGTCACAAGACTGATGACTAAAATAAAAGGAAAGAAGTCTGTATAGAATCTGACATTGGCTCATCGGGTCTGAAGCCCTGCTTAATTTTAGTAGTTTAATTATTTGCCCTGCGAACATGAGGCAAGGTTCTAAATTGCCACTTCTCTGTATCATCGGCATTGTGAGTTTGAAAACGTATCCAGCCTTCTGAGCTAATATTAACAGAATGTATACAAAACTTTTTATGTCTCTAACGACTGACAGTTACCCACTTACTATTAAGGTAAACTGCTTTGTACGTAAACGGCGAACGTATATCAGTAACATAAGCAAAGCTCATTTCTTTATATTATTAGCCTGAATATATGACTCTTCGCGCTTTCCTGGCCGATATATTGTAAATAGTCTTCATGGGTTTGCCGCCGGATCACGTTGTGCAAATTCCGCAATATTTCCTTGGAGCAACTGGTCGACATCTTCAGGTGGTTCAACCTTGCTGGTGCTAGGTCCCTAGCCACCAGGTACCTATCCACCAGCAAGGTTAAACCACCTGAAGATGAAACTTCCTGGCAGATTAAAACTGTGTGCCGGACCGAGACTCGAACTCGACCTTTGTCTAGGCAAAGGTCCCGAGATCGAGTCTCGGTCAGGCACACAGTTTTAATCTGCCAGGAAGTTTCATATCAGCGCACACTCCCTGCAGAGTGAAAAGCTCATTCTGGACCCACCTGAAGATGTCTGACAGTTGCTCCGAGGAAATATTGTGGAATGTGCACAACGTGATGCGGCGGCAAACCCGTGAAGACTATTTACAGCATGAATATGAATGCCATATTTTTACTCAGAGATCTTAAAATTATATAAAGTGATTAAATCCGGGGTATGTAACGAGATATAAAATATAACTAGAAAATATTCACGAGGAATTTGTTCATATTCGAATAATCTTAGGTTCATAGTGAAAACTAAACAAGTAAACTTTAAAAAAGAACGATTGAGAAAATCATGTCGAATATCAATAAAAATAATCAAGACCTAGTTCTATATTAACGCGTGTCGAATTGGATGAACAGAGTAGGGAATAAACTTTAAAAACTGTTGAAACTTCCTGGAAGATTAAAACTGTGTGCCCGACCGAGACTCGAAATCGGGACCTTTGCCTTTCGCGGACAAGTGCTCTACCAACTGAGCTACCGAAGCACGACTCACGCCCGGTCCTCACAGCTTCACTTCTGCCAGTATCTCGTCTCCTACCTTCCAAGTTGGTAGAGCACTTGCCCGCGAAAGGCAAAGGTCCCGAGTTCGAGTCTCGGTCGGGCACACAGTTTTAATCTGTCAGGAAGTTTCATATCAGCGCACACTCCGCTGCAGAGTGAAAATCTCATTCTTTAAAAACACTTATTCAACACTGACGACACTCTGTTCCACATACAGAACTTCAAAGCTGATGTTGTTAATGGATTTATCGCTTTACTTTCATGGTTTGTATTTTTTAACGTAGAGTGGAATACCATAAACAAAATTCAACATAATGTCTTTTGTAAGCCATGTTTTATGGATTGATTAGGTTAGGTGTAAGACAGGGCCAGTATATGACTGGTTGCATGTGGGAAATCGCTCAAAACCATCCTGAAATTGGCCAGTTCCCGTCTGTCCGGTTTGCCACAGTATTGAGCAGGCATGCTATCTGATATGCAGAATTCGTAGCTCTGTGACTGCACGTGACCCTTTGTTCCACGCCACAGAGCAGAGAAGATCCCAGTTAGTGGGTGGACATCTTCTCGATCTTGAAATGTCAAACTATTTTTCTTTTCTACTAGCAAATAAGTTGGTATTTTCTATTTTCGACTAACATATCTGACTACACGCATTAGGTACAGATGTAAACACCTATAGTGAAACGTGGCCGTGTTCTGTGGAATCCACTACAACAGCTATGTCCTGTAAGGGCGAAGTTCGGATCTTCAGTGTAGTCAGACAGAACAGTGAATCACTTTTATGACTGCTGTGCAGCAAAGGGAGGGGAAAGGAGTGTCGTCGTGGGAACTGTGTAGGGATGACGGACAGATATACTGCAGGTATCCGCGCGCTCTTATTTTAGTAAGGTCTGTTTCTGCACTCTGATAAGGGCTGTGCGAAAAAGTGACGGAAGAGGACTGGGGACACGATAACAGCACGGTTCTGTCAAGATTCTCACCCATCTTGACTGCAGAACAGCATCGAAACCGCTGCCGCACCAGTGAATCTGAGCCGTGTGTCGGCTCTCAACATATATCGCGCTGTTAAGATTATTCTAAGTCCTTCAATTCAATCGTTAATCGATTCTTTAATATTTATAGTTATGCTGCGTACGATTCTGTTGAGATTCCCCTCTGGCGGCGTGTCTGGTCTTATCGATCTCGGGTCGTTGCTTCCTGTTAGCCTTGTGTAAGGGAATAAGGTCTTTGGGGGGGATGGCCGGTTAGTTGCCTAGCGGTGGCGAGGCGGTCGGTCGGTTTTTAAAATTGGGAATTAGAGAATCTCGTACGAGGAGACCGCGGCGTGGCGTGGAGGTGGAGAGTTGGCTGTTGTTCCGAGAAGCCGCGTGGTCCATCCTGGCGGTGCGAGTCGAGTGGGACGAGTTGACGGCAAAAGGCTGTAAGCTCTTGCTGTAAGCACCCGGCGGCCACGGCTGTGGTTCCGAGTCACTACTTGGTGGGAGCGGCAACGGACGTCTTTAAATTTTCCGTCTGGAGGCGGGAATGATGGACTAGTAACTCGCCTAACCTGAGGAGTGGTATTTCGCCGCCGTGGGTGCAGAGAAGACGAGGGCTCCGGTGAGACAGCGCGTGGCTGCGTGACTGTGCCCAGTTGGGTACGCTGGCGACGTGGACACGGTCGGGTGTGAGGAACTTTTGTATCGGAGTTCACCTGCTGTTTCTCTGATAAACTGCAAGTTAAGTTGGTTAAAGGTTTAGACGTTAACTGAAGAATTTTGGTTTGTGCAACCAGCGTCTTTTCTGCCTTGTGGCCTCCTGCGTTCGGGTTTCCTGTCCCTGTCGCCTGTGTAATTGTAGACAGTGATCTTTTGACTTCTTATTAATACTGCCTGGGAGGAAGTGTATTTTTGGGCAGGGATTATGGTTCCTGATTGGATTCCTCCTCCTCCCCTGGCCTTGCTTGAGTTCTATGTGATTGCTGAATGTGAGGCGTTGTGGGTCCTTTAGTCCGCTTCTAGCCTGAGCATCCTTCCGGAGACAATTGTGGCCGCTCTTACACTCGGTCGGTTAATTAGTTCTATCCCAGGACATTTTGGTGGCAGGACATGGTATGAAAGTTGTTGGTTATTGTAAAATGTTAAATGGTTGTATTTTACTCTGATTGTTTTTGGCCACTGTTCAAAAGGGTTAAGTTTGCCTTTCATTGTTTTTTTTTTTTTTTTTTTTTTTTTTTTTTTGATTACGTGACTTTAAAATTGTTAGTTATTGTAAAAGGTGAATGACTGTGTCTTTACTTTGATTGTTTTAATCTACTTGGCATCATTTGAAAATGCTAGTTCTGCCTCCCTGTTAGCGAGCCCTTGTAATTTAATATCTTGTTGTGCGAAAATTTAAAGAACGTGGCTCTCTACATGTTCGGTAGCTAAATTGTATGCAAATTGTTGTTTTTTTTTCATTACTTGGAAAGTTTTAAGTAAAATGGCATGGCCGTTAACTGTAAAGTAAATTGTTTTGAAAAGGCACTCATGCCTGCTAGTTTTTTTGGATCTGTTCCTGGTCAAGTGCTAAAGAAATGACTTTTAATGGTTGAAGTAATCAATAAAGAAATTGTAAATTGCAGCTCGACAGTAACCAACTAGTTTTGGTCCCGTTTCGCAACTGGGGGTTTTCCTTGATTAATCGTAACACCCGTCTCAGAATCACCAGACTATAAAAAAAAACCGAAGGTATTTAGGATGATTCCGTGATGGTATTACGAACTGTCGGGGATGACGGAGAAGGGTAAATGCACTCATTTGAGATCAGGGACCTTGGTCTGGAAACGACCGAGTCGTAAGTCATAAGCGAAAATCGTACTGATGCCCCTGACAGTGGAATAGATGTACCGGGACTATTGTTGCTAACTTGTAAGACTGTAGAATAGCCAATTTTCAGACATGGCAGTATGGACCAAAGAAAGAGAAGAAGTCTGGTAAACATAGGCTCTAAAATGCATACCTTAACAACTATGGGCACTTGTTCAGTAGAAGATGTGTGTTTCACAGTATCGAAGACGGATAAGTGCCCATAGCTCTTAAGGTATGCATTGAAACGCGTACGTTTCATAGGCAGCGATGGCGAGCCACAGAATCTCTGACCAGAGAGCATGTAGTTCAGTTGCGAGTTAGCAATGGGAGAGTTCAGTTCAGTTGCGGGTTAGCAGTTGTGTGTGAGCAGTCGGCGGGCGTCGGCATGGCACTCTGGTCAAGATTCAGGACGAGGTATATTATTTTTAAATAAGGTAATGAAGCAGCATTGCGCTCAGCTAATTATGTAAATTAACTGTAACTAATTTGTCCAAGAATCGCCCCAATAATAATTTTGTTTTCAAAGCAATTTTTTAACAAAGAATCCTTTAATGAAAGAAATATTTCCCTTGCTATTCCTTAAAGAAAAGTTTCCCTTAAATTCAAAATTTTTGCAATGAATTTCCTCCAAGCTATGGCGAAAAATAAGAGCAGATGCAGTTTTACTAAGGTAAGAATTACAGTTTAATTAGTGAACAGGGCCTAAGATCGACATTTCGGTCTATTTGTGTTTTCATTGTCACAGAGATTTTATTATCACTGAATTGACTTTCACATTTTTGTGGGCAGCTTATACCTGGGTCAGATTGCTAATTTTCATTTAATTGTCATTGTCAATAAATTTAATTGTGGGGAGGTTACACTTGGCTCCATTTCTATTAGATATTGTCTTTAAAATTCTCTGGGGAGGTTACACTTGGCGACATCCAGTCCAGGATCATATTTCTTTGAGAATCTTTTGAAAAACAGTCATATCTGCTCTTATTTGCTTAAATATAATTAGCATTTGGCGCAACGCTTTTACTAATTTTATGACTTTCTTTCCTCAGATCATCGGCAATTCGTTGCTCTGTTGTATTTGTGTGTTGCTTTTGCATTGTGCTTATTTGTTTTGTGAATAATTTTGACTATTGTAAGAATGCCGCGAAAGACTGTGAATAGTGTATCGCGAGGTATTATGAACGAAATTACCGATTTAAACAACGTGACCAATAGTAATTGTGACGCGCAATGTAATGATGACAATCCTGCGTTCACTGACAATCAGTACGTTCCAACAACTCATGATGATTTTTGTCTTAATGATGTACAAACGAACTCGGTTATGTCGTCTGTTGATTTGACGACAATCGATGACGCGGGACGCTCTATCGTAATGAGCGCCACCCAGCTTAACACACCCGGTTTGGAAAATTCAAGTGACGAACAGACAAATTTGTCTAATGAAGATGAACAGGATACACAAAATAGGACGGATTTATTTAATTCCGAAATAGTGTCTGACAGTGTACATCCGAGTGATAAACCTTTTTGTAAATTTCAGAATGACCAAATGGTCACACAAAACGAGACAATTCCAGATCCAGCATTAATTAGCACAGAGAATAGAAATGCTAATTTTGTATCGGATCCAATTATGGCATTTCTGCTACAAAATTTCAAACAACTTAGCGAACAGAACGAACAGTTAAATAAAAAATTAGACAATAATTCCAGGCAGTTTAATGAAAACTTAGACAATAATAACGAAAAACAAGACAAGCTAAATGAAAAATTAGACAACAATTCTAGACAGCTTAGTGAACAGATCAAACAGCTTAATGAAAAACATGACAGCCTTAATGAAAAATTAGACAACAATTCTAGACAGCTTAGCGAGCAGATTACAGCCGTTGCCGCGCAATGTCATGATACTAAGGAACAGTTACACGAGGAAATAGAGGCTTGTTCAAGAAAAAGTAGGGAAGAAATTAAGTCTGTTGCTCAGGAATTAAGGGAATTGCAAACAGCTGCAACAGAAACACTCAGAGACGAAATTAGCGGAGTCGCTAAACAATGCTCTGAAAAAGCTACACAATTACGCGACGAGTTTAAAGCAATGACAGCAGAACTTTCGAGCACAATGGATGAAAAGATTGACGCGAAATTCGAACAACAGAACTCTCGAATTAACGAACGTCTTAGTGTTCACATACAAAACAGTGATACGCGTTTCCGTAAATTTATTCAGGATCAAAATAAAGTAAAACGTCAGGTAATGGAAACAATCACTGCACAGAGACAGGAAGACAAACGTAAAATGTTTGCGAAGGCAAAAACATATGTAGACAACAATATTGCTACAGTATCGGACAAGATTAATACCATCGAACAGTTGAACACTGAATTACGTGATGAGATTTCTGACCTTAAATCGGAAACAGACACATACATACCAGATTTTCAAACAGTGACCGACAGACTCGAACAATTAGAACTAACACAGGATTCCGATGTCGTCAAAGCTGACGTTAAAAAACTGAACGAAACTACACGTAAGTTGCAAAAACAGATTAATGCGTCTGATTCTAAAACCGATGATCAGGTTAAAATACTGACTGAAAAATGTGATGAATTGGCCAGTCGTATTGACGTTATTGAAAGTAATAATGACAACAAATCAGACGATACTTCACCGGTTTCATTTAATCAAACACCTGAATTCCAAAATCTCCAGCAGACAATTAATGAGATCGATTCGTCTAATAACACGTTGCGTAGAAAACTGTCAAGTTTACAGCAAGAAGTAACAGAGATGAAAAATATTTCAGTTAATAACACATCACAGCAGACGCCACCTTTCGAACATTTGTCAGACTCACGCAGCGCATATAATATGGGTAATCTACAGAGAGTACGGGACTTAGATTCAGAACAGACACAAACAAATAGATTCTCTTACAATACAGAACCTGTTCCGTCGTATAGAGACGATAATTTTGATTACAAACATTTTCTGTCAGTGAGAAAGTTTAAAGTGTTTAAAAATGACAGAACACAGATTCACCCACTGGATTGGATACAACAATTTAGCTTTGCTTTTCCACCGACTTGGCCCGTAACACATAAACTTGAATTTATTTGCAGTTTTTTGGAAGGCGAACCGGCAACTCGTATGAGACCGATCGCGAGACAATGTTACTCCGTAGAATTCCAGAATGCTTTTCTGTCAGCGTATTGGTCGAAGACGACACAGCGCGGAATAAAAGATCAGTTAATTAGTTTACCAAATTATGAGAACTCAAATTTTCCCAGTGTTACGCAATTTTTTGAGCACATGGTGCAACAAAACCAGTATTTAAGTGAACCCTATAGTGAATCTGCACTCATTCAATTATGTATCTCTAAATTACCACGATCATTAAGAGTGTCACTTTTAACAGGTCAGCAAAAAGAAAATATTTCGGCATTCAGGGATCTGCTGCAGCTTTTAGAAGTGCAGCAATCAGATTATTCTTTCGTAAACAAAAATTTTTCATATAACAACCAAGGCCAACAGACGTACAGCAATTATGATCAGACACGTAATTTTAATAGGAAAGGTAACAGACGCTTTGGGAATGACAACCACCAAAACTTTAATAACAGACAAAATTCTAATTATCAGTATCGTCAAAATTTTGAGCAACAGGAATCACATTTTGGTAACAATAGACGTTTTCCACCACAACAGCATGAAAGTCAGCCCGTTGGAATACATAACCAACAATGTAATGCACAAGGTCAACCTAACTTTAATGTTTCGCCGCGTGCACGTATAGTCCCAGATCCAACAAATAGTAACGCACGGCAGCAAAGGAACAACTACGTACAGAAAACGCAGTATTTCAATTCCTATCGCAAAACACCGTATAGGAATGCCTATCACGACAGACGTAAAAATGATGAGCACAATTATCAGCGTACATATAATAACAGTCGATCTTACCAACAGCAAAATCATCCGCAAGAACATATTCTCATGAATGAACCCGACAGTAGGTATCATCCAGAGCGTAACACGTCTGGAAGAAGTAATAGAACTGTTCAAATAGTAGAAATGCCACAGCATCCTCCTGATAACAATAACACGTCAGATAGAATCTGACTAGAGACTGTACAGGTCGCATCTTCCAGTAACACGAGCACTACTTTAGACACGCAGAATGTTGTTCACGAAAATGTAATTACTTTTGACGACATCAGTGACACTCTTTTGCAGGAAAGACCAGTTATTCAGAAAACTATTTCACATCCTGTGATCGAAATTAAAATTGGTTCATCGAAATTTTCTGCAGTAATCGATTCCGGATCACCTATGTCAGTTATAAATGAAGAAACTTTTAACGAATGTAACAAAGAGAATACCTATCCTACATTACCATTAGGCAAAACGAAAGTAAAAGGAGCAGTATCGAGTAAAGGAGTAGACGTTAAATTACAGACACATTTATCACTTTGTATTGCAGGTCATACTTTTCACTCTAATTTTTGGATTGTTCCTTTATTGACAACAGACGTTATCCTAGGTACGAATTTTCTGGTACAACACGACGCAGTTGTCGATTTTCAGAATTCCTATTTAATGTTGAAAGATGAAAATATACAATTTGCTATAGAATTTCAGCACTCACTATCTGCGGAAGAACAAACAATTAATCGCACAGAGGTCATTTCCGTATCACGTAACATAGACTGTAATTCCGCATTGTTCACAGACACGTACGTACATAACTATAATACTCCAGACGAAGCCGACTACGACGTAATGCAGATGATTTCCGATAAAGTTAAACAAAGCAGTGCAAATACAAACGATGAACGAACGCAATTACACAAAATTCTTTTACAGCAAGCTCCAGTTTTCGACAATATTCCTGGTACTATGTCCGGATTTATGTATGAATTTCAAGTGAAACAGCACGACACATTTAAAGCTAAGCATTATCCTATTCCGTATATTCACTTCGCCTTGTACTTGATTCACGTCACATTAATGACATTATTATTAATGAAACCGATCGACCACAGACACTAGAAGAACTTCTACAAAAATTTCATGGTACTGCTATTTATTCTACACTAGATTTGAAATCGGGATTTTGGCAAATTCAGCTCCATCCGAACTGCAGAAAGTATACAGCATTTCTCTGTTTTGGCGACTGTTATCAATTTTGTAAATTACCGTTCGGATTAACTATTTCTTCTGCAGCTTTTATTCGCGGTTTGAACACAATACTTCCGACAGAACTTAAGGACAGAATTACGACGTACGTAGATGACATTCTTATCGCAGAAGCTAACTGGTCTGAACACAATCTGATTGTAGAACAACTGTTGCAAACTTTTCATGCACAAGGACTCACAGTTAATCTCAGTAAATCGCATTTTGGCAAAACTTCTATAAAATTTCTTGGACACGTAATTTCAGCAGAAGGCATTGCGCCTGATCCGGAAAAACTGCCGGCCGCAGTGGCCGAGCGGTTAAAGGCGCTACAGTCTGGAACCGCACGACCGCTACGGTCGCAGGTTCGAATCCTGCCTCGGGCATGGATGTGTGTGATGTCCTTAGGTTAGTTAGGTTTAACTAGTTCTAAGTTCTAGGGGACTTATGACCACAGCAGTTGAGTCCCATAGTGCTCAGAGCCATTTGCACCATTTTTTGCCGGAAAAACTTCAAGCTCTACGTGACATTACTGTTCCTACGACGAAGAAACAACTACGCAGTTTTTTGGGCTTAATTAACTTTTTTCGCAAATTTATTCATCACTCTGCTTTAGACACACCTAGATTATGCCAATTAACAGGTAAAATCACTATTTGGTCATGGGATAAGCAAGCACATTCTGAATTTGTGAACCTGAAACATGCTTTGTTGAATGCTCCACTTTTATCGCACCCAGATCTTACCAGAAATTTTTCCATTGCCACCGACAGTTCCAACACCGCTTTAGGCGTACACATTTTTCAGGAAATTGAAGACGACGGCTTAACAGTAATTAAAAACATCGCATTTGCAAGTCGCATTCTGTCGCCTGCTGAACAAAATTACTCCGTTACAGAATTGGAAACATGTGTTGTATGGGCTTTTACGAGATTTCGGCACTTTCTTTATGGCAGACATACCACCGTTTACACAGATCACAGATCGATACAATTTTTACTTTCGGCTAAATTTACTCATGACAGATTAAGTAGATGGAAACTTCATTTACAGGAATTTAATTTTACGATTGTTCACATCCCCGGCACACAAAATGTTATAGCAGACGCACTATCGCGTTCTCTCAGCAACAATCAGCAAGACGTAGCAACCAACTTCTGCAAAGCAAATTTCAGTGTCATGTACATTCAGCAAGTTGCATTTGAAAATTTTATTTCATCGTCATTACAGGACATAGCAAAAGAGCAAAGTAAAGACAATGTGTGGAAAGAAATTAAACACCTTTGGCAAGATAAGAATAATGTTACGATTAGGAACCACTACACTGTACGCAATGACATTCTGTTTCGCCGCTCTCATCCAGACAGCAACAATTGGTTATTATGCATTCCTGACGAACTGGTTAACAAATTAATATGGTATACTCATTTAAGTTACGCACATTACGGAGCCAGAAAATGTTTTCTTATACTGAGACAGAACTGTTATTTTACCAACATGGAAAAACGTATACGACGAGTTTTAGCGTCATGTAAAATTTGCCAGAAAGCTAAGTCAGACACCACTTCACATATTCCTCCATTACATCCAATTGTACCTGTTAAATTAAGACACATGACCGCAGCAGACATTTTTGGTCCGATTCCGAGAACTAATAGAGGTTTTAGCGACATCTTTGTCGCTGTTGAGCTCACTTCAAAATTTGTTACTTTCACTCCGTTACGCAAAGCTACTGCTAAAACTGTTTCGAAAGCATTTGTAAAACATTTTCTATTTCATGTAGGGCATGTGATGAGAGTAATTTCCGATAATGGATCACAATTTCGATCTGCTATATGGACACGCATGTTACGAGCTAGAAACATTTCTCCAATCTATATATCCAGGTACCATGCTTCTTCGAACCCCTGTGAACCATTAATGAAAGAAATTGGTAAACTGTGCAGAATATACTACCACAAAAGACATATTGATTGGGACACACACATATTCTCATTCCAAGATGTAATTAATTCCATTCCAAATGAATCCACTATGCTATCTCCGTCTGTTATACTGAAAAACGTTGAACCACCAAACAAAATTAAAGAATTAGTAAACTTCCCTACCTGTCGTCGACTAAGGCAGCACGAAATAATTGACATTGCGCTGAACAACATCAAACGTGCCGCAGAGCGCCGGAGAAGACAACAAAAACAGGTTTGTACACGCCGAAACTTTCACATTGGACAGAAGATATTAGTACGAACACACTATTTATCCAGGAAATTAAAAGGTAAGTGCAGTAAATTTGAACTTCTATACGCAGGTCCATATCGGATTCGCAGTATTCCTCACCCCAATGTAGTACACGTCGAAACTCTGAGAACCAGAAAATCGAAAGGAAACCACCATTTATCCAACATAAAACCCTTTATTGAGTGAACATACTTTACGATTTATCACGCTGTAATGTTATTTACTAATGTTTATGATCATTTCTGCAGTTATATTCACATGACTAATTATTGATGACTAATGTATTTTTTCTTGGCAAGTGCCCGGTAAGATAAGGTTAGCAGGTCGCTCTTCTTGTCGTTACACATCAGACCGTGCATATTTTCCAGATGAACTTACGCATTTTATGAATAATTATGCAATTCTATGTAGTGACGTATTAATTTTATCAAATTCTCTCTCCATTAAAGTCTTTGATTCTCGTCTCTATTAACTACACTACATACAAGCTGAACACAACCAACGTCACATTTTGTCTCTTTTATGTACGATTGTTTTCATGTTTTGTTTATATGCACTGTGAAATAGTTAAGGTATAACACACCAGTTGATTTTGACATTTTTGCCCTATGATATCTCAACATCGTGACTGTTTTACATTTTTTTTTTTGCTGCTGCATTGTGATATTCTCTGTACATTTTTGCCTTTGAACACTGTCTATGCTTTTGACATATTACGTTTTCTGTCATGATATGCTGTATGCTTAATTGTGGCACCATTAACCAGTCATTATTTAGTGGGTATATGATTTAAATGCAAGGCATTAATCTTTGTTCATCAATTTCAGAAAGAAATGATACGTAAAGGAAATAAATTAAACAGAAATGGGAATTTCACATACGGAATGAACGAAAGAAGATGCAAAAAACCTTGTGAGGAAGAGTAAATGGATCAGAATTAACAAGCGTTAACAAGAATATACTATGCACATCGTAGAATAGCAGTCTTAACTAATTTTTTTCTTTCAGAATACAAGGTGATTGATGCAGGCTGTCACACAGAACTACACATCTTAGTTTTAAGTGATGAAATATGCTAGAGATAAGGAATAGTTGTGTAATGAATATGAAGCGATTTTTTTGCAGATGATAATGAATACTAATGAAGAGTAATGATGAAGAATATGCTACTATGAATGATGAAGTTTTTCTTTACAGGTGATGATAATAATGAAGTTATGATAATATGGATAATGAAGTTTTTTCATTACAAATGAGGATGATGTTGAAGTTTATGTATTTATGCTATGTAGTTATTTAAGTATTTGTTGCAGTTTGTTTTGACAGTATGTTTTATATCGTATGGTATGATGACTGAAGGTTTTGGAAAGGACAGCTATGGAACACATTTTTATACACATTTCACTACCTGTTAATTCGAAGTTCACTACTTTTCAGCATAGTCTGCGTTTCTTCTTTCAGCTCAATAATCCATTTTGTATTTTTTTTCCAGGAGATGCTTTTCATGATACTTACTAAACTTGTTACTTATTATACCTGTTCTAGTACTTGCATTTTTATTTTTTACCCATTTGTGTCTATAATTTATAAATGTGATCACATATACTGCCTTGTTACATAGCCTTGCTACAGCTGACTCATGACGAATGACGTTACCTATCCTCATTTGCAGCAATAGATCAATAGCAAATATTGTTATGCCTCAGCAATTAATTATTGATCCCAACGCAATGCATTGCTAGCACAAAAACAAAAAAAATGTATTACCAGTCCCAAATAATGCTACTAGTTTAAGAGAATTCTGAATAATACTGATCAGCTCTGAATAGTATGTCACTTCAGTAATGACTTTTTAATGATAAAAAATATATATAAAATAATGCTTTGTAACTGGCAAATAACTGCCACTGTTTATTGTAATGAGACTACTTATAATACCCATGATTATTAATGCTATGACTGTAATTAACTGATTTTTAATCATGACTTCTTAATGGTGTGTATCACCAGTTTCAAATAATGCTACTCATTTAAGAGAGTTCTGAATAATACTGAATGATGAACAATGTTTTATACTATTCAATACTTGCTGGCCACTGAGTGCCAATAATTAATGTAACTAAATGAAATATGACTAATTATGTTATTAATTATACCATTAATTAGCTCCTGTTTTCAATTATGACCTTTCATGTTTAGGTAACTGGCCACTGAGTGCCAATAATTAATGTAACTAAATGAATTATGACTAATTATGTTATTAATTATGCCATTAATTAGCTCCTGTTTTCAATTATGACTTTTCATGTTTAGGTAACTGGCCACTGAGTGCCAATAATTAATATAACTAAATGAATTATGACTTTTCATGTTTTGGTAACTGGCCACTGAGTGCCAATAATTAATGTAACTAAATCAATTATGTTATTAATTATGCCATTAATTAGCTCCTGTTTTCAATTATGACTTTTCATGTTTTGGTAACTGGCCACTGAGTACCAATAATTAATGTAACTAAATCAATTATGTTATTAATTATGCCATTAATTAGCTCCTGTTTTCAATGATGGCTTTTCATGTTCTATAACTGGCCACTGAGTGCCAATAATTAATGTCACTAAATGAATTATGTTATTAATTATGCCATTAATTAGCTCTTGTTTTCAGTGATGACTTTTCATGTTTTCGTAACTGGCCAATGAGTGCCAATAATTTGTATAACTCAATGTATTATGTTAATGCTAGGCCAATAATTGACTTTTTTTTTTCAATGAAGACTTCTGATGAACATTATTCTGTCATACTAAATATGCTTTGTAACTGGCCAAGGACTGCCACTGTTTATTGTAATACGATTACCCATGATGCCAATAATTTAATTTTATGAACATTATTCTGTAATATTACATACGTGGTACAGAAATGTTCAATAACTGGGCTATGAATGCCGCAAACTACTAATGTAATTGCTAATCAAGACTAGTCTGTGACTTAATGTCCTTCACCTTCTGACCTAACTACCTGGAATTACTGTAATATCCATTTGTCTTGTCCATCCTCATGATCATGGAGCACTATATTTGGTTTTGCACTAATTCTACATTGGTGTGCCTTGTAAGAGAGTGGTGTTGACACGACATGCTGTCCACCACCGTGAGCGATGAAGACGTTATTATGGTCCCACTGTTTGGTGTACCTGATGTACTGCCAAAATGATAACATGGAAGATTACTACGACATTTCAGTGTCTTGACTACGCTGATAAATACTAATGGAAAAAGAACTTCAAATTGTGTCACTTGGTGTTGTACTTCTGTGGAAAGATGTGGACTTTCAGAGCAGCTATGTGCAATCCAAAGTGCTACAACCATGATGCAATCCTTCCCTTTCCTATCCTAATTCTTGTCACATAGTGAAAATCATTTTTTGCTAACATCATTTATGTTCATGGCCTATACATTTTTTTTGATTTGCTGAACTCCAATGCAAGTACACTTATGTCACTTGTCGACATGATTTTTTGCCATTATGTTTATTTGTTGTGAAAATGCTAAAGACATTTTTCGATTTGTTCTGAAGTACAGTATATGTGCACTCTTGTCTTTTATATTGTATATACATTTTTCTGATTTGCTGATACGCTCTGTACTCATTGTACACATTTTTGTCATTGTCTAATGTTTTGTGCATGTGCATGTGCATGTGCACCACATTTAATTCATGTACTATATCTGTATATATGCTGTAACTGTAAAGTTAATTAGTTAAAAAAAAATTTCTTGCGATGGCAAGTCCAAATGACTCACCATCGCTGCCAAATTTTTGCCCCCCCAGTGGAGGGTTATGAAACGCGTACGTTTCATAGGCAGCGATGGCGAGCCACAGAATCTCTGACCAGAGAGCATGTAGTTCAGTTGCGAGTTAGCAATGGGAGAGTTCAGTTCAGTTGCGGGTTAGCAGTTGTGTGTGAGCAGTCGGCGGGCGTCGACATGGCACTCTGGTCAAGATTCAGGACGAGGTATATTATTTTTAAATAAGGTAATGAAGCAGCATTGCGCTCAGCTAATTATGTAAATTAACTGTAACTAATTTGTCCAAGAATCGCCCCAATAATAATTTTGTTTTCAAAGCAATTTTTTAACAAAGAATCCTTTAATGAAAGAAATATTTCCCTTGCTATTCCTTAAAGAAAAGTTTCCCTTAAATTCAAAATTTTTGCAATGAATTTCCTCCAAGCTATGGCGAAAAATAAGAGCAGATGCAGTTTTACTAAGGTAAGAAGTACAGTTTAATTAGTGAACAGGGCCTAAGATCGACATTTCGGTCTATTTGTGTTTTCATTGTCACAGAGATTTTATTATCACTGAATTGACTTTCACATTTTTGTGGGCAGCTTATACCTGGGTCAGATTGCTAATTTTCATTTAATTGTCGTTGTCAATAAATTTAATTGTGGGGAGGTTACACTTGGCTCCATTTCTATTAGATATTGTCTTTAAAATTCTCTGGGGAGGTTACAGCATGTTAGAGCTCATGTTTACCAGACATTTTTTCCTTGCTCTGGTCCATACTGCCACGTCTGTAAGTTGCCTACCCTACAGTCTTACAATTTAGCAACAACAGTACCGGTACACGTATTCCACTGTCAGGGGGTATCAGTACGATTTTCACATATAACTTTCGACTTAGTCTGTTACCTCAAATTGATACATTTAGCCTTGTCCGTCATACATGAAAATTTGTAAGATGACACGGAATCACCCCGTGCTTAAGTAACAATATTTACCGACGCGCTCAGAATTATTTAACCTGCAGTTTACTAGATTCGTAAACATTCATTGCTAGCAGTTGGTGAGAAATCTACTGTCAACAAAAAGCGTGTACCTCCAGATTTTAGGATGGGGCAAGTACCTCACTTACCAGTCCTACCCTATCGCAGTCTCCTTGCGAACGCCAGTGCGCTGACTCTATCACTCATCTTTGCAACTACTACGAGAATTAAACTTGGATGGCTTAAAACGGAGTTGAACGCAACACGTCGACCCCGTATTAATGCGGTACTCAAGATAGGAGGGAAGACGCTCACCTGTTCCCAGAGTCCGTACGGTAGCAGTGGGGGTGGCAGCCCCGCGACCCTCCTGGTTGAACGCCTGCAGGTACAGCTGGTACCTGGTGCCACACTGCAGCTCCCCCAGGGTCCAGTTCCTCTCCTCTGCCGGCAGTCTCACCTGCTCCCACTCTCCAAACTCCTTCTTGTAGAACAGGTAATGTCCTGTGTGCAGAATGAAGACATAACAGTGTTTAAAATTACTGCCCACCGAAGATCAGTCGACAAAGTTGTTTTATTGTCCATGACAGACCCCTGTGACAACATAATTGACTGTTCACTTTATGGATGTCCACCTTATTGGATAGATGAGGGACTTCAGTTGATGATATATATAAGAAAAGTACAACCGTAGCTGTATCTTGAGAACATCTTTATTTTATCACACTTCTAGTGTCGGCGCCACATTACCGCCATCCTCTTCCCCGCGGTATTCCTGCCATTTCGTAAGAGGCGACTAAAAGGAGTCTCCAAAGTTTCGGCCTTTATGTGTTCCTCTCCTCTCGGGTTTGACCTCCACCTTCTCTAAATTTCTGTTGATAGTGCGTGCCATTTGGGAAAGGACACCTTAAATGGTGTTTTTTGTTTGTCCATAATGCACCAAGATCTTGCATGCTACTTATTGTCTTGTGGTGGGCTTTGCACCCAACGTCTTCTGGGTTGCCTACTCCTCGTCTCCTGCGCTGCACCATCCTTTGCGCCCACGACAATTCTGGACCATTTCTACACCCGAAAACCAGCGCGATAGCCAGTCCGTCGTGGTGGAGTTGTCATGCACCCTCTTGTTGGTAGCCCCCTGACAACACAGGGTTTACCATTGCGACGTGAAACCTTATGTCCCTCCTCCTATGCGGTGCTTCAAGTGCTGGAGGTTTGGCCACATGTCATCTCGCTGTAACTCAAGCGCCACCTGCAGGGACTGCAGTCGTCCTCTGCACTCGGGTGCTCCGTGTGTGCCTCCTCCCACTTGTGTCAGCTGTGGGAAGCGCCACTCCCCTTGCTCGCCTGAGTGCCCTGTTCTCCGTAAGGAGCGGCGAATAATGGAAATCAAAACCCTAGACAGGCTCACCTATCAAGAGGCAAAGAGGAAATATTAACGCCTTCATCCTGTTTCAATGACTGCATCCTGTGCTGTGACAGCGATTTCGTTGCCCCCGTTAGCGATGGCTGTCCCTGCCCTCAGGGCCTCTTTGACTCTTCCACGGTGTCCTTGATGGGGGACACCGCTTCTTATGGTGCTCGCAAGGTATCTCCCTTGGGAGACCAACCCTCCAACGGGGCTATCGGACCCCGCCACCCCACTGGAGGTACGCCAGCCTCCTCTGGCTTCTCTCGTGTGGAAAGGGTCCCTTGGAAGTCTACCTTCCAGGGAATCCTCCAGTGCGACAGCTGACATCAGTCAGTGGCTCAAGGAGCCATAAGCAGCAGATCGAAGAGTTTCCCGCTCTTCGTCTGCCCCTGATCCTCCTTCTGAGACTCCCTCCCAGGTTGCTTCTAAGGAGCAGTGGGTGAAGGGGCAGACAAAGAAGAAGAAGGAGAAGAAGAAGGAAACGCTGAGTAGGAAGGAAGGGGTTCAGGTTGACTCTGTGCCACCTGTTACTACCAGCTCTGCATATGAGGACGATTTGCAGATATTGGTGTCTCCTGATGACCTCGCTCTCGCCTCTACCTCAGACGCAATGGTTCTCGATTCTGGCTCTCCTTTGGTGGCGGTATATAACCCGCTAGTGTAATCTGCCTCTTCAGTCCTTTCACATCTTTTTAGTCCGCGGACAATGGCTTCCTCCAGTGGAATTGCGGCGGTTTTTTCCACCACCTTGCTGAGCTCCGACAACTTATCAGCCTTCACCGTATTTTCTGCGTTGCTCTCCAGGAAACTTGGTTTCTGGCAATGCGAATCCCCGCCCTCCGTGGCTGTTGGTGTTATTATACGAATCAGGCAGCTTATGCGAGGATATCTGGTGTAGTCTGCGTCTATGTCCCTAACTCTCTTCACAGCGAGTGTGTACCTCTTCAAACACCTTTATAGGCTGTTGCTGTTAGGGTGTGGATGCCTCAGGCTGTTACTGTCTGCAGTATCTATCTTCCACCGGATGGTGATGTCCCACAATATGTATTGGCTGGGCTGATGGCCCAATTGCCGCCTCGCTTTTTGATACTGGGTGTGGGACTCATTCACCTCCATTGACACTATTAAGCGTCTTTCTCATGACACTATTGATGTGGCGGTTCACACGATAACCACCAGCATCGTTTATGCAGCAGAATCTGAAAATCCCTGTTCTTCTGGGTCCCCTCAGCTGAGGACTGTTCCTTGGTGGTCACTGGAAATCGCTCAGGCGATTCGAAATCGTAGACGGGCCCTCCAACGTCATAAGTGGCACCCATCACTGGAACACCTCCTTACTTTTAAGCGGCTCCGTGCCTGAGCCCGATGCCTTATTTGCCAACGGAAGCGAGAGTGCTGTGAAAGGTATATCTCCACCATTGGCATCCATATCTGTCCATCGTAGGTTTGGGTCAAGATTAGGCGATTCTATGGATATCATACCTCTGTCAGTGTACCTGGGCTTTCCCTGAATGGAGCCGTCTGTACTGAATCAGACACAGTTGCAGAACTCTTAGCGGGGCATTATGTTCAGAGTTCTGCTTCTACGAATTACCCACTGGCCTTCCACTCCCTGAAGGAGTGGTTGGAGCAGCAGAGCCTTTCATTCCATGTGTGCCACCCAGAATCGTACAATGCTCCATTCAGTGAGTGGGAATTCCAAAGTGAATTTGCCACTTTCCCTGATACAGCTGCAAGGCCAGATCACATCCACTATCAGATGCACAAACACCTATCAGTGGACTGCCAGTGATGCCTCCTAGACCTTTTCAACGATATCTGGGTTGAGGGTAAGTTTCCGTCTCAGTGGTGGAAAGCATTATCATACCAGTGTTGAAGCCTGGCAAGAACCCACTGGAGGTGGACAGCTACCGCCCCATTAGACTCACCAACATTCTCTGCAAGTTGCTCGAACATATGGTGAGCTGGAGGTTGAGTTGGCTACTTGAGTCTCGGGGCCTTCTGGCTCCGTCTCAGGGATGGTTCCATAAGGGCTGCTCTGCCACCAATAATCTTGTCTGCCTGGAGTCTGCCATTTTTACAGCATTTGCCCACTGTCAGCATCTGGTTGCTATCTTTTTTGACGTGCGGGAGGCATACAATACTACATGGCGACATCACATCCTCACCACGCTTCAAGGGTTGGGTCTTCGGGGCGTGCTCCCGATTTTTATTCAAAATTTTCTGTTACCTCGTTCCTTCTGTGTGCAAGTTGGTTCCCCCCTTAGCTCCTCCCGAGTCCAGGAGAATGAGGTCCTGCAGGGCTCTGTCTTGAGTGTCTGCCTGTTTTTAGTTGCTTTCAATGAGATAGCTGCAGCTGTGGGAACTTCCGTATCGGCTTCTTTGTATGCTGATGACTTTTTGCTGTACTATAGCTCCACTGGCATTGTGGTTACTGAACAGCAGATAAAGGGCGCTATCGGCAGGGTGCAGTCTTGGGCCGTCATGCACGGTTCTCGGCCGCCAAGACCTGCGTCATGCATTTCTGCCGGCGTCACACTGTTCATCCTGAGCCAAGGCTTTATCTTGACGGCGAACCTTTTGCCGTGGTGGAGACGCATAGGTTTTTGGGCTTGCTTTTTGATGCCTGGTTTACTTGTCTCCCTCATATTCGGCAGCGTAAACAAACGTGCTGGCGCCGTTTTAACACTCTTCGTTGCTGCATCACATCAGCTGGGATGCCGATTGGTCTACCTTTCTACGACTGTATCAGGCGTTGATTCAGTCCCATCTCGATTGTGGAAGCCTGGCTTACGGTTCAGTATCGCCTTCCGCATTGCGGTTGCTTAACTCCATACTTCACTGCGGGATCCGACTCACAGCTAGAGCTTTCTGCACAAGTCCTGTAAACAGCATACTTGTGGAGGTTCCATTGCGGATCCGGCGCCAACGACTACTGACCGCTTATGCTGCAAATGTTTGTAGTTCTTTTTTTTTTTTAAAAAAAATTCTTTATTAACAACAATATTAATTATACATATTTAGTCCACCTCCTGATATGATTAGTGGGCCATTATTGTTACATGAATCTGAAGAATATTTTTGCAGCTAATATTACAATTTGTGTTAGTGAGCTACATTTAAGTTCCTAAGCTAGTGTTGAATTGCTACAGTAACTATGGACTCTTTAATTTACCTACAATTTGTATTAGTGAACTACTACTTGTTAAGTTCCTGATCTAGTGTTAATTTCCTACGGTAGCAATGGGCAGCTAATTTTACCTACTTCTAAACTAAGAATGACTACTAACTGCAGCGTCACAGGTGTGCCAGTAAGTACAAACCTACTTGGAATGGCCTGGCTCCCCGAGCTAACCCCGAGGAGCGTGCCCCTGGCACTGGGCTGGCCAAGGTTAGTAATCGCTGCAGTTTCCTATGTTAGTATTCTAATCTACGTCCTACTCTACTAACTTAACCTACGTCATAGTTGGTGCTTTGTCATAGTCGGTGTGATTGATCCCATCCCCCTAATCCCGTACGTGGCGGTTTCCAACTGATGGAAGTCGGCCATTCCACGCACAGGCGGTATGGGATTGGGATCAGGTCTTAATCGGTTGGTTGGTTGAAAATTTGGTATTTACTCTTGATCCCTTAGGTACTCTATTAGAACTTTTCGTGATAGCTCTTCTGCCAGAGCATTCAAGGTATGAAAAGTGTCTTCCTGTCTCAGAAGGTCGTATGTCTCGTTGTGTGGAAGTCTATCTCTATATGTTGTCGCCACGTCGTTGAAGAGAGGGCACTCGAAAACCACATGTTCGGGAGTTCCTTCCGCTGCGCCACAGTCACACTCGGGGGTTGCCCTTTCCCCAAACCGACATAAGTATGTCGGATAGGGTCCATGACCAGTGAGAAAGTGGATGAGTCCTCGTGTGGGTTCGAAATAATTCATGGTCCCGCGTTCTTTAACATTAGGTAGGAACTGGAATGTTCTTCTCCCCGTTTCATCTTCCTCCCAATTCCTCTGCCACAGTTCCTCCCCTCTGTTTCTTATCTCCCTCTTATCCTCTACTCTCACACCCATGATATCTGTTATTTTTCCCCCATCTCCCTTTTTCGCCCAATACCATGCGGCTTGTTCTCTTATTTTAATATCTAACGGGCAGAGCCCCATTATAACTAACAGAGCTCCCCCTGGTGATGTCCTGTAGGCCCCTACTGATCTTAATATCATATTTCTCTGGACTCTTCTCACTATCATGGCGGGCACGACCCGCGTGAGCCTGTGCGCCCAGACTCCCGAGCCGTACCCCACTACTGATGTCAGGATGCTATTATGATAAAGTTTGATGAGATGAGGGGGGAGATGAAATCGTTTATGTCCAATGGAAATGAGATTATTTAATAACTGTAAGGCTTTCTGTGTTACGGTTTCTATGTGCTTTCCAAAGTTCCATCTCTCGTCAATTATGACTCCCAAATATCGCGCCTCACGTCGCCGAAGAACCGGTGAGCCATCAATTCTCACAGTGGGATTTCTAATAAGCTGACCTTTTAGTAGTAGATAAGTAGACTTAGTCGGGGAAACTTTCATTTTCGTTTTGAGGCACCATTGGTGCAGTCTGTCAATGGCCCTTTCGATTTTCGGTTCTATGTCCTCTCGGCTACGACCACCGACCAGCAGGAGGAGGTCATCAGCGTAGGCTATCACCTCTAGCACTTCTTCACTTTGTTGCAGTTCGTCTAATAAGGGTTCCATGTGCATGTCCCAGAACAGGGGCCCCAATACAGAACCTTGGGGACACCCCTTAGTGATTATTTTTCCAATTCTCCCGCTAGGGGATGATAGCCAAACCTCCCTATCCTTACAATAGCTCCTCAGACACCCATATAGCGGCCCTGGACACTCTTTCTCCCGTAAACAGGAGAAGAGCGAAGGCCACCACAGGTTGTCAAAGGCGCCACTGATGTCCACCATGATGCCGACGACATACTTATGCGGGGTCGAACCGCAGACCTCGGCCGCCAGAGCGATGGCATCAGATGCCGACCGCCCCGGCCTGAAGCCGAACTGCCTGCTGCTCATCCCCACAGTATCCGGTGAGCCGTCAATCTGTCAGCCAGCAGTTTCTCCAAGAGCTTCCCAAATAGGTCTAATAGACAGATTGGTCTGTAAGATTTGACTTCAGTTGGATCTTTCTCTGGTCCTTTTTTAATTATAATTACGTTAGCGGTTTTCCACTTCTTGGGAAACCTTCTTTGTCGGAGACATTCATTGAAGAGGTGAGTTAGCGGCGCGACCAACTGGGGTGCCAGAAATTGCACCACCTCAGACACAATGCCGTCTGGTCCTGGAGCTTTCCCTCTTTTGAGGGATTTTATTTGCACAGCCACCTCCTCTTCCGAGAATGGGTAGACTGCCGTGTTGTTGTTGTAATCCATTAAATATGCATCACGCAGTTGCTTCTGGTTTTCAGTTTCCCCATCCGCATTGTCGTCAGGCAACAGGGACTGGAGAAGGACCTCAGCAGTTTCCTGCCAAGACTCCGTCATCCCATCCCCTCGCCTGACAGTTGATAACTCCAGGGGAGAGCGGATTTTTTCCCGTACCAATTTATAAGGGAGACCCCACGGATCTAAGGCCAACTGGTTCAGCACATAGCTTTCCCAGCTACGTAGTCTCACCTCGCGTAATTCCTTCTGAAAACTTTGCTTTGCCACCCTGTCTCGTAACTGCCATCTTTGTCTCTCCAGCCAGACGACACTGCGCTGGTAGTTTCTTCTTAGCCTTCTAACAGATTGACGTAACTCCTCTAATTCGGGCGACCATGGTGCTGGCGAGGCCGCCACGGCCTTCCTCCTGGTTGGTACGGCAGCCCTCACCGCTCTATGTACTGCGGCCACCAGTTCCTCGGCTCTTTTGTCTATGTCTAGGTCTTCGTGTCCATCACCTTCTGGTAATGCTGGAATGTCGCACTCCCTCGCTAAAAGTTCCCAGTTTGCTTTATTATAATTATACTGCACCTCCCAACCCATGGCCCAGCGGCACTCTCTTTCACTTAAGGTAAAGGTTATTAAGTTGTGGTCGCTCGTGGTGGCATTGCTTATAACTGTCCAATTCTTTATTAGATTGGCTGCGTTGTGTGACGTAAGGGTAACGTCTATATTCGTGCCTTGTCCTCCTCCTGCTGTGTAGGTAGGAGGATTGCCTGGCTTGTTGGCCACCACGAGCTGTGAAGCCATTAGAAAGTCCTCTACTTTGTCACCATTCGCGTCTCTGGTGCCGCTGTACCATAGGGGGGATTTTGCATTGATGTCAGCTGTTATTATTATTTTTCGTCCCCGCAATGTTTGTAGTTTGCACGAGTGTCCCAATTACCGTCTCCTGCTCCGCAATTCGGTCGTCCATCCTCCCAAACGGCGGCCCCAGTCAGGGTGTACGATCGCGGTTCGCGTCATGGCTCTTCTCTCTGGGCTTGAGTTTTTCCCTCTCTCACCTCTTTTCTGAGCTATTGACATATACGCCCATGCCTTCGGCTGGTTTTGGCACAGGGCCTGAAGGACTCAGTCAGTCCCTCCTGAGGCCCTCCGCCGCCACTTTCTTTCTATTCTTGCTACGTGGTCTATACCGACGGTTCGATGGTTGCTGGTCTAGTTGGTTTTGCTATTTTTCTTGGGCATCATTCTGAACAATGCTCATTGCCAGCTGGATGCAGTGTTTTCACTGTAGAGCTGGTAACCATCTTTCGTAACCTAGAGTATCTCTGCTCCTGCTCAGGTGATTCCTTTGTTATCTGTAGTGACTCCCTGAGCGGTTTACGAGCTAACGACCAGTGTTTTCCTCTTTCTCGTCTGGTGATGCCTATCCAGGAGTCCCTCCATACTCTTGCCCATTGCAGCCACTCCAAGGTCTTCGTGTGGACCCCAGGTCATGTCGACATCATGTGTAATGAATGGGTTGACGGGCTGGCCAAACAGGCTGTCGATGCACCGGCCCTGGAGATTGGCCTTTTGGAGTGTGATCTCCAGTCAGTTCTGTGGCAGAATGTCCTTGGTACCTGGAGTGATGAATGGCGCGCCCTGCCTTCACCCAACAAACTTCGGGTTGTAAAGGAGAGTACCAGTGTGTAGCGCTCCTTCTTGCAGACATCTCACAAGGACTCCTTTGTACTCTCCTGGCTACGCATTGGCCACACCTAGCTGACGCACGGTTATCTATTGCGCCACCTCTCTGTCACTGTGGTTTCGCGTTGACAGTGGTCCACATTTTGTTGGACTGTCCGCTTTTAACTGCGCTCAGGCAGACTTTTGCGCTGCCTGATACGCGCCATGCACTTTTAACAGATGACGCTGCAACGGCAGGCTTAGTTTTGAGTTTTATTCACGCAGGGGGCTTTTATCGCTCGATTTGAGGGTCTGTGTCTGTTTTTGTATTGAGTCTGGCCTTTGGCCTACGGTTTTAGATGACGGTTTTTAGTGTGTCTCTTGGTGGTTGACTTTTCCTTTTTTTTTTCTTTAGTATGGTCGGCCAACCACTGTAACACTCTGTTTTTTTTAATTCCTCTTTTCTGGTCTTTGTCTACGTCTTTCTTGTTCTGTGTCGTACCTTGTTACCTCCGTTGCTTATTTTTATTCCTTGTGGGTTTCCATGATCATGGAAAAAACGACCGATGGCCTTTGTAGACTGGCACCTTCAACCCCCACAAACCAACCAACTGCCATCCTCCGTCATTAAAGACAATACAGTTTCGTGTATAGACTCCTGATGAAAGCTACCCCACATGTGCTAGTAACTACGGTAACACAGTAAATGCGCCATGGAAATCAAATACTCTTTTGGCATGGTGAGGTCTGAGGATGGCAGTAATGTGCCGCCGAAACTAGTCGTGCGAAGGAATGAAGACGTTCTCAAGATACAGCTATGGTGGTACTTTTTCTAATATAATTGTCTGTCTTTATTACTATCAATTTTTTTTTTTTAAATTATAGATCTTAACGCGCTTCTGATACCACTATCATTAGATATCAGAACAAATGTAGAAATTATATTTCTACAAGTATTACAATAATACATTTATATAATAAACGAAATTGAACCACCTTTTAGAATCTCAGTCCTGTTATGCGGTTTAGTGCTGTTTAGTGACGCAGTCTACGTTAAGTAGGAATATGAGGTCGGTAGGTCTCGTTAAAATTCAAATCGTTGTCACAAAAATAGTATATAATAACAATAAGACGTACAGTTCTGACACTAGAAACAGTTTAACGTATGGCTTAAAATTATACAAGGCAGATCATAAAGTAATGTTTCCTCTAATGTTGGAGTTCTGGCTATTCTTCGTGTTTTACTGTTCCTGTTAATACTTACATATCGATAAAACGAATATCGCGCTAGACTGACTTGAGATCCCTTTATCTAATAGGCACGTAAATTTCCTGCCAAAAATCATATTCTTTGCGAGGGAAAACAATCTGTCGCTTTCCGTTGACAGCGGGGGTCGCATGAAACATCTGATCAGAAGTACTTGTTTCGGTCGACTCGATCTATACATTGCAGAAACAAAATCGTAACTATTTGCTGAAAGACTAGAGAAAGTTCGCCTGACGAGTCTTAGGAGGGACACTCTGTAGATGTAGTCATTTAATACTCGGCGGAAAGTATTTTGGTGATTCGTTGCCATTATTTCTAGAATTTTTAAGTATTCAGTGTTCGCGTAAAAAATATTAGGGCATCATAGGACGCTCATGTCCACCAGGTTGGTTTATTTCTCCTTCTTTTTACTTTACGTTTCTTATCAGATAAAAAATGCTATATTCACAATATTATTACACCACCAGGTGGAAATATCGAATAATTTCCGGGTCAAGACAGCCTGTATAGGTGTGAAGTACCCGTTATACAGAAACGGCGTGTTTAAAGCTTTACTGGTGAAAAATAGGTGATTGAAAACTCTTTGGTGACCTTAGAACCCTTGCGATGACCGCAGAATCCTTGCTCTTTGTTTACTACGTTAGTCAGAAATATATTCACGCCTCAGACCGGATGTGAGTACCTGATAATGATATTCAAAAATGCTTCAGGATTCCCTGAGATCATGACATTAAGAACATAAGGTAAAAATTGACTATTTTCCATGAATGGAAATTATAGATGTGGCCATCCCCACAATGGTGTTTTGGATACCCAAGGATCACGGTTTTTGGGGTTTTCTCAGGAACCACCTATGAAGAAATGGTGCTTTTGCAAGTCACTTCAAGTCCACCCTGTACCACGCTTAATGCAAAAGAACCAACCAATTTGCTCAATTTGCCTGTGTTAGGGGAAGTGTGTAATGTTTAAATTTTAATCGTGCAGAGTAGGACAGCTAAAGTGAACCTGTTCTTGTGATAGGTACACAAATGGTCAATAGGCCAAAGGGTTATCCGAAACACTTGACTCCGTGCCTCTGTGATCAATAGAACCCGAGATATGACCCCCTGAAAAATCGCATTTTTGCGCGTGGCTTCTTGGAACACATTGGTACCGGCACTGTCGTGCGCGGGCAGATAATGCCTACTTTTATTCGAAATCGCTCCAGTTCTCTAATATAGTACACGCTTTTCATTTCTTAGTCTTTAGCTTAGTAAGTTTCAAAATGCGCTGATGGAAATTAAAAGTGTTACATCGTGAACGCCATGAATGCACGCTACTTATACTGCAGTATTTACTTCGCAGTAGGATATGTCGATTAAAATTTTCTCCAAAGCTGTAGACTCGCTCAGAATAACATGCCACAGGCGCAGAGGCGCGTTCTCCTGTTGAGCGCTGGGCGAGTCCATCCTTTTACTCCGGAATAGCGACTGTTTGGGTTGACCGTCAGCTGCCGACCTGCACGCTTAGAGAGTTACTAAAATACACAGCACCACAGCCTAGCGAACCATAGGTGCAGAGAGAGTTCTTAATTTTCAGGAACATGTGATTATACGCAATGCTGTGGCATTTCTGCTGAAAGAGGCAAATGAGCATGAAGAAATCTCGTTAAAAATATACTTGAGCGGGTTGCAGAAACTGCCTCTAGCAGCTCATGAAATTCCCACACTTCCTCTAACAGAAAAAAGGCACCTTAGTCTCTACTACATCACTCGAGAACTTGAATCCCAACCCTATATAGTTTAAAAGTTGTTGAGGCTTTTGTGGCCACTTTTTGACGTGCTGCTCATTGCTTCCACCTAGGGATCTTCGGCTGACGTTTGTTTGGCGGTTTTCCTGATATTTTTCCGATATCGGTGATGGCGTTATCAAAGGTTCATCCTCCACTGTGTATCGCCACAAGTAGTGCAGTAGTGGAGGATGAAACTTTGACAAATCCAGCCATTCGTGCTGATGACTCTTCAGGAAAATCGTTAAACAAACGTCGGCGAAGATCCCGGGACAGAAGCTAACAGGAAATGCGCCACCCTATAGTCTCCTCCATCGTTTAGAGCAGTGGATCTGCTCCCGCGTGCCGGCCAGTGTGGCCACGCGGTTAAAGGAGCTTCAGTCTGGAACCGCGCGACCGCTACGGTCGCAGGTTCGAATCCTGCCTCGGGCATGGATGTTTGTGATGTCCTTAGGTTAGTTAGGTTTAAGTAGTTCTAAGTTCTTGGGGACTGATGACCTCAGATGTTAAGTCCCATAGTGCTCAGAGCCATTTGAACCATTTTTTTTTTTTTTTTTTTGCTCCCGCGTCTCTATGAACACATTCCATTTTCCCTTCACCTCCAAACTCTCTATGTCCTTCCCCAAAATAGTTTCAACCGCCTCCCCCTATTAGACCATGATATCATCACCCATATCTTTCTTTCCTTCCGAACAAAACCTAACTTATTGATTCCACCATATCTGAATGAAAGATTCAGATCTTTTACTTCGCCAGCAGGCATCTCACACATCCTCTAACACCCACATCCCACCATTCAGTTCCTTCTCAATTAAACGTCCTACATCCTTTCCCAAATAATATCCTCCCCATTAATTCCCACATCCCAGTCCCTAAGAACAGTTGCCATGAGCCTGTATAAAAATATCATGTTCATAATAGAGAGTATGTACCTCATATCAATATCTTCTTATGAATATCTTCATCTATTTTATCATATGGATTTTTTAATTTAAAATTGAAATACAAAGCATGTTTATATTGTAATGATTGAAGAGCGAAAGTTTGAACACTGTCACTCCCCTCCCTCCCTTTCCAGTAGGGTGAATGGAAGTGATAGATAAATAATAAGATAAAAACAGCAGTGTCAATCGAATGAAACAGTAAGTTTACTGTAACGAGTCACTGTTTATTTATTTCCAAAACACTTGTCGCATCTCCATCATCAGTTGTGTTTATGTGCATTAATGTGGCACGTGTGTCTTGTGTTAGGACTTTGGAGTAACCTGTGGCTCTGTCTAGTAGAGAAAAAAACAAAACACTACTCCAGTAGATCGCGCAAAGTTTTATGAAGTTTAACTGAAAAGGTGAACGAAAATATAATTGTGTTAACTGAACCCGTTCCGAGAGATGAGCAGTGATGTGATTCTTATGCAGTAGAAGTTCAACAGCACGTTGTGCCAATCTGACTTTACTGTGATGCTTAGAAAATGAAACATTATGACCTTCGTATAACATTACTGTTTGTATAGTCTATGACTGTTTCACCCTGAATTTTCAACCCAGTCCAGAGCATGTATTTATTTCCGCCACTGCTTCTTCACTACTGTTCACAGGGTGAACAGTAGTGAAGAAAGGCTGCGCATCCTTGCCTTAGATTTTAATCGATCTGGGTGTACCATTTTTATATGCACCTCTTAGTTCCTGTACATACGGTATGTTACTCATCTTTCCCAAAATCTTACACATATTTTCCTTCATGTTGCAAACATCTCGCACTGTTTTACTCTTGTACACAAGGTATATTACTCATCTTTCCCTAAAGGTTACACCTTTTTTCCAAGGGCTGCAAATATCTTGCACTGTTTTACGCTACCGAATGGTTTTTATGGGTCATTAAATTTTGTGACTTGTCTTAAGTCTTAGTCCATATCAAGCATATCCTAAGGACTGCCCCTCTGGTGGCTTCACCTCTCCTAAAGCCAAACTGATCGTCATCTAAAAGACCCCAATTTTCTTTGCCGTTCGTTTGTTGTACTATTGTTGTCAGCAAACTTGCTTGCATACCATTTAAGCAGTTTGTCCCAAAGTTGTCGCCCTTAATGTCTTCGAGCTTGTGTGAATGATATTCTCCCGAAACTCAAACGATATGTCTCTAGTATTACAGATTCTTACATACCAGTGTGAATAATCGTTTGTGTATCTCTTCACTCCAGTGACTTCATAAATTTTGAGCGAATGTTCTCTCTTGTTAATTCTCAAGTCATCCAAAGCCACATCAAACGCTGACACTAATACTAGATTCCGGATGTCTTCCAAAGTGACAGCAATTTTATCACTAGACTGCACTCTGTCCAGTTTTAAATAGTAATTACAGTAATTGAAGTGGGATGTGTTACAGCATGCAAACCTGTCAAACATTGTGGAGCTGTGCATTAGAAGTGGGTATTAAGTGACTGAACTTCAGTCAATTAGGAACTGGTGTACATCGCAGTCAGTAATAGGTGTGGCTCCAACTCTCTCGTTTTCATCGTGGCATGGAAAGCAAATTGGTCTCTGGTTGACTAGTTGCACTGACGAAGTCCTTACCTTGGACAGTGCGGCGGGCCTCCTCAGGGAGTCGCCACTGCAGCAGAATGCTGTCGTAGCCGGCTGGGGTGGCCCGCAGGTCCAGTGGAGCCGCCGGCACTGAAACACGCAAACACCATCTGAGCGCACGTCTAGAACCTTCGCGTCACACAGTCATGAAAAAAGGCTTTGGTTCCAATTAAACGGTCTCAAATCTTCGGGAAATTCAGTCCATTATCACCATAAATCATATGGCAAGCTACAAATGCTAACTACACTGTACGGTGCCATAATATTAGTCCGCCTTTCTATCCAAAGCCATCGAAGATATCCAAGGTACTGCTGCTCCTTAACTTGAACGAATGTCCCAGCGGTACTTCATCCAGCCGATTCATTAGCCTTATTTCCCTCTGCAAGATACTTCAATCCATTCTGACCCATTGCATCCACAAACACTCAGAAATACACCTATCCCTGCATAACTTCTCTGGAAAGTGCGTAACACGAGATCAACACCTTATCATCCTTTCCCTGCAACTGATCCAACGCTGTTCGCCATCTTTGTATGCGTCGACGCTGAAAGAGCCTTCGACCGAGTATCAGTTTCAAACTACAAACATACGGACGTCTGTCTTCAGTTTCTTTTCCGCTGTCACACCGCCTTTCTTTTGACACTGCCAGCCCTACCCAAACCCGTATTTCCCGTGTCCTACTGATCAGTCCTATTTCCTCTCCTCTATCTCCTCTACAAAGCCGATACATCCCACCCATCAGCCTCAATCTATGCACTCACATTGCCATCCTTGCCCTCCGTCCAACCCTACAGATCCACTATAGTTTCACATTAATGTGTAACGAATGAAATGACAATTAAATGAAAATCCTAAGCTGCCGACAGGCGTTGATATGCATCAACAGGGACAGTTCAAAATGTGTGCCCCGACCTGTACTCGAACCCAGGATCTCTTGCTTACATGGCAGATTTAATTATCATTTCATTATAGGGAGCTGCACGTTATGTTAGTAAAGAAATATTCTGTTGCAGAATTATTTTATGGCTCAATAAAAGTGTAAGGTTCAATCCCTTGCTCTAATTTTCACGACCATGAGTTTTCTCTTCTTGCTGACAATTTGATGTTTGCTTTCTTCGCCAACATTTCACCTTCTTACTTAAATCTACAATCACAAAATCAACAGCCTAGGACGGAAGTAATCTTACATTGTCCAGAAGTCCTTGAAGCAGCGACTGCAAATGTCTACTTCAGTAGACGGTGGACATTTCGAAGACTTCATGACAAATAGAATTTCGAGAAAGTTTTTTTGTCCATATACTTTTGTGTTTTCATTTTCCGTCCTGCTACTTACACAATTTTGCAATGTAAGCGTGTATCTCGACATTAAACTTATGACACGAAAAAATTATTTAACAGTCCTTTTACCTTAATTTTCCGTTTTACAAATTCATTCGCTTTTTGACGTTCACCTTTCTTTCAAGACTGGTAGAAACACGTACAGTACTGTTACCGTAGTCAGCTCGCGAATCATCCTTAAATACCACGTCCTTTACCTTCAAGTTTGTGTGTCGGTCCAGCTACAAGTAGCCAAGTGCATTTAATATGAGTTTAATTTAAAACTTTTCTCCAATATTCTGCTTTTGTAAGCTGACTATCTCAACTGCGTCAAGCTGGAGCGCCCCCTCAGCTTCATGCGACAGTTCCGTGTAACAACACCAAATTTCAAGTAAGACAGCAATCGGTTTCATGTTCGACATAGACGAACCCTAATTTATAAATATCTTAATTTCTCCGAAAGTGCGAATAGGATTCTGAAGAGTGAAACCCTGCTGAATTCGTCTCTTTTAGATCTAAAGACTCTAAAAGCCGAAATTACCACAGTTCTATGGGAAAAAGCGAAATCGGTACCTATATCTCCATAATTCATATAGCTATAATTAATATGGCTATAAAAAGAAACTATGCATCGTTTAGTCTGAACTTTATCCCAATTTGTCTAGGTTAAAACAGAATTACGATGCTTTGGACGGCTTAGGAAAGATGTGACGTGCTTAGCTGAATCACCTACGATTTTATGTACAGTGGGTATGAGGTCGTGGTCGTCAAAATCAGAGTTAAAATGTCGGCTCAATCACCCGTTTACTGTGTAGAAAACTCTAGAATTAACACGTTTTGAAGAGCAAGTCTTCACCATCAGAATAACCACACAAGAATCTCTAAAGGTTACCAATACAAACATAAACAAGAACAATAAAAATAGTAAAATAACGTGGCTACTTCCCTTGCAGCCGCGTCCTCTTATCAAGTACATCCACATAACCACCAGCTAAACGTAAATGTCGTGTGACTAGGGCCTCCCGGCCGGCAGGGGTGGCCGAGCGGTTCTAGGCGCTGCAGTCTGGAACCGCGCGACCGCTACGGTGTCAGGTTCGAATCCTGCGTCGGGCATTGGTGTGTGTGATGTCCTTAGTTAGGTTTAAGTAGTTCTAAGTTCTAGGGGACTGATGACCTCAGAAGTTAAGTCCCATAGTGCTCAGAGCCATTTGAACCATTTTTTAGGGCCTCCCGTCGGGAAGACCGTTCGCCGGGTGCAAGTCTTTCGATTTGACGCCACTTCGGCGACTTGGGCGTCGATGGGGATGAAATGATGATGATTAGGACAACACAACACCCTGTCCCTGAGCGGAGAAAATCTCTGACCCAACCGGGAATCGAACCCGGGCCCTTAGGATTGACATTCTGTCTCGCTGACCATTCAGCTACAGGGGGCGAACCCCGTCAACTGATAAAATAGAATTCCCCGCGTTGTCTTGGATACTAGCAGCGTCACAGTGACGGACGGCTATATGCGTGCTCAGCATCTTGAAAGCTACATTCCAGAAGTAGCGCGAATGAGCTCTTCGTGAATGTAAGTATCAAACCCGAAGAGAATACTGAAGGGGGGGAAAAAAAACTGCCGTGAAGCCCGGAAGTTCAAATTTCGTCTTGAACTGAAAGATGTAGAGACAATAAATAATTAACAGATATTAAATAAGATCTTAAAAGTTTCTGAGGAAGTTATTTGAGTTCTGCTTTTGTTCCAGTACATTCAGTTTTTCGTATTTATCTTGTATAGGCCTATGTAAAACTGCGAGATACTCATCAGTTTCCAAGATGGGGCTACTACTTTCATGAATGTTCTAGGCTACGGCTGACTTCTCGAAACTGCTAAGCCGAAAAGCGTCCCTGTGTTCTTTGTAGCTTCAGATAAAGGACATACCAGTTTGGCATACGTAGCTCGCATTACAGATGTTACATTGTATTTCTTAGACACTATTCCTCTTGTATTAGAAGACTTCTTGTTGTGAATTGTTTGTTAGGTTAAATCGCAGCGTATTGTTGGCCTTAAATACAGCGTCGACTTTAAAAGATTTGAAAATGTTTTTGAGAATGATTACCAAAATGTGGGCTTGTGCGCTCTTAGTATTCCACGCGGCATTCTCCTTCATATTCATGCAACGTTTCTTGTGTATTAATTTATTCAGTGTTTTTGTGGTAACCATTAGGTCTGACTAGCTGTTTTATGATATGTAGCTCAGTCATTGCTCACTCATTGAGACTTCTAGTGCTGCAGCTTGTTAATCTTCTGCATTGATCGCTTTTAGATATACTTGTACAATTATTCTGATGATAAAGGCTTGACCTCTGAAACGCGTAAATTCTGGTGTTTTTTACTCTGTAAACCGGTGACTGAGCCCACATTTTAACACTGAATTACCTATGATCGTTAAACCCACAACATTTTCAGTCGTACTCAGAAAAATTAAGTATGACACACAGTCATGTCTAGAAATGTGTGAGAACTCTGTAATGAGTAAAACGTCTGTAAGCCAAATTCCAGGACGAGCAAAAGACTGCAATTGCGGTCGCTTGTGAGTGACAATAAGAAGAATATGAGATGGCTAGTCAGATCAAGGACACGGGACACCCCATAGAAATCTTAGCAGAATGCCAGATGAGAGATAGCCATAGCGTGGCACTTAGCTGCTAGGCCAGACAAGAGGCTTGGTGAGACACAGTTGTTAGCGCCTCCGTCACTCCAGCGCGGATGCAGGCTCAGATAATCCATATTTAATCAAATGGTTCAAATGGCTCTGAGCACTATGGGACTTAACTTCTGAGGCCATCAGTCTCCCAGAACGTAAAACTACTTAAACCTAACTAGCCTAAGGACATCACACACATCCATGCCTGAGGCAGGATTCGAACCTGCGACCATAGCGGTCGCGCGGTCCAGACTGTAGCGCCTAGAACCGCTCGGCCACCCAGTCCGGCCATATTTAATCACCTGATAACGATATGCCCTTAAGCACTTCCGTCATTATCTGGATGCCTATGCCGTTTGTGCCTGAGTAACATTTACTAAATCCCTAGTAACGACCTTCAGAGACGTATAACATTTATGAGGGATGTTCAATAAGTACCACAATATTTTTCGCTCGCCTATTTCGGTTTAAAAAATGCAGGATTTGTTGTGGGACATCATAGAATATTCCCACTTTAGCCCCTATAGTTTCATGAAGTTGAGGCGCAATACGTAGTCTTCAAAATGACGTCTGTAACGGAGGTGCGTTCCATGCAGAGAGCTGTAATTGAGTCTCTATTTCCCGGCAAACCAGAGTATCGCAGATATACATAGGTGCTCACAGAATATCTAAGGAGACATGACCGTGAACAGAAGCACGGTGAGTCGTTGGGCGCGGCGTCTGTCATCATCGCAAGAAGGTCGCTCAAATCCGTCCTATCTCCCGCGCGCCGGCTAGCTGCACATACGAGGGGCGTTTGAAAAGTCCGTGCAAAGTCCGAGAGATGGCATCACAGGCGCGTATCGAGGTCATGTTTAGTTAGTAGCATCTTTGGAAAAAACACAAACCAAGTTTCAGCCATATTGGTCTGTTTCTTTGTGTTTGGCATTCGTGTGAATCCAGGAAATCGATTGATTGTCAAAAAATGGACGAAAAAGAATTTCGTGTGGTGATTAAACATTGCTTTATGAAAGGCAAATTGCCTCAGGAGACTAAAGAGAAGCTCGATAAACATTACGGTGACTCTACACCTTCGACTGGAACAGCTTATAAATGGTTTCAAAATTTTCGGAGTGGCCATATGGGCACAAGTGATGCTGAACGTTCTGGACACCCTGTGGAGGTTACGACTCCAGAAATCATTGTAAAAGTTCATGATATGGAGATGGATGACAGAAGAGTTAAGGTGCGTGAGATTGATAGTGCTGTGGGCATCTCGAATGAACAGGTATATAATATTTTGCATAAACATTTGGACATCAGAAAGCTATCCGCGAGATGGGTTCCGCGATTGCTCACGCTTGACCAAAATCGGAATAGCGTGAAGTGTTGCAAGGATGGTTTGCAGCTGTTCAGGAAGAATCCGCAGGACTTCAAGCGTAGTTTCGTCACTGTGGATGAAACATGGATACATTACCAAACTATTGAGACCAAACAACAATTTAAACAATGGATTACCAAGGGAAAATCTGCACCAAAAAAGGCGAGGACCATTCCTTCAGCCGGAAAAGTTATGGCGACTGTCTTTTGGGATTCGCGAGGGATAATCCTCATCGACTACCTGGAAAAGGCTAAAACCATTACAGGTGCATGTTATTCATCGTTATTGGACCGTTTGAAAACCGAGCTGTAAGAAAAACGGCGGCGATTGGATTGCAAAAAAGTCCTTTTCAATCACGACAGTGCACCAACACACCTCAGCAATTGTGGTCGCAAAATTAATGGAAACAGGATTCCAACTAGTTTCACATCCCCCCTATTCTCCAGACTTGGCTCCCTCAGACTACTATTTGTTCCCCAATTTGAAGGAACGGCTGGCGGGAAAAAGATTTTATTCAAACGAGGAGGTGATAGCAGCAACTAATAGCTATTTTGCAGACTTGGACAATTCCTATTATTCGGAAGGGAGCAACAAATTAGAACAGCATTGGAAGAAGTGTATAAGTCTAAACGGGGACTATGTCGAAAAATAAAAAAGGTTTACCCCAAACGCGTAAGTAGTTATTATTTTTGCACGTATTTTTCAAACGGCCCTCGTAGCTGTGACTACTTTAGTGTTGGAGCATGAGGACACGCTCGTTCTAGGTGACAACTCTTTGCACAACTGGACGTCTTTGTTAGTAGTGATGGCACACTCGTCCACCATTTGTGATACTTAAAGGTGTGTGCCCGCCGCTAACGGACGATTATAAAGAGCAACGAAGGACTATCTGTGCAGAATTGCTCGCGCTTTACGAGGCTGCTGGTTTTTGTCGAACATCGCGCAGGCGAAGAAACATGGGTTCTTCACTTCGAACCGGAAACAAGACGCCAATCTATGGAGTGGCACCACACCACCACTTCTCCGAATAAAAAAGCTCAGAGCCACACCCTCAGCCGGTAAAGTCATGGCGACGGTGTTCTGGGACTCTGAAGGGGCTATTCTGCTGGATTTCCTCCCTCACTATGCAACGACCAACGCTGAAGTGCGTTGTGGTACACACAGGAAAATGAAGAAACGACTTCAACATGTTCATCATCACAAAAATGCAAATCACTTCTCCTTCTCCGTGACAATGCACGGTCCCACATAAATCTGCGCAGCCGACAGAAGCTCACAAAACTCCATTGGACTGTTCTTCCTTATCCACTCTACAGCAGGGATCTCTCTGCTTCAGACTTCCACCTGTCTGACCCAGTGAAGGATGGACTCCGTGGGAAGCAGTACGTCGGTGATGGGGAGGTTATTGATGCAGCAAGACGCTGGCTGTGATGTCAAGAGGCCCTCGCAATAAGGTGGCGTTAGACCCTCGGACTCAAAGGAGATTATATTGGAAAATAGTGGTTGTGTAGCCAGAATGGAATTGGTGTGTGGCTAGGGCCTCCCGTCGGGTAGGCTGTTTCCCTGGTGCAAGTCCTTCGAGTTGACGCCACTTAGGCGACTTGCATCTCAATGGTTCAAATGGCTCTGAGCACTATGGGACTTGACATCTGAGGTCATCAGTCCCCTAGAACTTAGAACTACTTAAACCTAACTAACCTAAGGACATCACACACATCCATGCCCGAGGCAGGATTCGAACCTACGACCGTAGCAGCTGCGCGGTTCCGGACTGAAGCGCCTAGAACCGCTCGGCCACCGCGGCCGGCACTTGCATGTCGATGGGGATGAAATGATGATGATAAGGACAACACAACACGCAGTCCCTGAGCGGAGAAAATCTCCGACCCAGCCGGGAATCGAACCCGGGCCGATAGGTATGACATTCCGTCGCGCTGACCACTCAGCAGCGGACTGTAGCCAGAATGGGGAATAATGCGATGCACTGAAATCCTGAATAAAACCAATCTACTGCAGGAAAAAATGTGTTGAATTACTTATTGAACGCCTCTCGCATGTTATAGAACCAGTATCTAAGACTTCATAAGAGTGTGTAATACCCCGAATAGCTTCTGCATAGAGGGACAATACGTCGCAGAAATGACGTGGAAGTTACGGTGTGGCACCTTGCTGACGTGGCCTGGCGGTACGGCGTCACCCGCTTCAGAAGCTTTCTATTGCCTGAGCAAAGCTCCAGTATTTATACCGAAACAAAATTTAAAATCTCCATGGACGAGATTGGGTGAAACGAGCTATGCGGAAGCTCTTATTTCGGCAGGCACGAACGTAGAGAAGGTAGCGGAGAGTCTAGTAGTGGTGGGCCACGGCGGAGGGAGGTATAAGCGGTGGCTCTTGTCAGTTGTTAATAATTGGCAAGCACAATATTTTTTTTAAATTGCATCCTAGTTGGTTACAATGGGATCGCTTGTGCATGCTGGAAGTAATTAAAGTGCAATATGCCCACAACTGCATATCTGTATGGACAAGAAGTATCTTGTATAACGTATATGGTGTAGATTTGAGTGTGATGTCAGTCAAACCACAGGAATCATTAAATCGTATCCTTTGAACACGTTAAACTATGTCTCTTTACATGATGATCATGATGTTTGGTTTGTGGGGCGCTCAACTGCACGGGTATCAGCGCCCGTACAAATTCCGAACCTTTACTCTGTCCAAACTCGCCACATTCACGAATGGTGATGAAATGATGAGGACAACACAAACACCCAGTCATCTCGAGGCAGATGAAAATCCATGACTCCGTTGGGAATCAAACCCGGGACCCCGTGCTCGGGAAGCGAGAACGCGACCGCGAGACGACAAGCTGCGGACTGTCTCTTTACAGCAAGCCAAGCTTTTAAGGACTGAAGACGCAAGGTTAGTGCCCTTCAGATAAATCTTGAGATGTGACGGTTTCGCCCATTTCCAATGATAAATTCGAATGCACAGTTGCTCTGTTAAAATCAGATGCTAAGGTAGGTCTTGTCAAAGCAAAGAGACGGTTGTAGATTTGTGGTAATTTGTGGTAAGGTCTCATGGGACCAAACTGCTGAGGTCATCGGTCCCTACGCTTACGCACTACTTAATCTAACTTTAACTTACGCTGAGGAAAACACAGACACACACACACACCCATGCCCGAGGGAGGACTCGAACCTCCGAGGGCAGCCGCGCGGACCGCGACGAGGCGCTCTCGACCTCGCGGCTACCCCGCACGGCAGTTGTACATTGTCATCGATATAATGTCATTTCACCTGAAGGGATAGTTATTTCTTAATCGCTCTGTAATAGTGATTTGTAAAAGGCAATGGAGTTAATAGACGTTTTCCAAACTTTTTTTTTAACATTTGACGGTAACGTAATTTATTTACACCCCGGTACCCGATCCATTTATTTATTATTAGTTTGCAATTGCCATCCATAAGGGCACTTCTTTTATAATCAATACGCAAAAGATCCCGGCATTAGATTTTTGCTTACAAATTATAAGTTCATTGAAATACCATGCACCCTTTTTGAATCGGCAAGTGGCTACGAGTTTAGCGATTTAGTTAGCTGTCAGTGAGCATATTTTCACTATCGTGTTTCCATGAGTTTGCGACCTTTATATCATTAGCCTGAATGAGCTGCGTGCCTGTATAAAGTTTTGTTTTAAACTTCGAGAGTCTGCTGCAGAAATGCACCAAATGTTAAATCAAGCTTTAGGAAGACAATGGTTTAGGTCAGACACAGACTTACGACCGATGCAAGCGTTTCAGAAACCGGCGAACAACGACTGATGATAAAGATGTTTCCGGTCGCCGGTCAACTGGCATCGCAGCAGGAAGTGTGGAGTGAGTGAGAGATCTGATTCTGCAAGATCGTAGAGTGAGACCATCCGGCACTCCTGCAACACCTTTGGAATAAGATAAATTAACGTGTACATATTACGTCAGAACAAATGAACGTGAGGGGGACTGTGGCGAGGCAACACGTCGTGGAATGCCGCAGGAAAGTAACACAGGTGCTTCGAGACGAACCGCTTTCAAAGACTGTCACTGGTGACGGACATCGGGATTGTGGCTATGACCCTGAAACAGAGCACCAATCGTCCCAGTAGAACAGACCCTCGTCTCCCCAATCAAAGGCCGTCCGGAGTGGCCGAGCGGTTCTAGGCGCTACAGTCTGGAACCGCGAGGCCGCTACGGTCGCAGATTCGAATCCTGCCTCGGGCATGGACGTGTGTGATGTCCTTAGGTTAGTTAGGTTTAAGTTGTTCTAAGTTCTAGGGGACTGATGACCTCAGCAGTTAAGTCCCATAGTACTCAGAGCCATTTGGACCCATTTGAATCAATCAAAAATCGAGCAACATTAAGTCATATATACCGGGTCGTTACGATTGAATTCCAGCTCATTACAGAAGTCCAATGAAGGCTGTAATTAAGGTATGAGAGCGAAACTTGGCATTGTGGAACTGATTCACGCTGGACAAAAAATTCGTTCCAATTTTGGCCACTAGACGCAAATTTGGAGCTGTGTAAACAAAAGAGATATATAGAAATGTTTCCGTTTGTGATGGATTAGGAATGGGACTTGGTCAGAGTAGGTGAGACAAGTGAGACAGGCATAATGTTGATTTTATTATTATTTGCCGTTTAAACCGTAGACATTGAAGATATGCTGTAGAGTGCCAGATTAGTACCTGGTAGCCAAAAACTGGAACTAATTTTTTTTCCACCATTAATCGGTTCCACTTTAACGCATTAGCTACAAAGTTTCACTGCTGTATGACACAGCCCACATTGCACCTCCGTGGGTACCTGCACTTTAATTATAATCACACAATATATTGACATTATTATCCATAAACAGTTCGTCTGACAGTTAACAGAGAGCTCTGTCACGATGTTCTAAGACGTTTGAGGAAGAAAATGATGAGAAAATGTCAAGCGGCATCCGGTCGACTGGGTATTCCAGTATGACAATGCACGACTGCAAGCGGCCGACATTATTCAGCAGTTTTAGACTAGAAGCAAGATGGCAGTTGTTACCCATCAGGTGTGGTCACCAGACTTAGCTCTGTGTGGCTCCTTCCTCAAGACGAGAATCAAGTTGAAGGGTGAAGATATAGAGGGCAGAAGATGCAACATAGTAACAAAGACAGAACCTCCAGGATGCATTCACGTATGTCAGTAATGTTGGGGTCGGAATATTTTCTTGCATGGGGACTGTTCTGCAGATGAGGGGCGTGGAATACTATATTTTATTTATTGATTTATTTATCTGGCAAGATTTGGGGGGCCTTGTCTTACGCGAAACTAGGCATTCTGTAAATTATATGTTGTTCGCATTCCCAATTTACATTCGTTCGTGAAAAATACAACAATAAATACAAATTACAGGAAGGTAGATTTAATCAGGGATAGACAGCTATAGGCTGTGCAAAGACGAAAGCATTTGTTTTACTGCAGGGGTGGCCAACAAATCGGCTGACGAGCCTCTGACCGCGAGGAGGGAAGAGGGGAAACAACGAACGGGGCGCGTTTGAATGGCGGTGCAGTCGCACTGCATGCGAGTTGGTTTTATATTTCACATTTCTCAGTAACACATATCAAAAACAAAACAAATTTTCATTATTATTTAATTATTTTTGGCGCGCTGAAGAAATAACATAATTTTTTGGTGATTCATACTGTCGGCATACGGTCAGAGGCAGACCGTTTCACAAATTTTCATTCTCAGTTTGGCACGTAATCATAACTTCTTTAGTTTCATAATCGAAAAAAAGTCTTTCGCACACATGTGTTGATCAAAATATTGTAGCACATTTGAAACCTCATTATGGAGACGTGGATATTCTACCGGACGCCCTGGACAGTTTTAACATTACCTTGCAAATCAAACCTTTATATGTGCACATCGCAAGGGCGCTTTTCAACTGAAACGGCAAACGGTCGCGAAAACAGCTTGTAAATAGATGTAAGATTGGCAGTGTCCTCAAAATTTTTACAAAACTGTCATTGTAATTGTTTCAAGATCAATATGAATGCTTCAAGCGTTTTCCTTAAAGTAAGTGAGCTTAGGAAACTGAACTTTGTTGGAATACGTCTCTTCTACAATGCGATTTTCATTTTAAATGCATACCCATCAAATCGGAAAGAAGGTACCTTGCAATGTCTTAGTGTGAGTAGTGGGATGTTCTAATGTTTTCATAAATTCAACAATAGCGAGTTTTAAATCGCATGTCTGTTGTGGTGTCGGTAAAACATTTTCTTAAGATCCATAACAACTTGGTGCAGGTTTCTGTGACCTGCGTTAACTACCAACTGCCACAGAAATTCTCATGAACTGAATACGTTCAATATATAGGCTGCCTCTTATGGCATCGCTTCTTAAAAAAAGGAATGTAAAATATAATAATCGATATTAAATGAAAATGAAAGCGATATATGCGCTCTGAGAATTATAACAAGCATGATCTTTGTCAAGTAGTATAAAAGAAAGAAACTTTGTTTCTTTGTTCTCTCTGCTGTTCTTTCGTCGTCTTGGTTCTGACGTCCTAGCTGAAGGTCGCACATAGATCACGGTCTGTAATTAATTAATTTACTCAGATGTGGTGTAATTACAATTTGTACCAAATATATATGTCAGTATCTAATGCAGTATGTGCTTTTGTTAGCAGCAAGAAAGTACTTTCCCTGCCCCCTTTATTTAATTAATTACGTAACAATTAAATGTTGCCCTGATCATTTGTAATTGCATTGTTAAAGCGGCGCCATTGCTGTTAAAGTTGACAAAAACTTCTAAATAGTCGTTTAATTCTGAAAGGATTGAAAGGGTTTAAACTTAATAAATGTAAAACGGCGTCTCATAATAATTTCCATTTCATTTTTGGCCAGAGGTTCAGTTTTATTGGAAAGAATTATTTTAATTGTGTACGCTGCCCTTGCACGTAGGCAGCTATACTGGAGCGTCAAGCCTCACAGAGAGAAATAATTATTTGAGTATTATATTTAATTGGCTTATTTTTTTATCCATCGTTAGTAAGGCGGATGTCTTCACGTTGGAATACGTATGATGTTTCTGGCGATAGCGCCTTGAGAAATAAAATTTAGCCGTGGCTTTTAATGAACGTAAAAGAGATTTTCTTTAAAAAAACATTTTCATTCCAAATTAACGGAACTTTTTTCGCTTTTCAAAAAGTTACGAGATAACTGGCGCCCAACTTGGGCTCGATGTTCCAGAAATTTATGTATATGTAAAGAATATATTTTCCAGATAATAAAATTAATGCTCGTATACAGGGTGTTACAAAAAGGTACGGCCAAACTTTCAGGAAACATTCCTCACACACAAATAAAGAAAAGATGTTATGTGGACATGTGTCCGGAAACGCTTAATTTCCATGTTAGAGCTCATTTTAGTTTCGTCAGTATGTACTGTACTTCCTCGATTCACCGCCAGTTGGCCCAATTGAAGGAAGGTAATGTTGACTTCTGTGCTTGTGTTGACATGCGACTCATTGCTCTATAGTACTTGCATCAAGCACATCAGTACGTAGCATCAACAGCTTAGTGTTCATCCCGAACGTGGTTTTGCAGTCAGTGCAATGTTTATAAATTGCGGAGTTGGCAGATGCCCATTTGATGTGTGGATCAGCACGGGGCAACAGCCGTGGTGCGATATGTTTGTATCGAGACAGATTTCCAGAACGAAGGTGTCCCGACAGGAAGACGTTCGAAGCAATTGATCGGCGTGTTAGGGAGCACGGAATATTCCAGCCTATGACTCGCGACTGGGGAAAACCTAGAACGACGAGGACACCTGCAATGGACGAACCAATTCTTCGTGCAGTTGACGATAACCCTAATGTCAGCGTCAGAGAAGTTGCTGCTGTACAAGGTAACGTTGACCACGTCACTGTATGGAGAGTGCTACGGGAGAACCAGTTGTTTCCGTACCATGTACAACGTGTGCAGGCACTATCAGCAGCTGCTTGGCCTCCACGGGTACACTTCTGCGAATGGTTCCTCCAACAATGTGTCAATCCTCATTTCAGTGCAAATGTTCTCTTTACGGATGAGACTTCATTCCAACGTGGTCAAACTGTAAATTTTCACAATCAACATATGTGGGCTGACAAGAATCCGCACACAATTGTGCAAACACGTCATCAACACAGATTTTCTGTGAACGTTTGGGCAGGCATTGTTGGTGATGTCTTGATTGGGCCCCATGTTCTTCCACCTACGCTCAATGGAGCACGTTATCATGATTTCATACGGGATACTCTACCTGTGCTGCTAGAACATGTGCCTTTACAAGTACGACACAACATGTGGTTCAAGCACGATGGAGCTCCTGCACATTTCAGTCGAAGTGTTCGTACGCTTCTCAACAACAGATTCGGTGGCCGATGGATTGGTAGATGCGGACCAATTCCGTGGCCTCCACGCTCTCCTGACCTCAACCCTCTTGACTTTCATTTATGGGGGCATTTGAAAGCTCTTGTCTACGCAACCCCGGTACCAAATGTAGAGACTCTTCGTGCTCGTATTGTGGACGGCTGTGATACAATACGCCATTCTCCAGGGCTGCATCAGCACATCAGGGATTCCATGCGACGGAGGGTGGATGCATGTATCCTCGCTAACGGAGGACATTTTGAACATTTCCTGTAACAAGGTGTTTGAAGTCACGCTGGTACGTTCTCTTGCTGTGTGTTTCCATTCCATGATTAATGTAATTTGAAGAGAAGTAATAAAATGAGCTCTAACATGGAAAGTAAGCGTTTTCGAACACATGTCCACATAACATATTTTCTTTCTTTGTGTGTGAGGAATGTTTCCTGAAAGTTTGGCCGCACCTTTTTGTAACACCCTGTATGTGACCTGTTTCATGTTTATGAGGATTATTAATTTCCAAGTAAAGAGGAACTGAAAACCTGGAACCCACCACACGAATAAAAAAGAATAAAGCCGACAATAAGAACGAAGGTAAGGGCTTCTGAAAATATCTCTTGCTTTTGTGTGTCTTGTTGTGGGCCAGTATTCATGTTTCGTACCGAGTGGTAGTGTTTGGCAAACAATGATTGCAATAGGCAAGGAAATTTATACTTGTTGTAGATTTAGTGTAGAATTAGAAACTGTAATTTGTATTATTATGATGTTTGTGGTGATTACCGTGTGAAGATAGTTGTTCTAAAATAATGCGCACTGGAGAGCCGATAAGTGGACCCAGGCGTATGGTACTCCATATTGTCTGGCCGCAACCTAACTGGTATTATGACGCGTTGATGGATGTTGCAGATGTAACGCACACGAGCATTCTTGCTGCGTTCTGATTGACTAGTGTTTCCATTTCTTGTGCCGAACTGCATTACATCGCAATCGTGGAGAATCGGTTGGACGAGTTATTGCACAAGTTCACGTTTCACACTCTGTGGAAACAGTTTCTGAAGCTTTTTGAGGGCATAGAAGCAATAAAGCGTCCCCCTGCATTTGGCGACAGTGTTTTCTGCCCAGTTGTGATAATCGTCCAGCGAAGTAGCCCATGGTTTTGTGATATGTTATCGGAATACCGTCGAGAACAAAAGGAGGCAATTTTTAATGGAATTCTTAAATTATTAATCTGTGATGATATACTAAGATTATATCGGGCTTTCTTGCACTTATTTTAATTCCCACGTTTTGTGCTCGCGCCTCACTACAGAAGACAGATCATTATTCGTCTGGATGATCGCAGAGTTGAAAATGTTCAGGTATCAAGCTCAGGTAAAGCTGAAAGTCTTCAGTTTAGAAATGATATTTGCAGGAGAACAGAGCAGACGAGATATCAACGACAAAGAAGGAAAGCGATAACGGGCCCAGGACTGACCCTTGTGGCACTCCACAGAGGACATGCTTAGAGTTAGGTGGAGGGTAACAATTTTAATCAGTGTGTTTCGAGAACTTTTAAATACCACCTCATAAATGTAGCCGGAACTAGGACAACTACCACCACTACAGAAGTACCGATACTTACCTCCACTGTTCCACGCTTCTGTGACAGCATGAAAATGTTGGTAGAGACAGACATTAGTAATCGTAGGACAGAAATAGAGACAGAGAAGTAGGAAGATTTAATTTATTTTGGTTCTGCAGTTAGCCTAGAGATATTTACAAAGCGTCGTATGTACCCTAGGAGCTCACCTCGTACGGTTACCGAGTAGACGACGCGGTCGCTCCCAAAGACGTTCTCGGCCTCACACGAGTACTCGCCGCTGTCGGAGCTCCGGGTGGGGCTGATGCTCAGCTGCCACTCCTCGTTGATCCGCACCCGACTGCTGGTCTCCACAGCACTTCCGCTGCGAGGCAGTTTGTAGACTAAGACATCTGGTACATTAACAAACATACGATTATGTTTGACGAAAGGGAAATATTATCCCGTGTATTTACCTACTAGGATCCTGTCATCAAAGAAGCCGTAGAAATTAATGTAACAACAACTGTTGTAACCGCGACAGGGACTGTCGCGGGGTTGCCGCTAAAGAAAACGCGACAGGGCCGACGGGAGCGGCCCGTGAATAAACAAGACGGACAAACGGGAATGAAAGGAAAAGCACGACGATAGACAACCGAAGAAGACACCAAGATCAACAACAAAGTACTAAGCCACGGGGTCACAAGAGACAACCTCACGAAATCCAAACAACGGCCAATCGTAAGGGGAAGTAAGCACACACAACGTAAACACGATGTCTGTAAACGAGATGCCAACTGAATCAATGCGGATATCAGACCTCACAGTGAGTGAGATGCAGCCGCCTAAATACACGACAGGGTATGTCGCTATTGGCCGCTGGGACCACGTGCTCCACAGTGGCGCCCTCACGTTAGACTCGGGACCAGGAGCGCGTGCAGCCACGGCTTATGGCGCGACTGCTGCAGCGACCTCTAGTGGTCATCAAGGTCCATGCCGTCTGGTGCGAATTCGAAATCTGCGGCGCTCGGTACCAGAACAACTTTAACCGAGGCAGTGACTGCTGCTGCTGCTTTAGAGGTTCATGGAATGGGGCACTTGATGCTGAAAGGCAACACAGAAATCTAACAAAATGAGCATCGCTAACAATGTTCTTCAGTCGCAGACATGAGACATAATCTCTGGTAAAGTATGGAAGTTCCATGCGGTGCTAGAGATAGATGTCGAAAATTGGGTAGACTGATTAGAGATGAGGAGGTTCTCCGCAGAACCGGAAGGATACGGAGCTATGGAAACCACAGACAAGAAAAAAGCAAAGCATAATAAGACTTGTTTCGAAATCAAGGATAGTTTCCATAGTACTAGAGGTAGCCGTACACGGTAAAGATTGTAGGAGGAGACAAGAGATTAGAATGCATCCAGCAAATAATTAGGACGTAGTGCGCAATTGCTTCTCTCAGATGTAAAGCTTACAGCGATATTTTTACGGAGCAGTTATATTAATCTCATTTTGAATGCTAAGTTTTATTGTAACGGATTTTAAAGAATTGACCACAATGGCTGTTTCTCTTCCGCAAGTGGCGCACGAAAAACCGGCCCCGAGTACCACACTGCTTATTGTCGCTTGCCAGTTGTCATCTATTGTTTCGGAGGTGCTACGACTGCGTTTTGTATGTCAGTACGAAAGCCGTTGCGACTTTGATAAGACGTGTGAAGTAAATATCCCAGCGAGAAGTATCCTCTTCAAGAAAGAATCGCGACAGTGGAGGCGTACATGGATACTGGTTCATTTAAGGAAACGTGGGACATTTTTGCATAGAAGTTTCCTGGCGTTTCCATATCAGCAAAGAGGAGTGCACAGGATTTGGTACAAAGAGAGGTGAAAAAAAATTGCCGCATCCGTTCGTTCATCTACTGCGATCGCGGATAGAACACAAATGATCCAGAGTCCAAAGAAGTCGACACGTACCTCGCCGCCACAACTGAACGTTCTGCGTAGGTGTTGTCGACGTATTTTACACCATAGAGGAATGAAGCCCTACAGAATGATGTGTGTCCAAGAACTGAAGGAGGAGCGTAAGGCACTACTTTTGAATTACTGTGCGTAGCTACCCCGGTGTTGGATCCGCTGCTGAATTGCATGAGTGATGAGGTCTGGTTCCATCTTACAGGACATGAAAACTCCCAGAACAGTAGATACTGGTCAACATCCCTATACGATAAAGAAGAAACTCTTCGCGGTGAAAGAAATTGGAGTATGATGTGCCGTGTCAAGTCGGAGTGTGGGTCCCATAGGTTTTAAAACAACAGTAAACACTAGTGTGTATATATCTTTGAGGAGTTTCACGCGCAATTGCACCCCCTCCCTCGAACGTACGTATGTTGTCTTTCAACGGGGTGGGGCGACCTGTCAAACTTCACATGTCAGTCTCACGAATTAATGAAATATTCACAGAAGAAAGGACTGTCAGCAAAGGATTGTGGTCGCTGCATCCGCTGGACTCAACTACTTGCGACTTTTACCTGTGGAGCAATGTAAAGGGAAAAGTGTACGCAAATAAGCCAGTAACATTAGAACTTCGATGGACAATATTCGTAACGAAATTTTGCGAAGTGATGCGGTAGAGTTGCACAAGTGCATGTTAACATGTTGGAGAGCGAGCAAAAGTACATTGAAGCACAAGGAGGTCATTTTTAGCACCTAATGCAATGTAACGTAGAGGCCAAGACCGAGACAGTAAATACACATTTCTGCATTACTTTGTTTGTTATTTCTTTACTATCTAATTATCACACGTCTATTTATCTGTTGTTGTATCTGCTCTGGCGGGCGGCAATTCGTGCGTAATTGGCGAGCATTCTGACTCAGTGCCGGATTTTCGTGCGTCACCCTGTATCTTCTGTTAGTGCTATGAGAAAATAGATTAATTCTTAGTTTATTATTTTATTTTTTATGGAGTTCGAATAAGGGGAGTTGTAATGATCAAGGATCTTATGATGCAGGCAACAGAGTTACAACGTTAGCGAATTTATACCAAAAATTTTGATTCCTATGCAACGATATTATAGAGTGAGCACTGGCAAATAAATCTTTAAATTGCACCCTTTAATCCAAGAACGTTATAATATTGGGATCTGTTCAAGCTGAATACACTGACACTCATTCTGATTCTTTTTTTGTGGCCCTTAGAATTTTGATGAACTTTAATTGACGAAATTAAAATAAAGCATTGTCTTTAACAGTTACCCTCCAGAATCCATACATCACATTTGTTTGTATTACTCTTCTCAAGGCCTTCTCTAATGTTAGTCGTACAAATGATTCAGATATTGTCTATCCTAAGCTGCTCACTTCAACATAAGTGCCACATCACCAACAAACAGGTCGGGTAGACCATATCGACGAAGCCAACTGTTGTACACACTTTTTTAAATCTCTGTTTACTGTAAAAGAAACTGTAATGTTCATCAAACTTTGTTACCCTTTAGACTATAAGATCTTAACAGTATACCTTCTTGTACGCACCCCATAGACTTTTGCGGAAGGGCTGGGAGGGGGGGGGGGGAGGGGGGGAGGGGGGGAGAGGATTACACAACCTAGCTGTCAGTCGCGACATGCACCATTACAAATTAATACATTTTGTTATCTTTTTGTTTCAACTTATGATCTTACCTTCAGTACCAAGTTGTTCTAGCCAGCTACGCTTGCCTCTACATGGATGCTGAATTTATGGACAAAAGTCCAAGGGCATTACAGAAGCAATTTTAACATGCGCTCTTACTTAGTATTCCTCGAATAATCAATCAGGAGAAGTGGGAGACAGGCTACGTGACTACCCCGCCCCCCCCCCCCCCATCCTGTCGGGAAATTTGTGAATCCTGCTCTTGTGGAAATTGGCATCTCTTCCATGACAGGTGGCTTAGGCCATCTCCTACTGCTCACTTGTACCATTCGTCTTCCCAAACTCTATCATTCCGCACTCGTTTTCCTTTTCGAAAATCTTTCAACTTTTGGCTACCATCCCTGTCACACTTGGGACTGGGAGACTGGGATATGAAATGGGCACATCCATCCTGGAGGCTTGCAATGGAAGCCAGTAAGTGCAGAAGCGCAAACATTTTCTTTTCATTGAATTTATGAGTTTAAATCGCCGCTGGCAACCACGTCTTCTATTCCGCCCACAACGCACTCGCCCTCCTGCACACGGCTCACGGTTCCGAAAATTATGTACTAATTCGTTCCATGACCATTTGTCTCTGGCTCGCGTGGTCCACAGAAACCGATATAGAAATAAAAATAAATTAAATTAATACACATGAAAATGTATGGTAAAACAACACTAGTCGGTCTCACTCTCCAGTAAAAGCGGAAAATGGCGTTAAGCGACCAGCGAGGATTTTTCGACACTGAAAGAAAGGAGGAACATACTGGAAAACTGGCAGAAATTAGTAGCTTACATATCAAATCTACACCTAGTGGTCTTGACAGAACGAATCGGCTGAATCGCTTCTGAAGTGTTGAGCTTTGTTAGAGGTAACGAAGTAGACGCTGCACTTCGCAGGTTTAAAGTGAAGTCACTCAAGTAAAACACATACATATTAGAAAACTGAGACTGTTGTCATCGAAGGGAGAACCACTCAGTCCGTTCGGACATCAAGAGTTTACCAACAAAGGGCCAGAATGTGGTGGCGGTATCGTTTCAAGACTGAGATAAAGGAATTGAAATTACGTCAGTACACAACATCAAAAATTTGACTTACGTTTCCGAGAAAATGGGCATTGAACAAAATAATGTTAGAATGTTTTCTGTTTTCCGACACATTCAGAGTACCGCTTTCTATCGTGTTAACTGACTATCAATTAGCAATACACGGCAAAGTTGAATTCTGTGTCTCTCTCCTAGCAGGCGGCATAAACCCGGCTCTTTGTGTTCACGCCGCCGCTGAGGACTAAGATGTTGGTCAGTTTTGCGGACGCAACGCCAAAGTTAGGTGAGGTGTGGGCGGACTGTAGCGGCATCAATTTATTGATGCGAGTAGCTGGCAACCATGGACATTGACAGACAAGCCGTCAGTGCAGCGGCGGGCAATGAATGTCAAGCGTGCCCATCTTGCTTGTGACAGCGTGCCTGGCCAAGGTAGTAGCCGATGTCAACACGGCTCTGTACGTGACGAGGGACGGGACAGCCACTGTCGCTACTGCATAGACAGCAGCCTCGGTGGGGCGAACAGAGTTCGGACGGCCACTGAAGGAGGACTCTACCAGCAACTTGGAGTACGGAACGGACAGACGAAATGGGAAGCGTGTGGCAGAGCAACGAGGCTGCCTGGTGAATGCATGACCGAGGCTGCTGATGAGATGGTGTCAACACGGGGCATCATTCTGGCTGGAGCAGCGGATGCTGCATGGCCTCGTGGGGGTACAGTGCAGCCAGGAGTGAAGAGTTGGTTGCTGCGGTCAGTTTTTGGATATAACAGCTGGAATGTGTGTTTGGTAAGACCAGTGCTAACCTGTACTGCATACGTCTGAATCTGGGCTGTCCTAATTATGTTTCCTAATAATTTAGGTTGTGAAACACTTAGCTGCTTTTGGTCCTACTGTATTCAGCTGGAGAAGTTCTATTTGTGATATTATACTTGCCATTGCTGTTGGATTTCATTGTTTTACTGTTCTTATCTTCTGGGTGCAGCAGATTGTACATAAACTTGGCTTTGTTGTGAATTTTGTCTCACTGTGTTGCCTTGAGTTGTGCTCTGCGAAAACTACGACTCGATAATCTTGGTGCTATACATAAATGACGTAGAACATGACAGGTTTACCGTTGGTAAGGAAAGAAACATAAATGAATGTTTGAGAGAGGAACTGCGAGCCCACGAGTTTTCTTTGTGTTTCTTTTTTTTCTTGTTGTTTGCACATGGCTCAGTGTTAGTCCATCGTCTACTTTGTATCCTTACAGGATCTAAATTGCATTTTAGAAGTAATAAAAGTTAGCTAATCGCGTAACATCCGCGAGTCTATGTAAGCAAAGGAATTACTTTCGATGCAAGTACAGTCTACATGCACAAACATAAAATACATATTTATAGTTATTGTTCTTATTTTGTATGCAATAGAACTTTTTTCGTCATGATGTATGGGAAGAGTTTCCTGTTATTATTGGTATTATTTGAGTAAATTGCTTCTTCTAGTGCTATATGATAGATCTGTATTGCCTTCTTTATTTTTACTACAACACCCGTCTGTTTCGCTTTACAAATCAACAATTTTCTAATAAAACCTGAATTATATATTGAAAATTTCAATTTTGCTATAAATAATATTTTAAAGAGGATAATTACGTAGAACAAAAATGTTCCATAGGTTGCTGGACCTTTATATATCCTCTCTCAGCGTCTGGACGATTCGCTGCTTCCGGTTTTGGGAAAATCTTGTAAGACATTGATTGCATAAGTAAGGACAACAATCTTTATGAGGTGCCGCCCTAAACTACAAGTAACACTTACTGACAAAACATATTAGGAAAACTACCGTAGTCTGCGCTTACTTATGAATAGTCTGTGTTAGCAAATGGCAATTTTAAAACTCTAGTATTGCCTGTCGAGTATTAAGTAAGGTTTTGGTATAGGTTGGGTACATTTTAGGATTTTTTTCTGATGTAAGATATTTTATTGGATATTCTCTTATATTCCTTTTGCTGTGCGTTGTTACTTTTGTACATTAACTGACACCTCTGTTTTTGAAAGGTTGAATGAATTAACAGGGACTGACTCATTGATACTCTCTTCGATCGTATTAGGAATCATTGTGTTGTAATTTTGGTGTGTTATTCTGTGGTCCATTATTTGCAGTGAGCTGATTTCAGGGTGGGCAGTTATTTAACGGTGTATTATCTTGTGTTAGATCTTGATATTTTGTTAATCGAAGCGCTTTCTTTGGTTGTTTCTTCATCTGTATGTGCTCTTGATTGTTCATACTTATCAAAATTCAATTAAGTTTGGTTAAGAGTTAACGCCCAGACAATCCCCAGCCACTTTTCACCCCCATCGTTTCCTACGCCACATCTTCTGACAATTGCAGTCGTATCCAGACGATATCTGAAAATAACGTTATAATTAGCAAAACAATTATATGAGAAACCAGCCGAACACAAGAGTGCTGGTAACATTATTACCAAACTGGTAATCAAATGTTTTACTACTTTGTTTGAATATAGTGTGAAAATTCATGAAAACATGTTTCCATCTGAATTTCCTATGCTTTGCTCATCTCACTGGCCTCTAGGCAGCTCGTAAGTCATCAGGTGTCTCCTTTGTAGTTCGGGGACTGAGGCCACACGATAGCGTCTGCCGTAAAGAGACACTGCACCAGGAGCCGACCCAGCAGTGCCTCGTATCGCAAACAAGTTGCGCATGCGTGGCCAAGGGCCGCGCCTTGGGAAATGTATCATAATTGATAAACAGCTCCCAAGGTGACCCAGAGACCGCAGAAGTTGGCATCGTGCTGGACAACAGTATTAGCAACTTGAAAGGGACGGACCGCCAGCTCCGAGCAAAAGACCACTGCCAGAGGAGGCCTGTGTGTGTGTGTGTGTGTGTGTGTGTGTGTGTGTGTGTGTACCCCAAACAGAAGCAACACACTACCTCAATGGCCTACTCCCAAGCAGTAGTCTCAGATACGACACTGTGGGTGCTTGTACGAAGCAGAACGTTTCAGAGACGCCGCGGAAACTCCCTGAATGAAGAGCGTTGTGACTGACAAAAAAAAATGGTTCAAATGGCTCTTAGCACTATGGGACTTAACTACTGTGGTCATCAGTCCCCTAGAACTTAGAACTACTTAAACCTAACTAACCTAAGGACATTACACACATCCATGCCCGAGGCAGGATTCGAACCTGCGACCGTAGCAGTCGCGCGGTTCCGGACTGCGCGCCTAGAACCGCTAGACCACCGCGGCCTGCTGTGACTGACAATTCGCAATTTTTCACAAACACAACTTTTATTGATGTAAGTTCACAAGGTTGATGACAGAACAACAAACGAGAGGTAACTCCTAATTGAGACGAACCAAAGTTCACTTTTAATTTTCCACAAAGGTTCGTGGTAACACACAATAACACACTGGTAACAGTCCAGTTCAGAGACTAAGACGTAATCTTCAACGGACGCGGTACACGAGGTCGGCATCTGAATTGAAATTCGGGGCTGGTTCTAGCCCCTAAATAGCTGTCTGCAGCCAATCAGGTGTTGGCGTAGTGATACTTCCTGCAGGCCGTGGCTCGAGCTCCGCCTGCTGGAAGCAGTGCTCGGAATGTCTGTTTCCATTGTATGTAAATAGCCGGTGTTTACCCTGGTGCCTTTGATACGCCTTGGGCATAGACAACCTCGTCCTCTGTAGTGTAATATGGGTTGCCGGCCCTCAGGGGCTACCTTGGCTCCCGTATAACAAAAAGGATTCGCCAAACAGAATAGAGAGGAAGGAAAAACAGCAACTATTTCAGTACGACATGAAAGACTGGCGGAGAAACCTAACAACCCGTCCAGTCGGAAGAAGAACGCCAGTTTGACTTTCTGGAAATTAGAAACACCGAGCTACCGAGCTTAAGCTTTCAAACAAAGTGTAGGGAGACACTCTGCTACATTTCGTATAACATTCTGTTACTTGCGACTGTCTGGAACGTCCTGCCTTGGATTCTGGTGGTGGTGACTGACGTCATCTGACAACACTAGAGACGAGTGGGCTGTGTGAGTATGACGGCTCGGAGGCCAGAAGGTCGCCATTTTGAATCACCAGTCTTCTGCTGGTTTCATTTAGCGCGCCGTCCGCCCCTGGTAGCTGAGTGGCCAGCGCGACGGAATGTCATGCCTAACGGCCCGGGTTCGATTCCCGGCTGGGTCGGAGATTTTCGCCGCTTACGCATCCTCACCTGAGGATGGCACGGCGGTCGGATGGTCCCGATGGTCCACTTGTGGCCTGAAGACGGAGTGCTTTATGGACTGGGTGTTGTGTTGTTCTTATCGTTTCGTCCCCATCGACACGCAAGGCTCCGCAGTGGCAGCGAAAGACTTGCACCAGACGAACGGTTTAACCGACTAGGGGCCCTAGCCACACGGCATTTCCATTTCCATGTAGCGCGCCAAGGATTCTTGTTTTGTGCAAACCTCTACATCTCAGAGTGAGCACATCCAACACCCTCACTCATTTGTCGGATATATGATAGTTTCTGTCTTCCCCTCCGGTTTCTGTCCTCTACAGTTTCTTCTAGTACCATAGAAGTTATCCCTTGATGTCTTAAGCGTTATATTAGGAATCGGTTCACCTAATTTCCAACATCTTTCTGTGGTAGTGGTACTACATGTCAAACGCTTCTGTTCTCTTCTGTTCCGGTATTTCCATAGTCCATGATTTATTTCCATGCAATGCTACGCTCCAAATACACATTCTCAGAAATTTCTTTCTCAATGAAAAATGTTGATGTTTAATATAGTAGACTTCTTTTGGTAAGAAATTCCGTCTTTGCGTGTGCTAGCCCGCTTTTTATGTTACGTCGTTCGTCATCTGTTTTATGGTTTTACATGGCGTTTGATGTTCACATGGCGATTTTCAAATTTATCACGATCCTTGAAACGTTTATCATGGTGATTTGAATGTGTTATGCCAAGATTAGCACCATAAAATTAAAAAAAATTAGAAGTCAGCTGTACGGATGAAAGGCAACGGCCTTGCAGCAGCGGATACACCGGTTCCCGTCAGATCACCGAAGTTAAGCGCTATCATGCTTGGCCGGCACTTGGATGGGTGACCATCCAGGCCACCATGCACTGTTGCCATTTTTCGAGATGCACTCAGCCTCGTGATGCCAATTGAGAAGCTACACGACCGATTAGTAGCGGCTTCGGCCAAGAATACCATCTTAACGGCGGGGAGAGCGGTGTGCTGACCCCACGCCCCTCCTATCCGCATCCTCATCTGAGGATGACACGGCGGTCGGATGGTCCCGGTAGGCCACTTGCGGCCTGAAGACGGAGTGCTTAGTGTATGGGTGAAACATTATGCTTAGACATGCAGAAGTCCTTTCACTTCAATTTTTAAAAAATCTACGTATGATGTGCAAAGTTTAGGTTTTCTTATTTTCCCCACTTTCATGTGAAGCCATGTAAATTAGAAGGGATGACGCATCATCACTAATATAGGATACGTGGGGACAAGAGTGCGTACTTAACACTTTTCTATTTTTCCCTTTTGATTTTCTGGTTACATGACAATGAAAATTGTACACAATACACCTAGGAGCATACTTTACACTGTATCATGAGTTCAAGATTGTCTGTATGATGTGTTAAAATTATAATTAACGAAATGTTAAAAATGAAGAAAATAGATCTTCGCCCCTGGCCTGGGGTAAAAAGAAGGTTGTATACCTGGAAGAATCCTGGAGATACTAAAATGTATCAGATAGATTATATAAAGGTGAGACAGATATTTAGGAACCAGGTTTTAAATTGTAAGACATTTCCAGGGGCAGATGTGGATTCTGACCACAATCTATTGGTTATGAACTGCAGATTGAAACTGAAGAAACTGCAAAAAGGTGGGAATTTAAGGAGGTGGGACCTGGATAAACTGAAAGAACCAGAGGTTGCACAGAGTTTCAGGGAGAGCATAAGGGAACAATTGACAGGAATGGGGGAAAGAAATACAGTAGAAGAAGAATGGGTAGCTTTGAGGGATGAAATAGTGAAGGCAGCAGAGGATCAACTAGGTAAAAAGACGAGGGCTACAAGAAACCCTTGGGTACCATAAGAAATATTGAATTTAATTGATGAAAGTAGAAAATATAAAAATGCAGTAAATGAAGCAGGCAAAAGGAATACAAACGTCTCAAAAATGATATCGACAGGAAGTGCAAAATGGCTAAGCAGGAATGGCTAGAGGACAAATATAAGGATGTAGAGGCTTTTCTCACTAGGGGTAAGATAGATACTGCCTACAGGAAAATTAGAGAGACCTTTGGAGAAAGGAGAACCACTTGCATAAATATTAAGAGCTTTGATGGAAATCCAGTTCTAAGGAAAGAAGGGAAAGCAGAAAGGTGGAAGGAGTATATAGCGAGTCTATACAAGGACGATGTACTCGAGGAAAATATTATGGAAATGGAAGAGGATGTAGATGAAGATGAAATGGGAGATATAATACTGCGTGGTGAGTTTGACAGAGCATTGAAAGACCTGAGTCGAAACAAGGCCCCCGGAGTAGCCAACATTCCATTAGAATTACTGACAGCCTTGGGAGAGCCAGTCCTGACAAAACTCTACCATCTGGTGAGCAAGATGTATGAGACAGGCGAAATACCCTCAGACTTCAAGAAGAATATAATAATTCCAATCCTAAAGAATGCAGGTGTTGACAGATGCGAAAATTACCGAACTGTAAGTTTAATAAGACGAATGGAAAAACTGATAGAAGCCGCCCTTGGGGAAGATCAGTTTGGATTCCGTGGAAATGTTGGAACACGTGAGGCAATACTGACCCTACGACTTATCTTAGAAGAAAGATTAAGGAAAGGCAAACCTACGTTTCTAGCATTTGTAGACTTAGAGAAAGCTTTTGACAATGTTGACTGGAATACTCTCTTTCAAACTCTGAAGGTGGCAGGGGTAAAATACAGGGACCAAAATGCAATTTACAATTTGTACAGAAAGCAGATGGCAGTTATAAGAGTCGAGGGGTATGAAAGGGAAGCAGTGGTTGGGAAGGGAGTAAGACAGGGTTGCAGCCTATCCCCGATGTTATTCAATCTGTATATTGAGCAAGCAATAAAGGAAACAAAAGAAAAGTTCGGAGTAGGTTTAAAAATCCATGGAGAAGAAATAAGTACTTCGAGGTTCGCCGATGATATTGTAATTCTGTCAGAGACAGCAAAGGACTTGGAAGAGCAGCTGAACGGAATGGACAGTGTCTTGATAGTAAGCTATAAGATGAACATCAACAAAAGCAAAACGAGGATAATGGAATGTAGTCGAATTGAGTCGGGCGATGCTGAGGGAATTAGATTACGAAATGAGACACTTAAAGTAGTAAAGGAGGTTTTGCTATTTGGGGAGCAAAATAACTGATGATGGTCGAAGTAGAGAGGATATAAAATGTAGAATGGCAATGGCAAGGAAAGAGTTTCTGAAGAAGAGAAATTTGTTAACATCGAGTATAGATTTAAATGTCAGGAAGTCGTTTCTGAAAGTATTTGTATGGAGTGTAGCCATGTATGGAAGTGAAACGTGGACGATAAATAGTTTAGACAAGAAGAGAATAGAAGCTTTCGAAATGTGGCGCTACAGAAGAATGGTGAAGATTAGATGGGTAGATCACATAACTAATGAGGAGGTTCTAAACAGAATTGGGGAGAAGAGGAGCTTGTGGCACAACTTGACTAGAAGAAGGGATCGGTTGGTAGGACATGTTCTGAGACATCGAGGAATCACAAATTTAGTATTGGAGGGCAGCGTGGAGGGTAAAAATCGTAGATGGAGACCGAGAGATGAATACACTAAGCAGATTCAGAAGGATGTGGGCTGCAGTAGGTACTGGGAGATGAAGAAGCTTGCACAGGGTAGAGTAGCATGGAGAGCTGCATCAAACCAGTCTCAGGACTGAAGACCACAACAACATCAACATGCCCTTGCCACCAGCCTACTAAACTGGAGCAGTGGAATATTTTCGTTTGTGAGGCAGCAGACGACAGGAGCAGTACATGGCCTCTGCTTGAAAGCGAATCACACTAGCTTCCTGCGAATAAACTGTTTTAGGTAATGATGCCCGTAATAGCGAATCATCAGCTCATCATTGCTCAGGCTATCTGAAAAAAACTTGAAATTTGATGAAATAATTATTCAGCAAGTCCCTCATGGGACGAATCTTGAACAGTTCATCTCTTTCGTCAGCTTGGATTCTGTTCGGATCTGATTCATCATTGAAATGAAGGTGGCACTTAATTTGCTGGTATCTGTTGCGGCCCATACACTGTCACACGCACCTTAGAAGTATATCAAAGATTACGCGTTCGATGGATCAGAGCTGTGATTATTGTTCTGTGTAGCATATTGGGCACTTTCACTGGCAGCCAAGTTAAGTACTTCTTCATCAAAATATTCTTCAGTGCAATCGACTACAGACTTTCCTTTTAGTACCCCTATCAAATGGGATTATCGTTCTTCAGTTTCCGATATACTGAGGTAGGTCTTAATGTAGGTAGCGTGTTCTGTTGGTCAGTTAGAAGCGATATGAGCTTTCACTTTCTTCTTGCGATGGCCTGCATTTTCCTCGTCCCCCCTGTCTTCCTTAGTACAGGGTGGGACAAATGAAAGTGGCCCAGAGCGGATATCTTTTGCGGCCGTATTAACGGAGGAGCGAAAGACCTTCAGTTACTTCCCATAAGATGGAGCAACTGCCCATACAGTCGACCGAACCTTGGAGCACATTTACACAATCTTCACGTCTGACGGAGTTGTTAGCAAAGGTCAGTCTTGTCGCGGCCCTAGCTGGCCACCCAGGTCGCCTCATCCGTCAGTCTGCGATTACTCTGTGTGGGGAGCCCTCAAGTCTAAGGTGTATCACAACAACCCTCATAGTCTTCAAGAACTGCAGCAGAAAATTTCGGATGAGACTGCAGCAGTTCCAGCAGTCCACCTTCGATCCACCTTAAGCAGCTTGCTGGCCAGGGCCCAAAAGTGCCAAGAGATGAACAGTGGACACTTTCAACATCTGCTATAGTTAGGTTAGTACTGTATTTCCTTCTCTATGCTGTGTTTCTTTAGATCCTGAAACTTAGTTCTGGACCACTTTGCTTTGGCCCCCACCTCCCCCGCATGAACTTCCAAGATATCTGATACATTAGCTGGGAAAGTATCTTCCAATATATTTTCATCACAGTCAGACCTCACATCTACACGATCTAGAGGGAGCTCGATGCTCGGTAATGTTAGTGGTCGCTTCACACTCATGATCAGAAGAAAAAATGAAATTGGGATTATTTACAATGTATTCAATTTCCGTTATAGAAAGTGCTTTACAGGGAGTCGTTGTGCCTGGGGATAAAATATTTCTAAATGTTGTTTTAGGTAGAACCTGCCATGAGCCCCAAATGGGGACTGACGTTCAAAGAGCCCAAACGAGAAAATGATATAAGCACTGGAAATAAAAAAAAATCTATGGACATGACTTAAAACCACTACAGAACATGCCACTACATAGGCGCTGACAGTTATTTACATAATAAGATAACTTACACTGTTTTGAATATGTTCAACACTGGAAACGCTAAAAACTTTACTTCTTCACACAAATAATCCTCTACAGTTCACTCATTTAACAGCCTCTAATAAACAATCAATGCACAAGCTTGAAGGGGTCTAAACAACAATACAAAATTGTAATAATTGCTGCCAACATAATTATAAATACAAAATTTACGCTAGTAAGACAAATCTCCAAATGAGGATCGTGGCAGTTAATGGGTTAAACATCAAAATATGACATTAACATATCACTAACTTAAATACAAAACATTTTAACACAAGAAAACACATTTTTTTTATTATTTGGCCTTTTCTACGTACACTTTCCTGCAGTTTTTGTATGTCCATCCTTTTGACTGGAGGTCTTAAGGAGCAAGGCCGTTCACTATTGTAAGAAAATGAAACGCCACAGCCGTCCTTATGATCTTATTTATTGTGTAACTATCAGTTTCGGCGCTTCATCGCGGCATCTTCGGGCCGTAGTTGATGCTGAAGGGGTTATCATGATCCATATACACACTGCATCAGTGGCCTACATAACTGGTTTCTGCACTTTTCCGGTAAAGTCTGTATTCCTGCTTTATTTTCATTATAGACTCTATGGCGGGAAAATTATGTTTAGACCGCAATGTATCCAAGTTGCTGGAAAAAAATCCATTTGTGCTTTATTGAACCCAATTGTTTTTCCGATATTGATTTTCTCCAGTTGCCTCAAATTTAAATTATGATGAGCGAATCTAGTCTTCCCCTGCCACTTGGGTTCCTTTATTAAATGGGTAATTTACGCCATTACTTTCGGTAAACTGACACGCTAACGTTGGAAGTGTTTAAACCTAAGGCCATAGAACACAGAATCCAGATAGACACAGTGCTCCGCCAGTTCAGTCTCCTCTGTCTCCGTAAATACTGCCTTGAAACACCCCAATGATTTTACCCCTTAGCCTGCTATAAGTCTTTTACGCAATGTGGATTCTTTACACCCAAGCCTTTTAGCTGCATTTATAGTGGAAGATGAATTTTCTATTAGCTCTTAGCCTTCTATAATGTTTTAGAAGATAGCCGCGTGGAGGAATCTTTTGTCTTGTAGTTTCTGTAATCTAGTAGAACTAGTCTTATTAATACTGAATCAGTCTAAGCGAAATAGTGAACTATAAACTGACATCCATTAAATATCTTAAACAGACCTCGCATTCAATAAAAGAATCGAAGAAAGAAAAGAGAAACGTCTTGGGTCAAAGGTACGCATACGGACATTTGCCCCAGCTAGTTCGTAGGTTCGTGGCCCTGATTTCTGAACTTCTGGTTTCAGCTGCATTATATGGCAGCTTGTTAGATATATAGTTACGTACGAGGTATTGGAAATTCTTTGGGATTTTGTTATAGCAGGCAGATAGCCATCACTTAAACTGTAAATACTTAGATCGAAAGCTCCAAAAAGTAACTCACCTCTTATCTCAAAAGCTTCAAAGTGTAAACCATCACAACACACCTGACTCTTCCACCATAAAAGCTCCCAATTGAAGATACAGGGCAGCCACACTACACTCACAAGTAGGAAAAACACTATATTCGGATCTTTGTTCCATGCACACCTTTGGTCCCGCTACCCTAACCATCTTACACGGAAACATCGTAACGTGAAAGACAACAAAAGCACCAGGAGAAGGCGTCTGATGTCCAAGGAGAGATCCAACTGGAAGAAATATGCATGACCTGGCGAACTGAAGACCACACCAGCAAAGCTTTCGTCTGCGACACTTTTCTGCAGAGTGTAACTAGCTCATACTCTGTTCAACATCAGCAGGTAAAATTCAGCGCGAGCAATTGATAGAACAATTTGACGTAGACCGATTCATTTTCACTGTAGAAAGCGAACGTGAAGTGTAGGGAGTCTCCACTCTACGGCTGTAGAATGCTTACATCACTCTTTCGATCCTTAGAATATCTACAATGCTGCCTTATCGCATAGTTGAGATTGTGCCATGAGTGAAATGACAACAGCATGGTTGTCATTGTTGTAGCCGAACATATCAACTTCAATGAGAATGATGTCGGTACTCGCACATCCCTTCACCCCTATCTCAAAATAACCAACAAAAATGTTGTAACAGATAATATTCACATGCATTCACTCTATAAAATTGCAAAGTGCTGACGCTGTCTCTTATTTCTGTCATTGCATCTTCGTTGTACAGACTCTACAGTAGGGGCGAGAAACTACATAGCTGTATGATACCGACAGGCATTCGCAAGAGGGGAGAGAGGGAAGGGACTGGTTGTGGTGATGGTGGTGGTGGTGGTGAGCAAGGGATTAGTCTGCTTCCTCCCCCCCCCTCCCGCCCCCCCCCCCCCCCAGTCGTTACAGGATTCTCATACACTTCAATGCTAGGGGCTAGGAGATGTAATTAGCTTACTGCAGGAAGGCAATGTGTCTACACAGTAGACACAAAAACTGAACAAAATCGGTTTAATGCAATTTATCCGCTAACTAGTATTTCTGAGTTCTTGATGTAGGTATACTTGCTTATTATATATACAGGGCGGTCGATCTGAAGTTTCGGATGAGATTATCTCGAAAACTATACAAGTGGAACATCAAATGATTCTACACGTGATACCCACCCCCCGCCCCCTTGGGTGGGGGGGACCAACTTTTAAATCTTAAATATAAACCCCCATTTTTTTTGCAGATTCGGATTCTCCATAACAAAGTAATCAAGTTTTGTGTGAAACTTTTTTAAACCATTGAAAAATGGCGCTGAAATCGAGAAAAATTAAAATTGGGGAAGAACTCCGATTTATTTAGACTGATCCGAGAAGGACGCATCATATCGATTTAAAATGAGCACCAATTCTTTCATTACGTCAAATCAAGCTATTTTTTTACACATTATATCCTATGCGCCACAGTTTTTGTTGGAGGGAGGCGGAATGGTTTTAAAATCTCGTTAGGGAACTCTTCACAATTGCTTTACTCACCCGACTGTGGTGTTACCGTGGGCAAACTGCGAACTATGGCTCAGTATAAAGGTCGGTGCAATGCGATCAGACGTCACTTCACTTTCAGACTGTGAACCGTAAACATCAACTGACGAAAGTAAATTATTCTTTAGCGAAACATGGCTCGCTACCCTCCTACAGAGATTGTTGATATGATGTTAATTTTATGTGAATGCCATAACAATTACGCTGCAGCTGCGCAATTGTAAGCGTATCGTTTCCCAAACAGACGACTTCCAAGCTAAAACATTATTGGGAATTGCACTCAACGAGCTCGAAATAGGTACATGCACTGTCCACCTCGTCATCGCGAATACAATGAAAACGACGCTCTTACCCTTACCGTTCTCGCCTGTGTTCAACTGGATCCCGAAATTAGTGTTCGTGCGATTCAGAGACAAACTGGAATACCGAACTCAACTGTTCTGTGGATTTTGAAGGCACATAAATATCATACGTATCATATCACATTGACACAGGCATTAACGCCAAAAGCTACGCAGATACGCGTGCATTTCTGCCAGTGATAAGAGGTGACAATGATTTTTTTTAGATTCATCATGTTCACTGATGAAGCCACATTGAAAAACAATGGCGAATTAAGTCGTTATGCTTGTCATTATTGGTCCCCTGTCAATCCACACTGGCACAGACCCGTTGACACTCAACACAAATGGTCGTTACTGACCTGGTGTGGAATTTTAGACGGTTACTTGATAGGACCGTATTTTTTTGACCGAAGTGTTACTGGTGAATCTTATTCACAACTTCTCCGCGATGATTTGTTGGAGCTAATGGAAGATGTTGATATAGAAACTAGGCAACGAATGTGGTTCCAACAGGACGTAGCAGCTCCCCATTATGCTAAAAACGTGCGGAACGTTTTGAATTTAGGGTACCCTGGCCGGTGGATAGGACGCGATGGACCAATTCAGTGGGCTCCACGTTCACGAGACCTAACATCTCCTGATTTATTCTTGTCGGGTTATTTAAAAAATATTGTTTATGAAAGACAGCCCAAAATCAGAAACGATATGGAGCAACGCATTCGAAGAGGGTGTGCAGCCCTACCACGAGATGTGCTGCTCAAAACTGTGGACAACTTTCGCAGACGATTGATTTTATGCATTGAAGCGAAAGGGAGAAAATTTTGAACAATTTATTCGTGGCTAATTCCATTAATTAAGCACCCCAAATTGTGAGAGGCAAGGGGACTCACACTAATGAAGCACCCCCAACATGTGAGAGGCTAGGGGACTGACACTAATGAAGCACCCAATGGGAACATCATTTTACTACGTCCATGTCCTCCTAATGAAGCACCCAACGGGAACATCATTTTACTACGTCCATGTCCCCCTAATGAAGCACCCAATGGGAACATCATTTTACTACGTCCATGTCGTTGTTCCTGGGTAACGCTAATAGCAGGATACAGTACATTTTGTACAAAAATAGCTTAATTTGGCGAAACGAAGAAATTGTTCCACATTTTTTAGGATTTGATACGTCCTTCTCGGATCACTCTAAATAAATCGGAGTTCCTCCCAATTTTAATTTTTTCGATTTCAGCGCAATCTGTCAATGGTTTAAAAATGTTTCAGACAAAATTTGATTACTTTTTTTTATGGAGAATCCGAATCTGCAATAAAAACGGGTGTTTCCATCTAAGATTTAAAAGTTACCCCCCCGCCCCACCCAAGGGGGCGGGGGCTGGGCGTCACGTGTAGTATCGTTTGATGTCCTCCTTTGAGCTTACGAACTTGTCTTACACACTATTTTTACCCGATGTATAGTTTTCGAGACAATCTCATCCGAAACTTCACATGGACCACCCTGTATATGTAAAAGTCAAATATGACATAAGGGTAAAGAGGGGGACAATTTTCTTGGTGTTGGATATGTTTCCTGCATGCAGTACACTGGGTTTTTATATTAGTTTCACGATTAAGTTAATTGTTCTAAAATAGAACTGTACATATAAACGTCTATTATTGTAATAAAATTGGGCTGTTTTATATTACTGTATAACATTTGACGTTTTCATGGTTGTCTGTCTAGGAGCAATTTTACCATACGAATCGTCCCTCAGGCAGAATCATTTACAGAAAGGTTTAGTTCTTATGGCATCAGACGTATCGAAAGAAATAAACGCATTTATATAAAAAACCGGACGAGTAAGAGTGGGCACCGCGCACTGAGGGTTCCATACGAACTTAATTATGTGTGTAGGTAGCTCATCTGTAGGTTTTGATGAAAGAGTTTGCGAGTATCAAAATATGAGACATAAATGGCCGTATGTTTTGATTGCATTGACTTAGAAACTTAAATTGTTTTTAAGTTGTAAAGAGGCCGTAGACCTTAGTATGTCACATAAATTTAAAATTGACACCTCTCGCCGTTCCTCAGGTCATAAAAGAAGATAGCCAGAGGGATAAAAAAACGATGCTGTAAAGCACGGAACCGTTCAAATGGCAACTTGCCCTTCCTCGAAAATTTTCTGCTTACGGCTATGCTTACACCCATTTTATCAGAGCACTTCGTCCGGGGTCTTCGATTTTTAGTTTCAGATGTGGTTCATGTACATACCAATGTTGCCCCTCTTTTCCTAGAACTTGGACCTATTTTCCTGAGAATTTTGAGCCTATCACTCTATCTTATATCGTCGAAGATGTTTTATAGATGAGGGCTCTTCCAGAAAATACAGACATTCTTGTATGTAGGGCAATAGTGCTGAAGTCTGGGTGGCTTTTATGTCGGAATACAAACTCCTAGTGGCAATTTTTACATTACAATGAATAGCTGACGGTTCGGTGGCACGACGTCTCGGAAAACTTGAAAGCTGTGGCAAGGTTTTCTTTTGAGAAGCTTTCAAAATCGTTTGATTTTTTTCAACATAACACTGGAAAACAGTGGCAAAACAGTGAAATACGACAAAAATGGTGAACATGCTTGGAAAATAGCCGTCAGAACATAACATGGAAATTGGCAAGAAATAATATCGAATTGAGAAAAAAAAAAAAAAGAAATTCGCCGCAAAATAAAAACAATTTGTCTTTTTGCTACCTATAGTTTACACCTAATGCCCCAAAAGTTTTAAACATCTTGCAGCATCTTACCCTGCCGAATGTCGACAAATCGTATGGCGGGATAAACACTTGGAAAGAGATGTTCAGGCTGGTCTATTTATCTTCACCATCCCAAATAACTTGTTGTCCAAAAGCAAAATACAAAATGTACGAAGTAAAAGTCGTTCAGCTACCCAGGGGAGCATTAACCAGCATGACAGCTTTCATTGTAACTTTATTCGTTACGTATACAGGGTGATCCATTGATCGTGACCGGGCCAAATATCTCACGAAATAAGCGTCAAACAAAAAAGCTACAAAGAACGAAACTTGTCTAGCTTGAAGGGGAAAACCAGATGGTTCTATGGTTGTCCCACTATATGGCGCTGCCATAGGTCTAACGGATGTCAACAGTTTTTTTTAATAGGGACCCCCATTTTTATTACATATTCGTGTAGTATGTAAAGAAATATGAATGTTTTAGCTGGACCAGTTTTATCGCTTTGTGATGGATAGCGCTGTAATAGTCACAAACGTGTAAGTACGTGGTATCACGTAACACACCGCCGGTGCGGACGGTATTTGCTTCGTGATACATTACCCTTGTTAAAATGGACCGTTTGCCAATTGCGGAAAAGGTCGATATCGTGTTGATGTATGGCTATAGTGATTAAAATCCCCAACAGGCGTGTGCTATGTATGCTGCTCGGTATCCTGGACGACATGATCCAAGTGTCCCGACCGTTTTCCGGGTAGTTACGTCATTTAAGGAAACAGGAAGTGTTCAGCCACATGTGAAACGTCAACCACGACCTGCAACAAATTGTGATGCCCAAGTAGATGTTTTAGCTGCTGTCGCGGATAATCCGCACATAAGTAGCAGACAAATTGCGCGAGAATCGGGAATCTAAAAAACGTCGGTGTTGAGAACGCTACATCAACATCGATTGCACCCGTACCATATTTCTGTGCACCATGAATTGCATGGCGACGACTTTGAACGTCATGTACAGTTGTGCCGCTGGGCACAAGAGAAATTACGGGACGATGACAGATTTTTGTGAACGCGTTATATTGAGCGACGAAGCGTCATTCACCAAGAGTGGAAACGTAAACCGGCATAATACGCACTATTGGGCAAAGGAAAATCCACGATGGCTGCGACAAGTGGAACACCGGAGACCTTGGCGGGTTAATATATGGTAATTGGCCCCCATTTTATCGATGGCAATCTAAATGGTGCAATGTATGCTGATTTCCTACGTAATGTTCTACCGATGTTACTACAAGATGTTTCACTACATGACAGAATGGCAATGTACTTCCAAGATGATGGATGTCCGGCACATAGCTCGCGTGCGTTTGAAGCGGTACTGAATAGCGAATTTCATGACAGGTCGTCGAAGCACCATACCATGGCCCGCACGTTCACCAGATATGACGTCCCCGGCTTTCTTTCTGTGGGGAAAGTTGAACGATATTTGCTATCGTGATCCACCGACAACGCCTGACAACATGCGTCAGCAGATTGTCAATGCATGTGCGAACTTTATGGAAGGCGAACTACTCGCTATTGAGAGCAATGTCGTTACACGTATTGCCAAATGCATTGAGGTTGACGGACATCATTTTGAACATTTATTGCATTAATGTGGTATTCACAGGTAATCACGCTGTAACAGCATGCGTTCTCAGAAATGATAAGTTCACAAAGGTACGTGTATTACATTGGAACAACCGAAATAAAATGTGCAAACGTACCTACGTTCTGTATTTTAATTGGAAAAAAAACTACCTGTTACCTGTTACCAACTGTTCGCCTAAAATTGTGAGCCAGATGTCTGTGACTATTACAGCGCCATCTATCACAAAGCGAAAAAAGTGGTCCAACTAAAACATTCATATTTCTTTACGTACTGCACAAATATGTAATAAAAATGGCGGTTCTTATAAAAAAAAACGCAGTTGATATCCGTTTGACCTATGGCAGCGCCATTTAGCGGGCCAACCATAGCGCCATCTGGTTTCCCCCTTCAAGCTAGACAAGTTTCGTTCTTGGTAGTTTTTTCGTTTGGCACTTATTTCGTGAGATATTTGGCCCAGTCACGATCAATGGACCTCCCTGTATATGAACAGCAGTAAGTCTTTTTTGAATAGTACCCTGTCTTTATTTCTTGTCGAGAGCTGTTCGAGAACGTGTCACAGTGTACTATTAACGATTTCGAACAACTCTTGAGGGGAGGAAGTGGATTACCGTACAAAAAAGGTAAGGTACCATTTAAAAAAGACGTACTGCTGTTAGTATCTTCGTAATGAACAACGTTACAAGAAAATCTATCAAGCTGGTTAATGTTCCGCTGGCAGCTACACAACATTCACTTGACACATTTTATGCTTTCCGAAGGACATCATTTTCGACCTTGACTGTATGTTTGTTAGAAATTATTATTTAAATTTTGCTCCTGGACACCCAGAAGAACATAGAGAGTTGAGACAGTGTGGTTATGCGAGACGTACTCCTTGGTCCAGCGCCGCACGGGCGGCGGCTGCCCCACGGCGAGGCAGGGCAGCGAGAGCTGGGCGCGCGGCGGTGCTGCCATCTGTCGGCTGAAGGAGGCGATCCTGGCGGGCGCGCGGCCAGACGGCGCCTGCTGCACGCGGCGCGACGGGGCGCCCTCGCCGGCCGCCGTGGCCGCCGACACCCACAGCTCGTAGCGGCGCTGCTCCGCCAGGTGCGACACGCGGTACCACGTCTGGCCCGCCGGGATGTCGAACCGGTCCCGCGTCTGCAACACGCACCCCTCCCTCACTCTCGCGCAGGAGCGAGCAGTGGTTTCCGAGCTGGGGAAGGCGGCGACATTTATCGATCGGTAATATTGTACCAGGGCTGTCAAAAGCGTTTAAAATCTGTACCTCTTTTCAGTTTCACAGGCAGATACCAAAGGTGAATCAAAGACGTGACCTATAGGTAGCATGTTGAACCACCGACCTCAGACCTCCCGACTCTTTGGATACTTCCGTAATACTTGGGAGCGCGAGTCGCAACGCCTGCAATGTAGACTTCCCTCGAGGATTAGTGCCTGCACAGGACAGCCTAATCCCCAGGCGGAGCGATACCTGCATATTCTAGTGCCCTATTACAGACGTTAGAGCTCCAGTTCACCTCATAATGGGACTGCACCTACTTTTCATCACAGATTCAATCCACATTTATGGTATATGCAGGAATTCGTCTCACAAGGGGACCGTCCATAATGTAAATCACGGATTTCGATGCGCTTCAAATGTGTTGTAGAGGCACTTACCCTGAGTACGTGGCTATCCAGTTTTTTTAGCGATGGGTTTTTGAGAATATCGATTTTGAAGTTCATTGCGCACTTTGTATATCGGTAACATTACATACCGGGTGATCAAAAACTCAGTATAAATTTGAAAACTGAATAAATCACGGAATAATGAAGATAGAGAGGTACAAATTGACACACATGCTTGGAATGACATGGGGTTTCATTAGAACAAAAAAAAAAAAAAAAAAAAAGTAATACAAAAATTCAAAAAATGTCCGACAGATGGCGCTTCATCTGATCAGAATAGCAATAATTAGCATAACAAAGTAAGGAAATTCTCAATATGTGCACCATCATTCCTCAACAATAGCTGTAGCCGAGGAATAATGTTGTGAACAGCACTGTAAAGCTTGTCCGGAGTTATGGTGAGGCATTGGCGTCGGATGTTGTCATTCAGCATCTCTAGAGATGTCGGTCGATCACGATACACTTGCGACTTCAGGTAACCGCAAAGCCAATAATCGCCCGGACTGAGGTCTGGGAACCTGGGAGGCCAAGCATGACGAAAGTGGCGGCTGAGCACACGATCATCACCAAACGATGCGCGCAAGAAATAGTTCACGTGTCTAGCAATATAGGGTGGAGCGCCATCCTGCATAAACATCGTACGTTCCAGCAGGTGTTTATCAGCCAGGCTGCACATAATGCGATTCTGTAACATATCGGCGTACCTCTCACCTGTCACGGTAGCTGTCCAGCGCCATCTGTCGGACATTCTGTGAACGTGGTTTGTTTTGGTTCTAATAAAACATCATGTCATTCCAAGCATGTGTGTCAATTTTTACCTTTCTATCCAAGTTATTCCGTGGTTTATTAAGTTTTCTAATTTATCCTGACTTTTTGATCACACGGTGTATTCCGAGCACGTCAGCGTAGCGCAGCGGTAAACGTTCAAGGCTACCGTGCTGGAGGTACCGTGCTCGAATCCAGCTTGCGGAGTAGATTTTCGGCATATTTAATGGCACTTGTGATTTCACCTTTTGATTCTTCGTTCAACTCCTCTACTTGTGGATCTTCTTCTGCCTGCACTACTGCAGAAACACTTGGTTCTTCCATTTCACAGAATTTTTCTAGCACACGGCACTAGAGACGCTTTGCGAGCAACTGACGCCATAATTAGATGCGAACGTAAAGGAATGCAACTCACATCCTCATTGGCCGCAACTGGGAGCTGGGTTTCCCGTTACGGCTAACGGTATTTACGGGAGAGGGGACGATAATGGGCGGAGATCGATTTCAGGTAACATAAGAAGCGGCTGTTTTACGAACATTTGGAACTCCAACTGCGAACAATAAACGGAATGAATGTCTGAAAAAATTAATAACTGAATATATCTTTATAATTTGGCACACCTTGTTGATATTCTTTGAAATAAAACTGAAAAATTCGGTCGACTTTGAAAAGAAAAAAAAAAAAAAACTACACGAGCAGGATTCGAACATTGTATCTCCAGTGCGGTAGCCGTGAACCTATATCGCTGCGCTACGCTGACTTATTCGGAATACACGTAATGTTACAGGTGTACAAAGAAAGCAATGAACTTCAAAATAGATTTTCTCAAAAACCAAGGCCCGTCGCTAAAAAAACGGATATCCTGGTACTCAGGGTGAGTGCCTCTACAACATATTTGAAGCGCATCAAAATCCGTGATTTACCGTATGGAGGGCCCCCTTGTCAGAAGTGGGAACTCCAGAAGGCTTGGCGTTTAGGAAAAAAAAAAGAAAAAAGAAAATGCATCTTTGGCGTGGGTCGGTGAGCCATGAGCTATGTATATTAGCGTAGTTTCCAGGCAGTGAATGGTGCAGTGAAACGAGTACAAAACTGTAATCAGAAGGTCATGAGGTCGAGTCCCTTAGCGGTAACATTTCTCTCATTTTCAATTTTTACTATACTTATACTGGAAATTAACCGAACTAATGCTCTCTGCATTTATGAATATCTTCGCAAAAGGAGCGATCACGAGGACTACGCAAGTAATGGTCCAAGAAGGGATCGTTATTGAAACATACGGGAATTCGTTAGTTTCATTTTGACGTTCGATCACCGTTAAGTGCGGTCGGTTGCCACACTGTGTGGCGAGAATCTTTTATGAATGTAATCAAAGATTGTGCCCCTACAGAAACGTTAAAACAAGAATGTAAGTATAAAAATTCGCCAACGGGCTTGCCATAGTGGTAACTGCGGTTACAATCAGAAGACCAAAATTACGCGCTGTCGGGCTGGGCTAGCACTTGGATGGGTGACCGTCAGGTCTTCTGAGCGCTGTTGACAAACGGGGTGCACTCAGTCCGTGTGAGACTAATTGAGGAGCTACTTGATGGGGAAGTAGCGGCTCCGGTCAAGAAAACTGACAACGGCCGCGAGAGCGGTGTGCTGACCACATGCGCTTCCATATCCGCATGAAGTGACGCTTTTGGGCTGAGGAAGATATGGCGGTCGGTAGGTAGTGCTGGGCCTTCAACTCCTGTTTGGACGGAAAAGAGTGAAAAATTAAAACGTATGCAAGATGCTGAGAGAATTACTGCTTCCCCTACTTTTAAGATGAGTGTAACCCCAGGAAGTGTAAATCATCAAATATAATAAAACGATTTAATTTTGCATACGAAATTTTCGTGTATGCCTTACAATCCCTTTCTGGGAATTTTTTTGCTGTGTCCTCGTGGATTCTGTAAGTACAACAATTTCTTGAAAATTTATTTGCTGTGCGACATTTCGTTTGCCTTTCCTTACACTCCTTACACGCACAGGTTCCGCCGTGCCAACCGCTTACTAAAACCTACGCTACCATAAATGGCTCAAGGTACTCTTCTCGGGTATGCAGCCGGCCATTGTGGCCGAGCGGTTGTAGGAGCTTCAGTCTGGAACCGCGCAACCGCTACGGTCGCAGGTTCGAGTCTTGCCTTGGGCATGGGCGTGTGTGATGTCCTTAGGTTAGTTAGGTTTAAGTAGCTCTAAGTTCTAGGGGACTGACGAACTCAGATGTTAAGTCCCACAGTGTTCAGAGCCATTTGATCGGGTATGCAGCTGGGTAATGTAGTCATCTTGACTATAGTGTAAGTAGGCTGCACAAGGGAACCTACTAATAATGCACTTTATTTCGCAAACCTCATCAGTTAGCAAGAATATTCTCAGCAACGGAAGGTCGCGGCCCATGTTCTGTACCCGAGAAGACTATCATCAGTCATTACGGCGACGAAGTCTACATAAGCACATAAATGGCTCATGCTTTGCCCTACCAGCGCCAAAGAGGCTACTTTTCTAAACGATTGACCATCTGGAGCTCCGACTTCTGTCACTTTCATTTCTGGCCAAGCCCTGCGTATACCATAAATTTGGACGAAATCGACGATGACGAATAGGTGCGGCCGCTTGTCAGTTCGCCTGTCCGAAGAAGGATCTGTCGCTCTTCGACAACGCACGACACGCCCATGGCAGCATCTACGGCGGTAAGAAGACAGTACTGTCTTTACTGATTGGATTTAGTCTCAGAGAAGCACTGCTACAGGCTGTTGTAGAGCTATTACCTGAAGCTCATGTATTGCTGAACAAATGTTTTTTGAATGATATTTGTAGTTATTTCAGTAGTGCGATTTGTATGCATGTGTATCTGATATTGTTGGTTGGGAGTAGCACCACTGTTCGCAATGATTTATCAACGGCACCTCGTAATATGTCGCAACTTACAAGTGAGCTGCGTCGGGTAGCCGTGTGGTCTCTGGCGCCTTGCCACGGTTCGTGCGGCTGCCCCTGTTGGAGGTTCGAGTCCTCCCTCGGGCTTGGGTGTGTGTGAGTGTGTGTGTTGTCCTTCGTGTAAGTTAGTTTAAGTTAGATTAAGTAGTGTGTAAGCCTAGGGACCGATTATATCAGCAATTTGGTCCCATAGGAACATACCAAAAATTTTTCCTTACAAGTGAAGTTACAACAACAGGGTGGAGCAGAGGAAACGCATGTTTTTCACTATTTAATGACTCGGACACGGTTTGATAAAAATAATAAAAACAAGCCTTAAGTGATAGATTTTTTAATCCACTTTTGAAATACACGTACTTTAATTAGGTTCCAAAAATAATGCTTTGGAGGTGACACCCTTCTTGCTGGATACAAATTTGGATCCTCTCCCAAAAATTATGCATGGCTCTCTCCAACATTTCATTCGGCACGGCTTCAATTTTCAGACGAACGGAATTCTTCGGGTCATCGATTGTGCGAGGCTTGTTCATCTACATCTACTTTTATACTCCGCAAGCCACCCAACCGTGTGTGGCGGAGGGCACTTTATGTGCCACGGCATTACCTCCCTTTCCTGTTCCAGTCGCGTATGGTTCGCGGGAAGAACGACTGCCGGAAAGCCTCCGTGCGCGCTCGAATCTCTCTAGTTTTACATTCGTGATCTCCGCTAGAGGTATAAGTAGGGGGAAGCAATATATTCGATACCTCATCCAGAAACGCACCCTCTCGAAACCTGGACAACAAGCTACACCGCGATGCAGAGCGTCCCTCTTCCAGAGTCTGCCACTTCAGTTTGCTTAACATCTCCGTAACGCTATCACGCTTACCAGATAAATCTACGACGAAACGCGCCGCTCTTCTTTGGATCTTGCAGACTTCTGATTTTAAATATCCCCACAAATCGCATATCGACAAATCGGGTGAGTGAGGAGGCCAGTAAACATCATCATATCTCGAAATAACGTGGCCTGGGAACATTTGTCCAACCACTTCCATGGATACTCTCGCTGTGTGAGCTATAGCACCGTCCTGCTGAAACCATATTTCTCTCATGTTTACTTGACGTCTTTCAAGTTCTGGACGAAGAAAGTTGTTTAACATTTTAACGTAGCGCGCCGGTGTCACAGTAACTGCAGTTCCTTCCTCTTCAAAAAAAATAGGGTCCAACAATCCCCATCTTTGAAATGCAGCACCACACTGTTACTTTTAAACTGTGGAGAGGTAATTCATGTGGATTCTCCAGCGCCCAGTACCGGCAATTTTGAACAATGACGTAACCGTCTACATGAAAATGTGCTTCATCACTCATGAAGACTAGCATTTGCATCTTCTGTAAAAATTTCGTCCATTGCGCGACAAAACTCTCTGCGCTGCACAAAATCCCCTTCACTAAGCTGCTTGACGATCATCATCTTGTGCGGGTGAAACTTCAGATCATCATGTAAGAAGCGGTGAAGCGAATGCCGTGACATACCTAGCTCTACAGCCTGCCGTCCAGCCGATCGTTTCGGACTAGCAACAACTGCCGTTCTCACTCGGTCTACGTTTTCTGGAGTACGAACTGAACGGGGATGACCAGATGGTTTCTTTTTCATCACAGATCCAGTACTTCTAAACGCTGGAAACCATCGGAGTCAGTATTTCGATCAGGCACTGCACCTCGACCCCAACTCAAATATTTGGACAGAAAAGACGTTGCACTGTGACTACGGAATCATTGTTTCTAAAGTACTGCACGATAACGAACACACGATACTCTACGCTCCAACGCTCCGTAGCGACTGAAACTGCATTGTATGGGCAGTCTGCCAACATTTATTTATTTATTTATCGTATCCAAGACATCACCATTTTACAAAAAAAATTATATTGCAATGCAAGAGAAGCAGTTATAATACAATAATACATGGTTATAAGGTAAATTAACTACAGTAATATAGAAAAGTATGTAACATATAATGATAAGCGCTAAGGATGCGAAACAGAGCGATTTTCATATCCCACGTGAAGCCCAATACACTGCAGCTTGAATAGCCTTGTCATTTGCTTCAAATAGGTCTTGAGTCGAACACGGGTTGTTTAGTTTCCTGCAGACCAGTAGGTGATGTGGGTCTTGCTGTTCTCCACACTCGCAGGGCTCGTCTGCACTGATGTAGCCCCATTTTTCCAAGTTTGCTCTGCATCTTGATACGCCTGTTCGTAGTCTATTCAGGGCTTTCCAGGTCGTATACGGGAGTTCAGAGCCAGCTGTGGGTTCTTCCCTGGGGCTATTCCCTGGTCTTCCTGGGTCCACATTGTACCACAGCTCTTCTCGTCGTGCTCTAGGCGATAAAAGAGTTGCTTCAGTTGTTCGTAGGAAACTCTTCCTTGATTTAAGTCGGCGAGGTTGAAGATTGTATCCGAACATTGGATGTCTGGGATCTGTCTCCTGTTTATGTTTCTCGATTTCTGCGGCAGTCCTTCTTCTGATGTCTGGCGGGGCTATGCCCATGAGGTGGTACAGCTGCTTTGTGGGAGTTGGGCGGAGGCATCCTGTCACGATGCGTCCAGTCTCATTCAATGCTATATTTACTTGTTCAGCGTGGGTGGAATTTTGCCAAACGGGTGCCGAGTGCGGAGAACTGTAGGTTGCGCTCCCCATCTGCGATTTGCTAGCTTGCGGATGATGTTGTTCCTGGCACTCACTTTCATCTTTGTGGCCAAACAGTGTTCCTTGTAGGTGAGAGCACGGTCAAGTTTAATCCCAAGATATTTTGGTGTGTCGCAATGAGATAGATGTTGTCCCTTCCAGCTTATGTTGAGTTTCCTCCTTGCTTCCTTATTACGTAGGTGGAAAGCACAGACCTGGGTTTTTGCTGGGTTTGGCTTGAGGTGGTTATTATCATAATAGTCACCCAGCTTTTCAGTCGCTAAAGTTAATTTACTTTCTACCTCTTCAAAGGTTTTTCCCTGGGTGGCAACGACTGTATCGTCTGCATAGATGAAGGAGCGAGCGTCCATGCTGATCGGTTGGTCATTGGTATAAATATTATACAGCAATGGGGCGAGGACGCTACCTTGAGGTAGGCCGTTTTTCTGGGTCCGCCATCAGCTCTTCTTCGACTGCAGCGTGACAAAATACCGCCTATTCTGCAGCAGGCACTGGATGAATTGCGCCAGTCGGTAGTCTTTTGTGGTGTTATATATTTTTGATATTAACTTACTGTGGTTTATGGTGTCGTAAGCTGCTGTAAGGTCGATAAAGGCTGCACCTGTAATTTGTTTCCGCTCGTATCCATCTTCTATATACTGTGTAAGGTTGAGGATTTGTCCGCAGCATGACCTTCCTGGGCGGAATCCTGCTTGCTCTTTAATTATATTCTTGTCTACATGTTCTGAGATGCGGTTAAGGATCATTCTTTCTAAGGCTTTACAGAGCTGACAAAGCAGGGAGATAGGCCGAAAATTTTTAGGGTCTGTGGGGTTTTTTCCAGGTTTTGGTATAGCTACTATATTTGCCTTCCGCCAAGTCTTGGGGATTTTCATTTCAAGAACAAACACGAAAGGAGCCTCCCCGAAGATCATGACAACGATCGGTCGTACCCTGGGCAACGTTAGGCCTGTGCCTAACGGCCAATCCTTTCAACACCAAGACACCGCAAAAAGTCTGCCAACATTCATTCAAGGTCAATACCCTCTCTCGTCCCCGCGTACTAGCGATTTAAAAAACATGCGTTTCCTCTGCTCCACCCTGTATATTTCTACATAGTCACCATCACGTTCTATAGCCTTACGCCAGCGTTGCGTACGAGTGTGTCTTCCCCGTTGGTAAAAGCTGTTGTCCTATACACTATTTGAATGGCGGTTTCACATCAAAGTTGCCCGTACAGACGAAAGCCCAAGGGCTCCAGTTCTGTGCTATTGGGTGGATGAGGCAACAATGTCCAACCCAGTTTAGCGAAGCGTTTATAGGTGGACGTGTATTGGCGTGCATTGTCATGTTGGAGGAATATTTATTTTGAATTCTTGTCAGACCGAAGAAGTCGGTAATCGTTCCTGCGTTTGCTCAGAGTCTTCAGGTAAGAGTGCGCCACTGAATTAACATCAACACATCCGTGAGAATGGCACCATGATTATCCCAAATGACTCTAATCATGACCGTCAGCAGAGGAAGTTACCTTCAATTTCTTGCTTTTATTTTTTTCGTGGTTATAGATGGCGCCACTCAAGTGACTGCCTTTTGGTTCCTGGCTCAACGTGCCGCACCCAATTGTGATGTGTAGCTCTGCGTGACAGAAAATCTTCTCCACTGGCCTAAAACAGCCCCAACAGTTAAGACGGAATGGCTTTTCTTTGAATCTTGTGGCATATTGTGAGCAGCCATAGAACCCACATGGATCACACCTTTGAATATCCAAGAGTCTGTCATAGCACACTTAGTTCCGACGCTCACCAATAGCAGCAGAGCCAACCATCGAGTTGTGATGCGCCGGTCTGCACGAAGGACGGCGTCCCCGCGTTTCATACTGTCGGCAGCTGTGATTGTGACAGGACATCCTGGATGTGACCGATTATGGAGCTTAGTTTCTGCACTTCCTGAACCCTTAATTCTCTTTGCTCATCGCAAAACAGTAGTCCTATCAACTGAATTATTACCATACACTCAACGCAAACGTTTATGGATATTAACAGAGCGTCTTTTTCCGCAGCCGTGAATTCAATTACAGCACACTGCTTTTAACGACTGTCTTGTGAACTCTCCAATTTGATTGTTCACAACGGCTCTACCATCTGATGAAACTGTTCGAAACATCGTACACGTGCAGAAGGAACATAAAATCTGAAGCACCTACTGTATCAGTAATAATAATAATAATAATAATAATAAGTAAAAGAATAAAAAGCTCGTGGTTCTAATTTACTAAACAACCAATATAATTACGAAAATGATCAAATACGGCACATCAGCTTCGCTGCATGCTTAATGTTTCTTGTGTTTGCCAGTCTGAACTTGACACGTTTAACGTTTTCGTCTGTGTCCAGTCTGTGGCGTTTATGAGCTCGCGCTGAAGAAACAGTGATGTTCCCACGACCTCACAGGTCCTATGCTACGACTGCCTGACAGAACTGCCATGTTGCTTTAAGTGTTTAGAAGGAAATATGCCGTATTTGGTGGTTTTCGTATTTATACCTGGGTATTACCCAAAGATACTGTTTGAATGATACACCACATTATAGATGTCTCCAAAATGTGCATTTTAATAGGCTTTGTTGCGCTAAAGTGTCAGGAAATGACATGGCTAGACATATTACCAGTTCAAATTGTGCTGTTTCAGAAATAACACAGAAGCAATACTCTCCACAATGGAACCTGCTATAATGCACTTTATTCTGCGAACCTCATCAGTTAGCAAGAATGTCCTTAGCAACTGAAGGTCGCGGTCCATGTTCTGTACCGTCATTTTCGTATAAACATTCGTGAAACTCTTGCCAGGTGGGGACACTTACATTTTAAATTTCTCTCACATGAAGTTCAGAACTCAAATATCAGTTCGCCAAGGCAGTTCAATGCAATTATTATCAAAAATTCTCGAGAAAATCTACTTTGAAGTTATCCGAGAGTCTTTAGTATACGAAAATAAAGTCGTTCTTTGATAGTCACCGTGGTTCTCCTGTAGCCTGTTCGCTTGCTAACCTGGGGGCGTCGGTTCCATTCCCACTGGATCCAAATTTTTAAACATAGGTGCATCTTCTACGAGAATACCAGTGAAGCGTTAGATACATTAAGATTGAAAAAAATCGATAGCGTTCGAGACTGGTAATCGCTGAATCGCTGGTTTAAGCCTAATTTTGGTTCGCACGTCTTCGTGTTTTTAATTACATATCGCACAAAAAAATCCAGTTTTGAATGCAAATAATAATTCTTAATTACTCATCTTTTATAAAAGGTAGTTAATAAAGATTGCTTAATTATAAAGAAAGATTACAAATTAATTTCCTTTTCATCTTTACGTATTTTACGCTTCACAGAAATCCTTCTAAAACATGCGCTTTTGTTTAAAATTTCGCCAGAGCCGGCAGCTGAAACCTGGCCCTGCACAATACGTGAAAGCATTCTGCCACATCGCCGCGCAGACTGTTTAGAAAAACTACTTTGCTTTAGGGGATTAAAGATGCTAGGAAAACTTCAAAGTCGATTTTCTCGAGGATTTTTGGTTCAAATGGCTCTGAGCACTATGGGACTTAACATCTGAGGTCATCAGTCCCCTAGAACTTAGAACTACTTAAACCTAACTAACATAAGGACATCACACACATCCATGCCCGAGGCAGGATTCGAACCAGCGACCGTAGCAGACGCGCGGTTCCGGACTGAGCGCCTAGAACCGCTAGACCACCGCGGCTGGCGAGGATTTTTGAGACTTGCAAAAAAATACGATTGCCCTCTGGGCAACCATCCGTTCAAGCAGTTTGCAAAGCACGTTGGTGGGGTCAAGCAGTCGGTAACTGTCGACACACGTTGGGTTCTTACCTGACTTAAGGATTGTGAAGGGAATACTATCTCGCCATCTTCGAACCAAATATGATTGAAGGCCATGAGTAGATGTAGTCACTGAGTAACATTCAGGTGCTGGATCATCTGATTGTGAATTTCATCACGGCCTGGAGACCAATCGTGAGATGAGGCAATAACCTGAAGCAATTCCCAGTCAGTGAAAGATTCATTATATGATATGGCTTGGCGTAGGGTAAAACATAGGGTGACACCTCCAGCGTGTCTTTTCTGTAATAGAACAGTAGCTGGATAAGAAGAGGACGCTGATGCAGTCGTAAAATGCATCACTAGGTGTCCAACATGTTGATGACGGAATATTTCCTTACATCTAATATGGTATCAGAAAATTACATCCATCGTTTTTAGCTACAGGTATGTCTCCCTCTTGCCTGCCTCCAACGCCCCACCCCCACGCTCCACCGCGCCTCCCTCCCAACTCTCTCTCTCTCTCTCTCTCTCCCTCCCTCCCTCTCTCTCTCTCCCCCCTCCCCCCCCCTCTCTCTCTGTGTGTGTGTGTGTGTGTGAGAGAGAGAGAGAGAGAGAGAGAGAGAGAGAGAGAGGGAAAGAGAAAGAGAGAGAGAGAGAGAGAGAGAGAGAGTTCACGTAATTACTATTACTTATATAATTACTATAGCCAAGAACAAATATTTTTAACATGACATACCAAACCAAATCCATCGAGCGATCTAATGTAGACTTTGTACTTTGTCAGTCTTCCATTGGGATATTTTGGTGGCCTCCATGAAATCAGGATCGTTTGTGAATCCATAACAAGCGCTTTGATGTCAGCTGGTTCTCCTGGAACTGCAAAAAAGGATTTTGAGTCAGGTTTTATCATGAAGCTGAACGTGAAGACAAGACGAAAATTTATGTGTACCTTGGTACACAAAATAATTGAAAAAAGTATTACAAATTTTCCAATGTACGTTTTTCCGAAGAGTAAAAAATAAACATTGGTAACGAATGGAATGTTATCACAAATATCTGTCAGTGCAATATACAGGGTGGTTATTATTAAAGTGTAGGTGCTCAGAGAGGTCCAGTGTGGGCTTTAATTATCATATGTCAGCGAAAATTGTTAGACATGCTAATGCGTTAGTGTGGAACCGATTCACGCTGGGGAAAAAGGCTCCAATTTTGAACACCAGACTTGAGACTGGCGCTGTGAATGTATTAAAGACGTATAGAGACGTTTCCATATGTAATGAATTAGGACCGGAAAGGTCAAACACAAGAGAAAGGCATAATGTAGCTTTTATTATTAATCGACGCTTACACAATTTGTCAGTATGTCGACGAGCTGCTGCATCTGTAAAACGACAAACTCAGCAGCTGCTTGCAGAAACTCTGATGGAATCTCAGCAACGTATTCCTGTATATTGGTCTTCAGTTTAGGCGGGAACCGAACGTTTCCCTGGTGAACGCGTTCAATTAGATATCCCCAGAGGCAAAAGTCAGATGGTTACACATCAGGAGATCATGTAGGATATGCACCTACACTACCTCTGGAGATAACACGTTCGTGGAACATTACAGTAAGCAGATCTTTCACTGGGCGAGTGACCCCATCTTGCATGCAAAAAGTGGTGATCACACACTGCGCTCTTCCAAAGCAGGAGTCACATGCTGTACAAAGAAGTCTCGATAGTGTACAGACGTCACGGTACACGTGACAGGCCCTCCGTATGTATTCTCTTCAAAGAAGAACAGATCGAGAATAAAATTGCTGATGAATTCACACCACATAGTGACATACTGCGAGTACAACAGTACTTCGTGCACAACACGCGGCTTAACAGTACCCATACGTGCCAGTTCTGTGTGTTCACTGCACCCTGTAGTATGAAACGTGCCTCGTCACTCCGTAGAATATAGCCTGGCCACTTCGCGCCTTGCCAGAAACCGAATAGCAGTCCGCCTCCTTAGCTGAGTGCGTCTGACCGCCATGCAGCAGGCCCGGGTTCGATTCCCAGCTGGGTCGGACAGTTTCTTCACTAGGGAACTGGGTACTGTGTTGTTATCATTATTTCATCATTATCGGCCGGCCGGGGTGGTCGAGCGGTTCTAGTTGCTTCAGTCTGGAACCGCGCGACCGCTATGGTCGCCGGTTCGAGTCCTGGCTCGGGCATGGATGTGTGTGATGCCCTTACGTTAGTTAGGTTTAAGTAGTTCTAAGTTCTAGGGGACTGATGACCTCAGATGTTAAGTCCCATAGTGCTCAGAGCCATTTGAACCATTTTGAACTATCATTATCAACATGCAAGTCACCCAACGTGTTGTCAACTGATAAAACTTGCAACTCTACGGTCGATCATCTCTAAGTGGGAACCCCAAGCCATCAGAGGCTACAATCATTTCATTTCGCCGAATAGAAAATTCAGAACGTTGCTGCGGATCGTGTAGCATCAGTTGCTGCACCGTCTGGTTCTTGTGCAGGTAGGAGCGTAAACTTGACCGCAAAACTTTCCGTACTGTCGACCACTGGATGGACAATTCTCATGACACTTCACGAGCATTTGCGCTACCCAGGGCACAGCATGACTTCTTCTAGGATAGGACGCCATCCCCTTCCGGATGCCACACCAAGATCGTCCGTGTTTTCTAATCTCTTTGTCGTCTTATTTAAACCATTTAATGAGATCTGGCCTCTCCCAAGACCTTTTAGTCAGCGGTACTCTCTCAATGGAACACTGCAATTCCTGCCGTTCACATAAAACAGTTTCAAGATAGCCACACCGTTCAGTCATGTTATGGCTTGTCAGAATAGTGTAGATGTCATACCATGACAGAAACAGTGTACAGCGCCAGATTTGCACCTCGTTGCAAAAACTGGAAGTAAACCTTTTCCAGCGTAAATCGGTTCTGCATTAGCGAATTAGCTTATCTACCAAGTTTCACTGTCATACAATAATTATTGCCCAAGCTGGATCTCCGTGAGTAGTTGCATTTTATTTATAACCATTCAATAATTGTTTCGCTCTCTTTAGGAGATTTCACATACGTGTGTCGCTCTATCAATTGAACTCAATTTTTCGATACAACAGATGTTGAACCAATGGTTACTTTTCCATATTTTTATTCAAATAGTCGTTAACTAAATGAACTACATTATTTTGAAATCTTAAGTTCTTAATTATAGCATTTGGAATTACTGCACAAAACTTCAGAATGGCTATCTGACCAAAAAGTGAAGCACCCAGAGGAATTGGTCGTATGCCAAGGTGACTCTGTAGACGTGCACACCATCGGCGGTTATGTAAGTGATTAGAGTTAGTAATTCCCTATGACAGGTAGAGCAGATGCTAGAGTGCATTAGTGTCGTGCCTATATAGTCCTGCTAGGGTATATAAGGGGCATGAACTCCATCAGCTGTTGAGTGATTACTGTGAAGGTAACAGAGAAGCCGTATACTAGTATGAGAAAGCGTTATCAGCAACAGGCAGAGTTTGAATGAGACCTGTTTGTGTGTCTCCATTTCGCTGGAAGGCTGAACCTTGCAACATCCAGATTTGTGGGACATTCAGATGTGGCAGTGGTCTGGTGTAGTCTGCATCGTATCTTGAGGGTAGACATACTTGTCGTCAAGGTTCCGGTTGACCACAGCTGACCACCACAACGGAGGATCGGCGTATTCTCTCCCAAGCACCTTGATATCTCTGTCTGCCATCAGAGAACAAGTAATTGAGCCCCTGCAAAATTTTGCGTCATCCCACACCATGGCTGGGTGACTAACAGCAACCCGACTATTCAGTTACCGTCCCATGAATAGACTGCTGTTAACACCACAGCACAAGTGGTTTCGTATTGTGGTGCCGTAATCGGAAAGCATGGACTATGATTCGTGGCGTCGCATTGTGTTCAGCGCTACATCGCTGTTCTGCACTACACTGGAAGGCTGGATGACGTGAGGAGAAAAACCGTTCTTCCTATGTTTTGGAGAGGCACCACGGCTTTACTCCTGTTTTGTTTTGTTTTAGGGCGCAAAAACAATTAGGGGCTTTACTCCTGACGTTACGGTGTGGAAGCCATCGGGCATGACATCGGTTAATGGTTGGTGGTGATTGAGGGACGACGCAGCGATACGTCACCGATGTCCTGCGTCCTTACGTGTCAACTCTGAAGCGAAAGTATCGTGGTGACATTTTTCAACAGGACAATGCTTGTCCACACACGATGCGTCTCACTAGGAACTGTGTGCATGATGCTGAGGTACTCCCGTGACAAGTGAAATCACCACATCTGTCCCAGACAGAACATTCGTGGGATCTGATAGGACGTCAACTCCACCCTAGTGACAGTATGATGGGTATCAAGGGCTAAGGATTGGGGTCATCTTGCCTTAGGAGAAGATACGACAGCTTTGTGACATCCTTCCCAACCGAATCAGAGCATGCTTCCAGGCCACAGGGGGTGCAACATACTGATAAGCTGAGTCATACAGCCAAGTTCTTTGTAAATTTAACTCGATTTTGTAATCAATAAAATAGCATCAAGTGGCTTCTCAACCCCTAAAGTTTCCTTTAGTTTCTTCCTGCCATTATGGGTGCTTCTTGGTTTTTTCATACAGAAAAACTACAAACATACCTTTTAGAGAGCCCATGGCGCGAAGGAGTTGCATGTGAGAGCTCATGGGAAGCATATATTAGGTAGGTGTATAAGTTCGTAGCGTCTTTCCAGAAGTTTCATCAACACAACAGATAACGTAACAGAGACTTTAATAATCAGTAATATATTTTCCTACACTATTTGCTAGTCTTCCAACGCTGGGGTAACTTTTCGATCCCGCAACTGCAGAAATCACGTGGTTTTCAGGCGAAGAACTCGTCAATCCTTGGTCGGAATCCATATTCAGCCGGAAAGGAAGTTCTTAAAGGTCGTTTGACGGAGAGGGAGAAAGGTGGAAATCTGAGGGCGCAAGATCAAGTGAATGAGGTGGGTGCATAATTTCCCAATGCAGACAGTGTTTTTTATCTGTCTAGCAGAATGCAGGAGAGCGTTATTGCGGAGTAGCATCACTTCACGCAACCTTTCTAGTCGTTGTTCTCGGGTTGCATCTGCAAGACGTCTCTGTTGTTGTCAGTTAATGTCAGCAGTGATGGATTCACCTCGGGGAATCAATTCACAGCACACCACACCGCAACTGTTCCACCAGATACGTGACATTATCTTTTGTGGATGCGCAAAGGTCTTTGTGCGGGGAGTTTCTGCTTTGTTTGGATTCGAACATTCCCTCCTTTTGATTTTCATTGTGTTAGCATAAACACATTATTTATCATCACCAGTAACGACACAGGATAGAAATGGTCGGTGCTGTTCAGGAACCAACTGATAATGAGCAAGCAGAGATGAATAAATGGCCACCCACTGATTTCTGTGATTTTGCCTTAGCGCATTCAGTACCCATACACCAATTTTTTGAACCTTTGCCATTGCATGCGAATGTCGCACGATGGTGTAACAGCCACAGTTCATCACATTTAACAGTTCTCGAGTAAATCGTCGTGGAGCATTGTGGATTAATTCGTTTGAACGATCTTCATAAAACCTTGAAGGTCTTCACCAATGTGGACTCCGTGTGCATACCGGGGGGAGTCATTCCAGATGTGGAAAGGGTCCTTCCGGATGCCATGAAGCGTACAGGGTGCACCCATCTGCAGGTGGTCGCTCATGTCGGCACCAATGATGTGTGTCGCTATGGATCGGAGGAAATCCTCTCTGGCTTCCGGCGGCTATCTGATTTGGTGAAGACTGCCAGTCTCGCTAGCGGGATTAAAGCAGAGCTCACCATCCGCAGCATCGTCAACAGGACTGACTGCGGACCTTTGGTACAGAGCCGAGTGGAGGGTCTGAATCAGAGGCTGAGACGGTTCTGCGACCGTGTGGGCTGCAGATTCCTCGACTTGCGCCATAGGGTGGTGGGATTTCGGGTTCCGCTGGATAGGTCAGGAGTCCACTACACGCAACAAGCGGCTACACGGGTAGCAGGGGTTGTGTGGCGTGGACTGGGCGGTTTTTTTAGGTTAGATGGCCTCGGGCAAGTACAGAAAGGGCAACAGCCTCAAAGGGTGCGGGGCAAAGTCAGGACATGCGGGGGCCAAGCAGCAATCGGTATTGTAATTGTAAACTGTCGAAGCTGCATTGGTAAAGTACCGGAACTTCAAGCGCTGATAGAAAGCACCGAAGCTGAAATCGTTATAGGTACAGAAAGCTGGTTGAAGCCAGGGATAAATTCTGCCGAAATTTTTACAAAGGCACAGACGGTGTTTAGAAAGGATAGATTGCATGCAACCGGTGGTGGCGTGTTTGTCGCTGTTAGTAGTAGTTTATCCTGTGGTGAAGTAGAAGTGGGTAGTTCCTGTGAATTATTATGGGTGGAGGTTACACTCAACACCCGAGCTGGGTTAATAGTTGGCTCCTTTTACCGACCTCCCGACTCAGCAGCATCAGTGGCAGAACAACTGAGAGCAAATTTGGAATACATTTCACATAAATTTTCTCAGCATGTTATAGTCTTAGGTGGAGATTTCAATTTACCAGATATAGACTGGGGCACTCGGATGTTTAGGACGGGTGGTAGGGACAGAGCATCGAGTGACATTATACTGAGTGCACTATCCGAAAATTACCTCGAGCAATTAAACAGAGAACCGACGCGTGGAGATAACATCTTGGACGTACTGATAACAAACAGACCCGAACTTTTCGACTCTGTAAGTGCAGAACAGGGAATCAGTGATCATAAAGCCGTTGCAGCATCCCTGAATATGGAAGTTAATAGGAATATAAAAAAAAGGGAGGAAGGTTTATCTGTTTTGCAAGAGTAATAGAAGGCAGATATCAGACTACCTAACAGATCAAAACGAAAATTTCTGTTCCAACACTGACAATGTTGAGTGTTTATGGAAAAAGTTCAAGGCAATCGTAAAATGCGTTTTAGACAGGTACGTGCCGAGTAAAACTGTGAGGGACGGGAAAAACCCACCGTGGTTCAACAACAAAGTTAGGAAACTACTGCGAAAGCAAAGAGAGCTTCACTCCAAGTGTAAACGCAGCCAAAACCTCTCAGACAAACAGAAGCTAATTGATGTCAAAGTTGGCGTAAGGAGGGCTATGCGTGAAGCGTTCAGTGAATTCGAAAGTAAAATTCTATGTACCGACTTGACAGAAAATCCTAGGAGGTTCTGGTCTTACGTTAAATCAGTAAGTGGCTCGAAACAGCATATCCAGACACTCCGGGATGATGATGGCATTGAAACAGAGGATGACACGCGTAAAGCTGAAATACTAAACACCTTTTTCCAAAGCTGTTTCACAGAGGAAGACCGTACTGCAGTTCCTTCTCTAAATCCTCACACAAACGAAAAAATGGCTGACATCGAAATAAGTGTCCAAGGAATAGAAAAGCAACTGGAATCACTCAACAGAGGAAAGTCCACTGGACCTGACGGGATACCAATTCGATTCTACACAAAGTACGCGAAAGAACTTGCCCCCCTTCTAACAGCCGTGTACCGCAAGTCTCTAGAGGAGCGGAAGGTTCCAAATGATTGGAAATGAGCACAGGTAGTCCCACTCTTCAAGAAGGGTCGTCGAGCAGATGCGCAAAACTATAGACCTATATCTCTGACTTCGATCTGTTGTAGAATTTTAGAACATGTTTTTTGCTCGCGTATCATGTCGTTTTTGGAAACCCAGAATCTACTCTGTAGGAATCACCATGGATTCCGGAAACAGCGATCGTGTGAGACCCAACTCGCTTTATTTGTTCATGAGACCCAGAAAACATTAGATACAGGCTCCCAGGTAGATGCTATTTTCCTTGACTTCCGGAAGGCGTTCCATACAGTTCCGCACTGTCGCCTGATAAACAAAGTAAGAGCCTACGGAATATCAGACAAGCTGTGTGACTGGATTGAAGAGTTTTTAGCAGACAGAACACAGCATGTTGTTATCAATGGAGAGACGTCTACAGACGTTAAAGTAACCTCTGGCATGCCACAAGGGAGTGTTATGGGACCATTGCTTTTCACAATATATATAAATGACCTAGTAGATAGTGTCGGAAGTTCCATGCAGCTTTTCGCGGATGATGCTGTGGTATACAGAGAAGTTGCACCATTAGAAAATTGTAGCGAAATGCAGGAAGATCTGCAGCGGATAGGCACTTGGTGCAGGGAGTGGCAACTGACCCTTAACATAGACAAATGTAATGTATTGCGAATACATAGAAAGAAGGATCCTTTATTGTATGATTATATGATAGCGGAACAAACACTGGTAGCAGTTACTTCTGTAAAATATCTGGGAGTATGCGTGCGGAAAGATTTGAAGTGGAATGATCATATAAAATTAATTGTTGGTAAGGCGGGTACGAGGTTGCGATTCATTGGTAGAGTCCTTAGAAAATGTAGTCTATCAACAAAGGAGGTGGCTTACAAAACATTCGTTCGACCTATACTTGAGTATTGCTCATCAGTGTGGGATCCGTACCAGATCGGGTTGACGGAGGAGATAGAGCAGATCCAAAGAAGAGCAGCGCGTTTCGTCACAGGGTTATTTGGTAACCGTGGTAGCGTTACGGAGATGTTTAGCAAACTCAAGTGGCAGACTCTGCAAGAGAGGCGCTCTGCATCGCGGTGTAGCTTGCTGTCCAGGTTTCGAGAGGGTGCGTTCCTGGATGAGGTATCGAATATATTGCTTCCCCCTACTTATACCTCCCGAGGAGATCACGAATGTAAAATTAGAGAGGTTCGAGTGCACACGGAGGCTTTCAGACAGTCGTTCTTCCCGCGAACCATACGCGACTGGAACAGAAAAGGGAGGTAATGACAGTAGCACGTAAAGTGCCCTCCGCCACGCACCGTTGGGTGGCTTGTGGAGTATAAATTTAGACGTAGATGTAGAACGTGAAGGGTCACTAGTGTCAAAATGACCCTCCTTAAAACGAGCAAATCATTTTATTGCCTTGCTCTATCCAATGACATTATTCCTATTAGCGGCGCACATGTCTCTGGCTGCCTGCGCTGCTGTTGACCCTCTGTTGAACTCAAACAGAAGAATATGTCGGAAATGTTCAGATTTCTCCACTTGGCACTCCATTTTCTAGCGTGTACAAAAAAAAAAAAAAATGGTTCAAATGGCTCTGAGCACTATGGGACTTAACTGCTGTGGTCATCAGTCCCCTAGAACTTAGAACTAATTAAACCTAACCTAACCTAACCTAAGGACATCACACACATCCATGCCCGGGGCAAGATTCGAACCTGCGACCGCAGCGGTCGCGCGGTTCCAGACTGTAGCGCCACGTCGGCCGGCTCTAGCGTGTACAGGACCACTCACAATCACCAAATGACAGTATGACAACATTCAACTCAAGTAGCAACAGTGAACTACAAATAAAAAATGACAATCGATAAATAAACCCGTAGCAACTGGACATGTTAAACAAAAACGCTACGAACTTATGCACCAACCTAACATAATGTCGAGAATGGTGCATATGATGTTTAACTTTGATATACAGATAGAAGTTTGCAGTGATCAGTTTCAAAATACGACCAGTGAATTATGTAGAATATTTACTGACATGGATCCGGAAAAGGCATTAAATAATGAAGGTAGTTCTGGATGACAACAAAAGATAAGAAGTTACACTATCAGTCGGTCATTCATGTACTGTCCTTATCGTCAGTTTATTTCTTTTACATACCGGTTACAGTTTTCGGTGAGAGAAAGGAAGGAAGATTATTTAACTTCTCGTCGACGATGAGGTCATTAGAGACAGAGCAGTAGCTCGGACTGTCGAAGGATGCGGAAGAAAGATCGCAATGGCCTTTCGAAGGAAGCAGCCCTTTATTAGCCTTAAGAGATTCAGGTACGCCACGATAAACGTAAATCTGGCGGATCAGACGGGGATTTGGACCGCTGACATCCCGAGTAAGAAGGCTACTGCGCCACCTCGTCCGTTTTCAACAAAGCGTTAATTTCGTCTATTGATCTGTTAGCTTCAAAATTGGAACGGTACACGGATATACAAAAGAGCTTCGGTGCGCATATAAAATTACGTTCTGCTCTGTGTTTCCTTCATAGCAGGGGTGTCCATCCCGCGGCCAGCGGGCCGCATGCAGTTCAAAGGAAGAATCAAAGGGGCGCGAGAAGTGGCCTCTATCACAAATCGATAAAAAAGAAAAATAATGATACAATAATAATAAATTTACATAAAATTCCGAATGTTGAAGATTTTCAGTTTTAAACTCGCCCGTGCTATGCTTGAAGCACCGGAGTCTCGCTCGTATAACAGGCTAATCCGCAATGATTTGTTATCTCACGGCTGCTTCAGTTGCAACTGCGAAACTAGAGACAGAGACGTATAAAAAAATTCGTTTTGAAGACAAAGAGTCTATAGCACTAGTTCTCTGTGACCTTAGTAAGGCATTTGACTGCATCCCACATAAGGCCCTGCTCAGAAAGCTAAAAACATATGGTATAGGGGGATCTGTCCTGCAAACTCTTGAATCCTACCTGAGAAACAGACGACCGATTGTCTCCGTGCAAGGAGCTGAATCAGATGAGAAGAAGCTACAGCATGGTGTGCCCCTCCTGTTCCTTATCTTCGTAAACGTCATAGGCTCCAATGGGCACATCTTGCAGTTTGTGGATGATACAACCTTGTTCTCAAAAGGAGAGAATGTTGTACAGGCAGTCCAACAAGCAGAAGTCTTGTTCAATGAGGCTAAGGCCTGGTTTATCACGAAAAAAATGAAAATTAATGAAGATCTACATCTACATCTACATTTATACTCCGCAAGCCACCCAACGGTGTGTGGCGGAGGGCACTTTACGTGCCACTGTCATTACCTCCCTTTCCTGTTCCAGTCGCGTATGGTTCGCGGGAAGAACGACTGTCTGAAAACCTCCGTGCGCGCTCTAATCTCTCTAATTTTACATTCGTGATCTCCTCGGGAGGTATAAGTAGGGGGAAGCAATATATTCGATACCTCATCCAGAAACGCACCCTCTCGAAACCTGGCGAGCAATCTACACCGCGATGCAGAGCGCCTCTCTTGCAGAGTCTGCCACTTGAGTTTATTAAACATCTCCGTAACGCTATCACGGTTACCAAATACCCTGTGACGAAACGTGCCGCTCTTCTTTGAATCTTCTCTATCTGGTACGGATCCCACACTGATGAGCAATACTCAAGTATAGGTCGAGATAAAAGTCAGAGGATGATACGCAGCCTCAGAAATACTGGAGCACTGGGTAACGCAGCAGATGTTAAACTTCTGGGCTTCCTCATTGATAACAAATTAACCTGGCAACAGCACACCAAACATGTATGTCCCAGACTTTCACGGGTCCTGTACCTCTTGAGGAAACTGAAAAGTATAGTACCAGAACAGTACCTGCTAACTGTGCACTTTGCAATGTTCCACAGCCACACTAGTTATGGGCTGTTGCTTTGGGGCCATTCTGCAGGCTGCAAGAATGTGCTTTTACTGCAAAAGAAAGCAATGAGGATCATTACTTCAGGCAAAAAAACACACCACTGTAAACCAATTTCCACCAGGTTAGGAGTTCTGACTGTTTGCAGCCAGTATATATCGAACTGCCTCTTCCACATAAAGAGAAACTATGAAATTTACAGAGAGAGAAATGAAGTTCACAAATACAGCACTCGCAACAAAGACAGTATCGAAATGCCAAGGTGTCGATTAGCTAAGACACAAAACCGCTTCCCAATGGTGGTCCTAAAACAGTTTAATGCTCTACCTGATGACGTCCAGACTTCACCATGGGAGCAGTTTAAAACTACTATTTTGTGTAAGCTAAAAGAGCAACCCTTCTACAATATTGAAGAATTCTTCTCCAGTAATAGCATAGTGTTTACTTGAGCTGCAGCTCAGTTCCATGACTCCAACAGCAACCGTTACATTTAATTTCATTATATACTTGTATCTATTTTATTGTTGTGATATTATTGTAATCTAATTTATAACTTAAATACGTGTTGCGGTATTAAATTACTATCATAGTAGAGTTGTATTCATGTACCGGGTGATCAAAAAGTCAGTACAAATTTGAAAACTGAATAAATCACGGAAAAATTGACACACATGCTTGGAATGACATGGGGTTTTATTAGAACAAAAAAAAAAAAAGTTCACAAAATGTCGGACAGATGGCGCTGGACAGCAAAACGTCAGTGACTCCGCATGACAATCGTGTATAAAAGGAGCTGTAATGAGAGAGAGAATCAGATGCGCCAGCAGTCGCAGCATGTTGACGTTACCTGAAAAGGCGCTTTTAGTGAAGCTGTATTATCAAAATGGGGAATGTGCTAGTTCAGCGTTAAGATCCTATCGCCATAGGAAGGGGATTCGAACGAGTAAAGGTCCGTTGACAAATGCAGCTGTGGCGAGAATGATTTCGAAGTTCGAAGCCACGGGTTGTTTAGACGATAGACCCCGTAGTGGCCGACCGAGTACAAGGCGTAATGCTGCTGAGACAATCGGCAATCCATACACTACTGTTTGGCTGGCACTGAGGCGTACCCTCCGATGCTATACGTACAAAATCCATTGGTATCATGAACTGTTTAGTGAAGCGGAGGGAATTTGCAGTGTGGGCATTTCAAAAGATGGCGGAAGATGACGATTGGTTGAGTAACCGACGATGCTCATTTTACGTTCCGAGGGTCTGTCAACGCCCACAACTGCAGAATTTGGGCTACCGAAAATCCTAGAACTGTCGTGAAAACTCCATTGCACGACTAGAAAGTCACGGTATGGGTTGGATTTACCATATGTATCGTTATCGAGCATTTTTTTCTTCGAGAAAATGCGTGATTCTGGTTTTGTAACCGCTACCGTGACGGGTGAGAGGTATGCCGATATGTTACAGAATCGCACCATCCCCAGCCTGGCTGTAAACACCTGCTGGAACGTACGATGTTTATGCAGGATGGCGCTCCACCCCATATTGCTAGACGCGTGGAAGATCTCTTGCGGGCGTCGTTTGGTGATGATCGTGTGCTCAGCCGCCACTTTCGTCATGCTTGGCCTCCCAGGTCCCCAGAGCTCAGCCCGTACGATTATTGGCTTTGGGGTTACCTGAAGTCGCAAGTGTATCGTGATTGACCGACATCTCTAGGGGTGCTGAAAGACAACATCCGACGCCAATGCCTCACCATAACTCCTGACATGCTTTACAGTGCTATTCACAACATAATTCCTCGATTACAGCTATTGTTGAGGAATGATGGTGGGCGTATTGTGCATTTCCTGTAAAGAACATCATCTTTGCTTTGTCTTACTTTGTTATGCTAATTATTGCTATTCTGATCAGATGAAGCGCCATCTTCGGACATTTTTTGAACTTTTGTATTTTTTTGGGTCTAATAAAATCCCATATTATTCCAAGCATATGTGTCAATTTGTACCTCTCTATCTATATTATTCCGCGATTTATTCAGTTTTCAAATTTATACTGACTTTTTGATCACCTGGTATTTTGATAACGTTGTATCTTGACGCTGTCTGTCCAGCTGTGGCTGGTGAATGACATAGAATTGGTAATAAAGGTAATGACAATGAAGGTACTAAGCAGTCTGATCCTCAGGGAAAGCGGAGGCTCTGCTTTATTGTAAGGAAGACTTATTTTATTGGGTTGTTGTGGGGAACACCACGATTGCATCTGCGGAATGTAAGGCTAGAGACGCCTACCGTCCTCCAGAGTGGTGCAGAAGACGGGCTGGCTGGGGACGCCGTCGCCCTTCCTGGTGAAGGCCCGCACCTCCAGGCTGTAGTTGCGGAAGCTCTGCAGCTCGCTCAGTTCCAGCCGCTCCTCTTGCGTCACGCGCTCTGCGGGGGCCGAAGGCTCTGGAACGACTGCCACCGTCCACCAGTTACATCAACTGTGAGGACGCTGCCATCCTCCACATACAGACTTTATGAGTATACGGTAAAGGCACCAACAATTGGTGGAAGGCGCAGGAGAAGACTTGTAATATACACACTTCAACAAACGTTTGGAATATCACAGAATTTAATTCAATGAATTCTTACAGTGTACCCACTGAAGTTTGTACATTACTTTATTAACAAAATAATCATAATTTCGTCTGAGAATAAGATCAATTTTGGTTACTTACAAAAAAGCATTACAAAACAAAGCAGTCTCTCTTGTGAGTGTACATCCCGAAAACTAAAACAGTGACAATCTCTATCTCATGATGATGATTATCAGTCTTTAGCAGTGACTACGTCCTCCCTGCAGTCGCATGAGTTCTTCCACTCTGCGAGGATGAAACCAACAAGTTTATCTTGGGATATGATGTCCCACTCTTCAGTGGCAGCTTCATGGAGGTCCTGAAAATTGTCAGGTGGATTTGGACGCTGTACAATGGCCATCTTTAACAGGTTCCATGCTTGCTCAATTGCATTCATGTCTAGGGACTGTGCTGGCCAATGCATTGGGTTGATGTTGCATCTATGGGGAGAATACGGTGAGGTCTTGCATTGTCATCGATTAGCATGAATTTCTCATCGACTTCACGTCTCTAGGGGCATGCAATCGTTTGTAGGACCTCTTGGAAGTATTGGGGACCAGTCACATTGCTGCAGATGGGAATCAGAGGGGTCCGACGTCATATCATTATTGCCGACCAGAACAAAACACTTCCACCTGCAAATGGATGAACTTCCTGAAAGTATCGACGTTCCTGGTGTCGTCTAGCTTTTCTTCAAATCCAAAATCGTCTAGTGGCCAGTCGCAAACCAACCCTGGTTTCGTCAGCAAACATGATATTACTCCATACTGCAACGGTCCAATGTCGATGTGCTAGAGCCCAGGTCCTTCGATTGCATCGGCTCCTTTGGTTCAGTTCAAAACTTCTCATTGGACTTCTGGAATGAAGACCACACTAATGCACTCTTCTACGCACTTTTTGGTCTGAGATACGAATCCATTTTTCCTAGGAGAAGTCGTTTCCAATATTTGTGGCTGTTGTTGTTGGACGCCTGCGAGCCGACAGTTGATGGGAAGGATGCTTCATTGGTGTTGTCATACGAAGACGATCACAGCGAGGTCTATCGTTCACATTTCCCATCTCTCTGTACTTTCTCCACGTCTTAGACATACCACTTTGAGTGACATGTAACCAATTGTCAACATCCTGCTGTGTATGATCTGCTGAAAGCAAAATCACTATCCTCGTCTGTCAAAGTGTCGTATGCCTCTATGTGGCCTGTTATTGCAGCGCTTAACACTAACTGAATGAAGCTGTTTTTGATACTGACCTGCTGGCAGTGTATCTATGTGTGTGTGTGTGTGTGTGTGTGTGTGAGTGTGTGTGTGTGTGTTGTTGGATCTTATAGGCGCCCAGTGGCGATGTCATCAGCGTCCTTACATTCATTAAAACAAGCTAATGTGGAGATAAACTCTAAATCTGTTGCCCATTCATGCACTCGAAATGACCACACACTCACTCTATCTCACAGGCCATAAAACAAATTAGAAAGAGGGGAAGTAGCTTCAAATGAAATTAAAACACAGAGAAAACACAACACAGGAGAGCTAAAAGAAAAGCACAGGGAAATGTGACTGGCTGTCCACTTACAAAGAACTTGGGTCAGCCAGTCACCCTGTTTACTCGTTAAACCATCTCCTTAAAATCTTTGGAGGAATGTTGGACATTTCACATAACTTACTTAAAACAGGGGGCAGATCTGTCGGCAAATTCACCGTGGCCCGCTGGTCGGAAAATAAAACATAGTCCAACAAAATGTGGTGCACAGTGATCTGCACGATACAGGCACCACACATTGGAGGACCCTCTAGACAGAGTAAGAAGCCATGTGTCATAGGGCTGTGGCCTATGCGAAGACGAGTAAGAAGGACCTCTCGTCCCGTCGACGTGGCTGGAAGGAGGTACGCAACAGTCGAATTGTTGATTTACTGCAGAGAGCGTAATGTCTATCTCTTCTAGTCAATCGTCTTCCTTTTAGCACATGGCTTTGTACCTTAACAGCGAGGTGGTAGCATGCAGGGGGATGTCACACTGAAGTAACTGAAGATCACGTCACGCCTCCTTGGCTACTAGATCCACCCTCTCCTTTCCCGCAATACCATGTGCCCTAGTACCCAGCAGAAAGACACCTCCTTCCCCAGTCGTTGTAATTGGAGGAGGGCATCCTGGATATTACGGACTGCTTTATCCGCTGGGTACAAACGTTTCTGAGAGTGAAGGGCACTCAGCGAATCGGAACAGACAAGAAACTTAGCACTGGAAGAACGTCTCATCTCCTCCAGTGCCTTCAAGATCGCATATAATTCTGCGTCGAAGAAAATAAATTCTGGAGGCAGTCAGGTCTTGAGGACACGATCTGGGAGAACGACAGAGCAACCAACAGAGTCCCCATGCTTGGACCCATCCGTAAAGAAGGCTACATAGTTGTGGCGCTCATATAAAATGTCAGAAAATATCGCACTGAAGACAGAAGCAGGAGTGCAATCTCTCTTGCACTGTCCTAAATCTAAAATGACGCTGAGCGTTGCCAGTAACCAGGACAGCAGATGGTTAAAATCCTGGATTTGGGGTTGTACCTGCTCCACACCAAGTGACTCCAGCACACAGTGCAAGTGAATCCCAGATGGCATTATCGCTAGTGGACAGTTGGTTAAAAGGCGTTCCAGAGGCGGAAGAGCAACGGCATGGCATACAGGTGAAGTTGGAGCTATGAGGAACTTAGCATGCCTGCTGCACCATGACGAGCTGTTGCCGGATGGTGAATGGCTGTTTCTTGGCCTCAGCTGAGAGACTGGGTTTGGGACTGGTCCTATAAGCACCCATGGCCAGAAAAATCCTCTCATGTTGGACAACATCAATGATCATCAAAAAGGAAGGCCTCGCTAATCTATATGCCATGCACCCGTAGTTCAGCCGCGAACGCATGAAAGTCTGACAAAACTGGAGGAGACGAACCCTGTCCGCTCCCAAAGACCCCTAGCTTTCATGTCTCTCAGGTGTGACAATCACGACAACTTGGAGTCAACTGAGTCTCTAAAATGTAATACGGTGTCCCTCATATGCAAGTCAAGTAAATTAAAAATATGACGAGGACGATTAAAATGAACACACACACTTATCTAGAGGAAACTGAAACCCTGTCTTTGCATCGCACTTCTCTAGCCTATGGACAGGGAGATACGAGAAGAGTTCACTTAGACTACATTATATTATAGGTGGAAAGAGTACATTGTACGTCTCTATGAGGGGAAGACTTACCTGTTGACGTGACATAAGACTAAACAAGAGTCCATAAGGTGGAGACGGGGGATCCAGTATTAGAATCAGAATTGGAATCATCTTTGAATGACTTAAAATCACATATGGGGAGGTGGCAACAAAACGTCCATTCACGTTGGTTTGTACAAGGGTTGAGACCGGCGATATATTATCAGTCTTTCGGAAAAGCATCATCCACACAATTACGAAGACTGCAAGAGCTGGGAAGTGGGAGCATTATCGCACAATCAGCTTAACAGATCATGCATCTAAGTTATTGACTAGAATAATATACAGAAGAATGGAAAAGAAAATTGAGGATCTGTTAGATGATGATCAGTTCAGTTTGGCTTTAGGAAAGGTTGAGGCGTGAGAATGGTAATTCTGACGCCGCTGTTGATAACGGAAGCAAGAGTGAAGAAAATGGAGGCATGTTCATAGCATTTGTCGACATGGGAATAGCGTTCGACATTGTGAAATGGTGCAAGATTTTCGAAGTCCTGATAAAAATCGGGGCTAGCTGTAACAAATGACGGGTGATAAATGATGATCAGCCAGAGTCTTAAGGCCACCGATCTACTAACGATATGAATCCGTCCAGGCGATAGCAGCTTCACCTTGCGAGGAATGACAGGTAGTCAGACACACGCAAGGTCCATGTAGTACCTGTAAGCGTAGTGTTCGTTGACCGAGGACGGATTGTGATGGCCCTGAGACTCGGCACTAGCATTTCGGAAACCTCACGACTTGTCGAGTGATCGAGGAATGCTGTGCCGAAACGAATGTGAAATCACGTCCAGTGGTCGCGGGGTTGGGCGACCTCCCCTCATTAGAGCTTTCGTACGTCGTAGGCTGGGCAGACTGCTAAAACAGGATGGGCGGCGATCTGTGGCGGAACAAACATTACACTTTAATGCTGGGCAGTGTGCAGACCACTCGTAAGGATAGGCTTCCGCAGCTGATGATCCATGAATGTGCCAATGTTAACACCACGACATCGGCAACTACGACGGAATTGGGCACGTGACCATAGGCACTAGACGTTGGCTCAGTGAGCTCTGTATGGTCTGATGAATCTCAATACCTTCCTCAAGATGCAGGTGGGAGGACGCGAATAAGTCGTCTTCCAGGGGAACAGCTCCCTGACATCTGTACTGCAGGACACAGACAAGTCGATGGTGGCTCCATTATGCTCTGGGAGACATTCATGTGGGCATCCACGAATCCAATGGAGTTCGTGCAAGGCACCCTGCTGGCCAAGAAGCGCCTAAACCTGCTTTCAGACCACGTACACCCTCTTGTTGGCGATCATGTTTGCCTGCAACAGTGGCACTTTTCAGCAACATAATGTGCCGTGACACAAGGCAGGATTGTGGTGGAGTGGTTCGAGAAACAAAGTG